>NW_024609846.1:40912650-41317650 GCF_016920785.2 Ixodes scapularis
CCCTCAAATATGGCGTCCAGTGAATATACAGGAACTCTACTTGTATTGTATTGTATTTATGCGGCGCTTGCTTTTTGCAACGAGCGTCTGCAAAACAGACACGCCCCCCCCCCCCCCCTCCCCCCAGAAAAAAAGGAAAAAAAGAAAAAGTAATTGGAGTATTTTTGCTGCTGAAGTCGCCGCGCTGGCGCTTTTCGTAGCTAATGGACTGCAACAGCTCGTCAGATCTTCCGAGACTCGTGCCGTTGAAAACTTCCTGAAGTCTCTCCTGAAGCTTGTCTGCCCGTCTTCTTTGCGTCTGGAACTGTCTTTTCAACTCCTTCACCGTAGGCAATCCTCTCTTGTCCTGTGAGAACGCCCAGTGAGAGGCGTTCTCACTAGGCGCACAAAAACTCGGTCCTCCTACCTCGTCGGGTTCTTCTGTTATACGTGGGTGCGTGCCAGCTGATCGCGCTTTCTGGTTTCAAGCGTGTTCACTCTGTAAAATGTTTTTCTGTATGTAAAGGAAACTAAAGGAGTTTAGTTCGTCAATTAGTCAGATTTTTTTAGTTTCTGCAGCCAACACCAGATGGTATTGGCTGCAACCGCGCGCCGCCAACACCATGGAGGCCAAAACAACGTGGTGCAGCGCGGAAACAGACAGACAAAGAACTTTATTGAGGTCCTGAGAAGCGCCGCCCTTAGAGCAGCACCGCGGGCCGCTCCCACGTGGGGACGGGGAGGCCTAGCCTCACCGCCGCATCGTGGGCTCTCTGGACAGCCCGGAGTTGTGGGGAAGCTCGGAACTCATGATGGCAGAGCTCCACTCCTCCTCGGTGACTTGATTGAGCTCCCGCCACGAGGCGCCGCTGAAACTCGGCCCTCAAGGAAGTGTGTACTGGAGTGTTTCCGGATGGAGTGGTCGTAAGTATTGGCGACGTGAGAAGTCGAAAGCGTCGCAGTGGTCGGCCTTCCACGATTTGCCGAATGCTGGCTTTGACATCAGCGAAGAATTTCTCATCGACGGAAGTAAGAGTAATGTAAGAACTTGTGTTGGCTTAAAAGTGTATTGATTTCAAGCTTCAACCATGCTCATTACAAGCACCATCGAACTTGTTGTTCGCAAGGTAATGACGTCACGAGAGGTAACCATAGGAGGGCGCCACCGAAACATCTCGCCGCCAATAGAGTTGGTCGTGGAATAAACGACACCAGCGAACCGCCGCAGGTCACCACCGCTCGCGTTTGTTTCTTTCCTCGAGAAAATATAGGAAAGACGAAGAAGATTATTCCTCAGAACAGTCGTTTGCGCTCTTGTTCCTCCCGTGTCGAGGGAAGTCCTGAGGCTCATCGTGGAAAAGGAATGGTTCCACCTGAAACGGAGATTTTGGGTGAGAAAATTTGCATGAAATCAACAAGCACGGTATGAGGTGTTTAACAGAATCAGCGATCATGATATAGACTTCGGCATCAAGCCTAGCGCATTCACTGGAGAGCATGTCCACTTCCTCTCAGAGCCCGTGTAAACCAGTCATCGTAACTGACGAAAAGAGCCTAACGAATGACGAACCACTGATTGCGTTTGGCTTGAACATCGCGATAGGTAGGTAGGTAGAAAACGTTTATTGGAAGCCAAGAACTACGAATAGAAAAATTATCCGCGCCGCGGTGATCCTCGGATCTGGCAGCCTCGTTCTTGTGTGATTATGGGGGATGAGGGATGATTGTGCGATGGGTCATGAGGGGTGTTTTTATATGAAGTCCCCCAGATCTGCCTTGGCTACGAAGTCCAGAAGCGACTGGAGGATCCTCGTCCGGCGTTGGGCTTCGCCCTGCGGGTGCGTCCAATCCACGAGATTCTTAGGTCTCTCTCCCTCGGGTAGCGTCTCGATGGCTTCCACTCTGCACAAGGCTAGGGCCTGGCATTCCCATAGGAGATGGGCATTAGGAGATAATCACCACAACGCTCAGCTTGGCATCTGCATTATACTAAAAAGTCTTGACACAGATCATATTTGTGATTCTCAACTTGATATGTGGCTTCCCATTAGCTAGAAACGGTTCGTAAATGACAGAGATTGGCTTTCGGTGGACCTTCCAAAAAACTATGCGAAGGCTTTTTTTTTTTCGTTTCTTTTTTTTTTTTATAAGGTCGAGTTAGGTTTGAGTAAATATTGGCGACAATTAACGGAGTTCACTCGTTCTCAACGGATCAAGGTGAACCTTGGTTTAGTGCTTGAAACAATTGTGTCTGGTGAATTGTATGCACAACATCAAATCAGAATAAAGGCAGCTGACTCTGTAGACAACGGGTAATTATACTCTGTTTCGCCTTATGATGTACCGTAGGAGAGGCTACAAGCGCGAGCTCATTGCTGTGGGGCAGATCTGGGCGGCACAAGCTCTCGTGCATTAAGGGCAGCTGCCAACGCTATGAGCTCGCGCTTCTAGCCTTCGCTGCGGTACAACATAAGGTGAAACGGAATATAGGCAGCCCCATGAGGCGTCAGGTGTTTCCGCTGTAAATGAGAAATGTTGGCATACCACTGCTAGCCTGGGGCCTTGAACGTGCACCACGCAGTTGCGATACACGACCGCACGCCGGTACGACGCTCATCTAGTTCGAAACGGGCAGGGGTGGGGATTAAACTTAGGATTCCTGGGCTCTGCAACAGCGCGAGCTTAAGACCGCGCGGCGTGAAAAGTCGCTGTTCTTAATGCTGCCCGCAGCGCGAAAGCTACCGGCCGAAATTTACCGCTTGTTCCCAGCATCTTCGCTTCCTGAAAGAAAAAAAAGTATTTCTTTAATAAAAGAAATACTTGTTGGACGCTTAAGCTTCGCCTTTAAAAGTGGAACGCGATAGCATTATCGGTCCCGTTCGCAAAGCCTTCTCATAAAAACCCGTGCTCGATCCCAAGCCGTGCAAGCGTTCGCGCGTGGTCTAGTCGGAAGCGTCACGTGTCACGTGACGTCACACTTGACCGTTGTGGGTTTTTGAAATTCCGGCGCGGGGTCATGTGGCCTGACGTCACGCGTGACGTCACATCTGCCTGTGACGTCATGACCCTATCAACCCGCTGAATTTGGCGACAAAATTTTAAACTATATTTAGCGAAAACGTTTTCTGTCAAATTTAGCGGGTCGAAAGTTTATGACGTCACAGCCACGTGTGACGTCACACGTTGCTGTAACGTCATTACGCTATCGACCAATCTGGATTTTTCGGTCCCGCCGACGCCGGATTTTCTGCGACACGAGCTCCTCGCGGAGCATAACTAATTTGCTCCTTTGTGTAGAGAACTAAGCTGCATTTTAAATTACATATATATATGTTTTCTTATCAAGACGTACACATTTCAAACGGCCCAAAAGCATATCGCTTCTTCCTGGACAACCAAATCTCGTAGGAAATACTTCGCGCGGAGTATCAACGAGGTGCAAAGCTTCCTTTTTTTTTCTTGAGGTAAATACCAGTATAGCATACCGTATTTCTTCGAGTAATATGCGTATTTTCTCGTAAAGCACGCGGATAGCCAACGGGAGGAGCCCACCAAAGTACAGGATAACATGGCGTCCTCGTGCAAATATGCTATTCGTGCAGAACGAATTTTCACCTGTAATAACTTTCTTAAGATTGTTATTCACTACGTTGTCGTTGTAGTGAATAACAACTGTAGACAGTTGTTGGCTGTTAGCGTGTTCTGCAGGAAAGTAGATGCGCGCGCCTTGCTCGCAAACAGGGAGTTTCGAACAAACGAATTTCTAGCGTACGGTAAGCTCTGAAATAGCTTTCTTCTGGTTAATTTGATAACACCTAAAATGATTATGTGGACGATGTTGTTGAAAGATTCGGAGGATTACGAGATGACAATTGCATTTAAAAGACCTCTAACACGAAAAAAAAAAAAAAATTTTTTTTCATGCCAGGCGTTAAAATGGCATATCTGGACATTACAAAAAAATTGTTTCACTATAAAGTTGCGTAGTTTTTTTTAATAAAAAATAGTAATACGAGGCCCAATTCAAAGTTCCCGCCAGTGCACTGTGACGTAACAGTGTACCGCAAGGTGTCGGGGTGGTCAGAAGGGAGGCATCGCCGGAAGTCACGTGAGTTGTATCCCTCCTCGTGCTTACCGCCAGCACGTGTAATATTTTTTTTAAAAATATTTTCGTTATTCTCCGCACCTCCACGAGCGATCCAAGCAGACAAGGTTTCTTTTATTTGCTTTTCATCGCTTAATGTTGCTGTAAAGGTAGAAGAAGGAGTCAGTGAATTGACGTGATCATCTACAATGCCTAGGAGGTGCTGTATGAGGGACTGTCCCGGTATTTCAGCAACTGAAGAAGAGATCACACTGCATGCATTTCCGAGAGACGTATAAGAGATGGACCTGCGGCTGACTGCGGTTCCCGCGGGACAGCTATTAGAATCCGTGGGTGGGCGACGGATATGCTCGATGCACTTTAGTGATGAAGATTACAACCGTAATCAAAGTTTACTAAAACTCACAGATCTCGATGTGAGACCTCAACTGCAGGTTTGTAAGTTTTCTGCCCATCTGCCTTCAGCAGCGGCACTCAAGAGGCTTGAATTCAGGCATCACGACGCATCGGCTGCATGTGCACATAGTAAACAAGTTCTACTCATGTTCTAGAAAAAACACGTACTTTAGGCTTGACGTTTACTTGTACTTGGTACATTCACCAGTTCGTATTCTTTAGACGGCAGGCACCTTTAGCCTGGAGAGTATCCGATGATTCAACGACCTCGGTGTCTGAACCTTCAGCAATGCGATCGGGCGTGTCGTATGCTAGCAATCCTAATTTCTGCGAGCATTCTAAATTTTTTTTTTTCCAAAACTTGATAGCTTGTTTTGTGCCCAGTATAGCTCTGTATCATCGGACTGACGGCATGCACTCGTACACTGGCTTGTACTCGCAACACTTTCATCATTGAGCTCCATCACGTCGATCCACTGACTCTTCGTCCTCAACTTTTACAGCACGCAAACTAACCAACGGTGCAGCGATAAAGAGCTAGTGGAACTGAAACTTCGTTTTCTTCGATCGCTCGTACGAAGAGCAGAATAAAAATAAATAAAAAAAGTCTTAGGCACGGTCGCGGAGAGCACGAGTAGTGAAACTCACGTGACTTCCGGCGAACCCACTTTTAGTGACGTAGTTCGATGCCTCCCTTCTGACCGCCCCGACACCTTGCGGTACACTGTTACGTCACAGTGCACTGGCGGGAACTTTGAATTGGGCCTCGTATTTCTATTTTTTTTTTTTTAACTACGCAACTCTATAGTGAAACAATTTTTTTTTAATGTCGTGATATGCCATTTCAACGCCTAGCAAAAAAAAAATTTTTTTTGGCGTGTCAGAGGCTATTTAAGTGAAATCACCTGGGCGATAATTGTCGGTGTGTCGACGCGCTCTTCTGTCAGTCCCAATACATTTAAGGCGAGAAATAAATAAAACACAATTAGAGTTTACTAATACTTAACACGTAGACGTCGAAAATCTTCATCGGGACTCAATGAATATGAAGCTTAAATATTTTAGATTTTCTGTCTGCTAACTCTGTATCTCCGGCGAGGATGCGATAACGTGTTCAGTTCCCCTTGCTGGCTAATTTCTCGGTTAATATGCGGGAGGGACCATGAGGATAAAGTCCTGTACAATGCTCACGTTCACGCCTTGCCTCGAAAAAGTTAATCGAGTTCCAAGGCAGAGACAACTGTTTATAGTGAGCGAAAAAGGAGAATAGTTTAGTTTTCAAGCATTTAGACGTAATGGTGGCAGTGAGTCTATAAACATAATCGAACTCCCGTAGCACTCAAGAAAGACAGATGAAGGAAAAGGGACAGGCGAATGAGACACAACAAGCGCTGACCGTGCTCTTTCTCGGGAGTTGTCTTCAGTGGTGACAAAGACATAGGCTCGAGCTTGTGGTTCTGCGGAAACGTGTCGTTTGCACGAGCGTACGCGCATGATGCCCGTAAGTTAAAAGGTACGGGATACTCCGTAAATGAGGATTTTTCCCCAGCAGTGCGTGAAGCACGACGAATTTTGCTCACCTTTGCGAAAGCTCAAGGTGAAAGATTTAAGCTTCGTTATAATAAACTTTCCATTAGTAATAACGCTTTCGTTTATGATCCTGTGAGCAAACCTGTTGTGCCTGAGATTGATTAACTATGCGTAGCACCTTCACATATCTCTGAAAAACCCAATTCTGTTTCTCATGCACAAGCGCGATGAATTACAAAGTTTTATTGATTCCACCAGTGCTGATATGATTGTTATCGCAGAAACATGGCTACATGATTCTATTGATGACAGAGAACTTTTTGACTGCGTTCCCTCTGTTAACATTTATCGTTGCGATAGAATTGGTCGGCGCGGAGGAGGCGTCTTGATAGGAATCAGAAAGACCATCGCAACTGCTTTAGTTAACATAGCCACTAACCTCGAATTGCTTTTTATATGTATAAATACCAAAGAGTCGCGCCATCTTGTCGGAGTTTGCTACCGCCCGCTGAATTGCGATGCCTCTTTCGTTGATGCGCTGCATGATGCGCTTGCCGCGCTCGTTGCCAATTATCCCAATGCGTCCATCACACTTTTAGGTGACTTTAATTTTCCTACCATCGACTGGACTAATCCTCCTCTGCTACAAAATCAGAACCGGGACGGTTTCTTGAGTTGCGCCTTGAATTCAAGCTTACCCAACTGATTAAAAGTCCTACCAGAATTACCACGACTTGTAGCGCTATTTTAGGCCTTCTTTTGACTACCCTCCCCGACGTGTTTTCAGATATATCATGCCTCGATGGCTTTAACGACCATAAGCTTGTTCACCTTCATGCCATGTTTCCAGTGCCTACTAATGTCACTTCACGAAAGGTTATAAAAAATTACGCAAAAGATAACTATGATGCAATTAATGCTAATCTGACAGTGTTCGCTCAAGATTTTCTTGTCGATTTTTCTTCTCGTACTGTGGAATACAACTGGTTACTGTTTAAAAATACAATGCTTGAACTAGTTGAAAATTTTGTTCCCATTATCAGTATTTAAACAAATCATTCTGCGCCCTGGTTTAACCGGGACCTGAAGCTAACACTAAATAAAAAAAAACGTCGCTTCAGGAAAGCCAAGCGAAGCCGCTCCGATTCTGACTGGGCGAGTTATAACTTATAAGGAGTGCCATCGTTTGTACAAGGGGAAGAGTCGGGAAGCTCGTAGAAAATATTTTACTCAAGATTTGCCGTCATTTCTCTTGAGTAACCCAAGAAATGTTTGGAAGGTGGTTAATCCAAAAGCTAATGCCACACTTCACTTAACTGATAACGGGAACATTGTATGTGAGGAAGGGTGTGCTTCGCTGTTGAATACCACTTTTGGTGCCGTGTTTACTCAGGAACCACTGGGGGCAATCCTTTCCTTTCCTTCGTATTTAAGCATTAACATGCCTAACGTAAACATTACACCGGACGGTGTTCTTAACCTTAATAACAGCTCTAAACTTTCTACATCTGCTGGTGAAGACGGCATTAGCTCGAAATTATTGATGTGTACTAAGGACATGAGCTGTGTCATACTATCCGAAATATTTTCCCTGTCATTGCTAGAGGGTAGGCTGCCCAATGATTGGAAAATCGGGCAGGTCGTTCCTGTCTTCAAGGGTGGTGATAAATCATCTGCTAATGACTACAGGCCAATATCTATAACAATCGTGTCATGTAAATTACTTGGACATATAATCTATACTAACCTTGTTACTTTTCTTGAGAACAATAATTTATTTTCACCTGATCAACATGGTTTTAGAAAAGGACTTTCTTGTGAGACACAGCTAGCTGGTTTCTTACATCATATTCACACTAATTTGGACAGCAATGAGGTTACTGATGCTATTTTTCTCGGCGTTTCTAAGGCATTTCATCGCGTTCCTGATCAGCGTTTGCTCTCGAAATTATCTGCACTAAATACTGACCCGCATGTATTCAAATGGATTGAAGACTTTTTAGGTAACAGGACCCAGTACACTATCGCTAACAAGCATCGTTCAAATTCTGTTCCCGTCACCTCCGGTATTCCTCAGGGCAGTGCGCTGGGCCCGCTTCTTTTTTCTATCTATGTTAACGATTTGCCTAACTCCTTGACCTCACAAATTCGTCTTTTCGCCGATGACTTCGTTATTTATCGTTGGATCAGTAACCCATCAGATTCTACTGCCCTTCAAGACGACTTACTAAATATCAGCTCATGGTGTACTAACTGGCTCATGATTTTAAACTCTTCTAAATGCAAGCACCTTCGTTTCATTCGTCCTAATAATTCTTGTTTGTATCCCAGTCAATATCACATTCAAAATACCCTGTTGGAATTAGTCCAATCTTTTAAATACCTAGGAGTTCACGTAACCTTCGATCTATCGTGGAACATGCATATTAATTACATTCTCTCAAAAGCTAATCGTAGACTCGGTTGTTTAAAACATAATCTTAATTCTGCCCCATCTTCTCTTAAATGACTAACACAGCGGCGTATACTTTCCATTTTCCCGGAGGGGGTAGGCTGAGAAGTTCTCCCGGGGGTGTGCTGGAGATTGAAGCTAACGAAGGCACTCTGGGATTCCATTTCCCATATATTTCGTCAATAAAGGCAACGTGGGCATTATTTTGTTTACCTGCCACTGCTAGAAGCTCGTTACATGGCACGTAAACAGCATCTCGGTAAGGATCATGGCCCGGGCCCGGGGGGGGGGGGGGGGGCAGAGCCCCTCCGGATCTTACCAGGAGGGGCACGCCCCGATGCCCCCCCAAAGTCTACACCCATGTCGTAGACTTTGGTCGAACAAGCTTGACGTATGTTAGTCACTAACATACGTCACGCTTGTTCGACCGATCCTGGAATACGCTTGCAGCATTTGGAACCCTCATTATCATTACTTAGCTGCCTCCACTGGAAGCACTCTAAAACCGAGCCGTTCACTGTAAAAAAAGTGAAAGCCGTTTACAACTCCCTGTAACACCGAATTAGAGCGCAGCTCTTGAGGAGGAGGAGGGAAGGGTAATGGGGGGTGAAGTGACCTGGGGGGGTCACGTGACCTTGGGGAGTCACGTGACCATGCCGATGATGTCATCAGTGACGTCACTGATGACGTCATCTGTGATGATGACGATGACGATGCGGATGCCCCCCGAAGTCACGTGACACCCCCAGGTCACGTGACCCCCGCCGAGGTCACGTGACCTCCCCGATGACGTCATCGTCACTGATGACGTCACCGGCATCCGCATCGTCATCGTCATCATCACTGATGACGTCATCAGTGACGTCACTGATGACCTCACCGGCATCCGCATCGTCATCGTCATCATCACTGATGACGTCATTAGTGACGTCACTGATGACCTCACCGGCATCCGCATCGTCATCGTCATCATCACTGATGACGTCATCAGTGACGTCACTGATGACGTCATCAGTGATGATGACGATGACGACGCTGATGCCGGTGACGTCACTGATGACGTCATCAGTGATGATGACGATGACGATGCGGATGTCGGTGACGTCATCGATGACGTCATCAGGGAGGTCACGTGACCTCGGCGGGGGTCACGTGACCCTGGGGGTGGTCACGTGACCTGGGGGGTCACGTGACTTCGGGGGGGGGGGGTCACGTGACTTCGGGGGGGTCACGTGACTTTGGGTGTCACGTGACCTTGGGGGTCACGTGACCTTGGGATGACCTTGGGGTCACGTGACCTTGGGATGACCTTGGTTACGCCGACGCCGACGCCAACGCCGACGCCGACGCCAACGCCGACGCCGACACCGACGCCGACGCCGACGGCGACGGCGACGCCGACGGCGACGCCGACGCCGCTCAAGCCGGGAACGGGCCCCTAAGAGCTGCGCTCTAAAAAAAGTGAAAGCCGTTTACCACTCCCTGTAACACCGAATTAGAGCGCAGCTCTTGAGGAGGAGGACGGAAGGGTACTGGGGGGTGAAGCGACGTGGGGAGGGGGTCACGTGACCTTGGGGGTCACGTGACGAAGCCGATGATGTCATCAGTGACGTCACTGATGACGTCATCCGTGATGATGACGATGACGATGCGGATGCCGGTGAGGTCATCAGTGACGTCACTCATGACGTCATCAGTGATGATGACGATGACGATATGGATGCCAGTGACGTCATCGATGACGTCATCGGGTAGGTCACGTGACCCTGGGGGGTGGTCACGTGACTTCGGGGGGTCACGTGACTTTGGGTGTCACGTGACCTTGGGGGTCACGTGACCCTGGGGAGGGGTCACGTGACCTCTGGGGTCACGTGACCTTGGGGTGACCTTGATAACGCCGACGCCGACGCCGACGCCGCTCAAGCCGGGAACGGGCCCCTACACTCTTAAAAAAAAGGGTACTGTAGTACCCTCCTTGAGGGGGGAAAAAGACGAGCACACAGGGCAACCCCTTTTGGAGGAAACGTTACCGCCTGCAACGAGGGTGCAAACTTACCTCCTTGGTTAGGGTACAACATTGCCTCCTTTTGGAGGTAACCTTAGTTCCTTTTGGTGTTAAAAGTGCATCCTTTCAGGGTCAGCCTTTACCTCCTTTAGGGGGTAATTTCAACCCTTTTGAGGGGTAAGACGACGTAATTGAGGGCGCTGCTTTTAGCTCCTTTTGGAGGGAACTATGATCCACTTTGGGGTTAAATGTACACGACGAGGAAAACTGCTCAGAAAACGCGCACTACGAGGAACAAACACGACAGGACAGTGCTGTCCTGTCGTGTTTCTTCTTCGTAGTCCGCGATTTCCGAGCTGTTTTTCCCATCATGTATAACAGCAACCAACTGGCCCAGTTCACCCCCTAATACAGGTTAACTATACACTTGATGGAATCACTTTTGCCCCCTAAAACAAGGTACTATGGCCCTTTGTGGGTGTGATAGTACATGTTTCAATGGTGAACATTACAATAGATGAAGACGGCCTAGTTCTGAAAGTAAATGACAATGTTTTATTGTTGCTGTCACAGACAAAATGGCATAAAAATCAATGGCATGACTATACATCTTATAAAAGTTCTAAGATGAAACCACTAAGCGCAATAAAGGCATCTGGAACAACACTTTCGGGGCTCTAGTTCGCGACAGTCAATAAAATTATCACAAAAAGTACATAAACAATCGGTGTCTACCCGGAAAATAACAGTGAATGCTTGGAACACTGCTTGGAATAGCGAAGCTTCACCAATACACGACTAGCAATGACTAGTACGTTGCAACTCAAGGAGAGCAGTACACTATGCCCTTCCTATCCACAGTAGTGGAATGAACGCTGGAGTAGAGGAAAGCAGACTCCGGGATTTGCTGTTCCAATGTGGAAAAAAGAAAGGGCTTGTATCTCCTGCTGCTAATGAGCTGTATTTAAACCTTGCAAGCACAAATCAGTGTGAACATGGAACCACAACCCTCGAATGCTTTGAGGCACCAAGTATGAAGTACACTGAAATAAATTAAGTATGCCAATGCTGCACAAAGCAAAAAGCTGTTGTGAGTTCGAAAATTACAAAAATGTGACTCTAAAGCAATATCATTGACCTTCTGTAACTCTCAGAATCAACCATCCTGCCTTATGTCAGACAAAAAAAAAAAAAAAAAAGACATTAAACAAGTGACATAAAAAATTCCTAAACATGCATAAAAATGCATTAAAAGAGAAACTACTTTTTGGCATTTCGTTTAGGTTCGAAAGCAATTCGTTGCACCAGACTCCACATTTGAGTGTTTCAGATCAATTAAGTACTCTAGTGTAATGAATCTGCGCCTGAACTGGTGATGATACGTGTAGTCAAAGATGAAGTAGAGGCAGAATGCAACCAGGACTGCCTCAGCAGGCGACGCGGCTTCGAGGTCTCCCTCCACTGCCACATCGCTGGGCGCCTCAGGATTACTTAGGCTTGAGCTGACAGCCACCGGGTAGATTGCACCGCCTGCCTGGAACCAAAAAAATGTGGAAATCATGTGATATGAAGTTGAAACATATCATCCCCAATTTAAATAAACTGTGAAGAAATATTAGATTTTTCTAAGACGCATTTTGAGCATTTGATGGGCCACTGATTCTAGCATTATAAAGCATCAACCATACTTACCAGACGTGATTAGTTTAACTGTTGACTAACCACCACTGACTAAAATTATCACATGGCTGGTGGTAATCGTAGATTAGTAAGCACTTTGTATTCGCCGGTCATGTTTAAATTTGTCACCCCGATTTACTTAGAAGACTAACAAATCTTAGTCAAAGGGGTACAACTACTGTAGCAGGTTAGTATATACAAGTGCTGATTGTTGGGCGAGTTGGTATTTTACGTGAAAAAACATGAGTGCGCTTTAAGACAAGGACAGAGGAAGAACGTACACCACAGAACGCTACACCACATTAGCTACTCAGCACCACAGCAGACCCACATAACCGCCAACTCTAACTGCCGAACTTCGGCAAATATGCAAATATTTTTGCCGAAGTGCTCTGCCAGATTAAAATTGAATGTATGTTTTATTTAAACATGAGAAGAACAGTACACAAGGACGAAAACAAAGAAAAAGAACACACCCAAAAAGAACACACCGAAAAAGACACGCTCAAGCGCCTTGTGTGTCCTACTCTAATTTATTTACTCGAAGTATACCCTCAATTTTCTCTGGAAAATGAACGAACACCACACTCACACAAAGAAAATATTAAAATCAAGAACCTCATTTCAAGTGCCCAAATGCGAACAAGAACATCAAAATAATATATCTGACTACGCTTACCTGCAGTTGCGTCCAAGGTAGCAGGCATCCAGTACCCTCGACGAAATCACCCTACAACGTTGACGCAGTAGGAAAGAAATATATTCAATCAACTTCAAATAATGCAAACTTGAGCCATCTGACTCGCCCACTGAATGATCAGCTTTTAAAAATGCCTGATCAGACGCAAAAAAGAAAAATGCCAAGACAACAATATACTTTCTAGTCTCTCTGCCGACAATAACTTAATGACCTTATTCAGTAATATACTACTATTAATGTTTGCGAAGCGCACGAATAATTTCTAACTGCCGAATGTTGAACTTCGACAAATATGTAAATTTTGTTGCCGAAGAACTTTTACAGATTAAAATTTAAAATTGAATGTATGTTTTATTTAGACATGAGAAGAACAGCACACAAGGACGAAAACACAAAAAAGAACACCGAAAAAGACGCACTCAAGCGCCTTGTGTGTCTTACGCTAATTTATTTACTCGAAGTATACCCTCAATTTTCTCTCAGAAATGAAAAGAACAGCACACACACAAAATAAACATAAAGATCAAGAGCCCCATTTCAAGTGCACAAATGGGAACAAGGAAATCAAAATAAAATATCGAACTACGCTTGCCTGCAGTAAGCAGTATTAAGAACTGTCACGGGATTTGTCCAAGGTAGCAGGCATCCAGTAACCTCGACGAAATCACCCTGCACTCAACGTTGCCGCAGGACGAAAGAAATATATTCAATCAACTTCAAATAATGCAAACTTGAGCCATACCTAACGCGCCTACTGAAAGATTAGACTTTTAAAAAAGCCTAATCACACGCAAAAAAAAAAAGTCATGACGACATTATAATTGCTAGTCTCTCTCCTGGCAACAACTTAATGACCTTATACCGCAATATACTACTTTTAATGATTGCGGAGCGCACGAATAATTTCTAATTGCCGAATGTCGAACTTCGGCAAATATGTAAATATTTTTGCCGAAGTGATTTGCCTGATTAAAATTCAATGTATGTTTTATTCAGACATGAGAAGAACAGCGCACAAGGACGAAAACACAAAAAAGAACACCGAAAGAGACGCACTCAAGCGCCTTGTGTGTCTTACCCTAATTTATTTACTACAAATACCCTCAATTTTCTCTCGGAAATGAACAAACAGCACACACACAAAATAAGCATAAAGATCAAGAGCCCCATTTCAAGTGCACAAATGAGAACTAGAAAATCAGAATAAAATATCGAACTACGCTTACCTGCAGTTAACAGTGTTAAGAACTGTCACGAGATGAGTCCAAGGTATCAGGCATCCAGTACCCTCGACGAAATCACCCTACAACGTTGCCGCAGGACGAAAGAAATATATTCAATCAACTTCAAATAATGCAAACTTGAGTTATATCTAACTCGCCTACTGAATGATGTTTTAGAAATGCCTGATCACACGCAAAGAAAATGCCAAGACAATATAATTGCTAGTCTCGCTGCCGGTAACACCTTCATGACCTTATTCCGTAATATACTACTATTAATGTTTGTGAAGCACACGAATAATTAGCTCAGACATTTATATTCGGTATTTCATAACGTGACATTTTGCCAAACTATTTATTAAACCTCGTTAAATTAAAAACAAACAAACAAAAACGTTGCTATGAAAAATCTGTGTTCAATACTGACTTTTACAAATATCAACGACGTTGAGAATTAATCGCGCCTGTTGTCCGGTGCCGCCAATGAATGCCTGATCGACTACTGCTCTGCGAAAAAAAAAAAAAAAAAGGCACCAACCACCTTATGAGATTTTCAAATATTTGATCAGACCCTCAATTTAACGTCCGACGCGACACACCAACGGCCCCAAAAAGAGAAAACCTCCTACCCCCTCACGCCTTAAACCTAGGCGACCCCCGATTCAAAAGGCGCCTTGTCGCCCGGCTCGCGGAACCGCCGCTCTCCCCTTCCTCCACCCGCACACACATACAACGGGAAAAACTGCTGGTTACGCCACTGGTTAGCGAATGTCAACCTTCTAAATATGCGCTAGTGCAAGCGACAGTCATTCCTGTTCTTGCTCTTTATGAATTTCGATGGTCTAAACCGTGTCTGCGTTCGCGCCACACACTAATTTTATCGAACGCTCGACGCCTTCAAACGTGCCAACATGTCCACCAAGCCTTTGTCTAAGGAAGACGGAGGTCGCCTTCCCGGGCGGTCATAACCGACGCCAACTGCCGCCCGCGCAGAATATTTCCTTACCTGCATACGGTGCACACGACTTGGATCTTCGACTGAAGTCAATGCAGTACTCTCAGTGACCTCGTAAGAAGAGACTGAGCCGAACAGAACAATAAGGAACGTTCCTGCGCAGGGACGCCTCCGTCGAACGTTCGAGAAGAAAGACCGTTATGCCGTTATGACCGGGAGCGTCGACGGGGAAGGCGCCGACCTCTGGCGCCGACGCTCCCGGTCGGCCGGGCGAGAGCTCTCCCACGCATGCGCGAAGAATGACGTGTCATACGAGGAGACCAATTAGCGAACTGGTTTGCGCCTTTCCACAGCCAATCGCAGCGCCCAGGCTTTGGCAGTGCTCGAACACGTGCACCCTCTGGGAGGTAATATTTACCTCTTTGGTGCCCCTTCGAGGCGAACTTCACCTTGTAGCACCGCATTCCTAGTGTCCGCTGCGCCTGAGGAGGTAACAAGCGGAGCGCTTCCCCCCTGGCCGGGAGGAGGGTGGTAAAGGTGGTCTGTTACCTCCTTTTGGTCCCCTTTTTTCTAAGAGTGTAAGAGCTGCGCTCTAAAAAGTCTGTGCGTCTACTTTCACGCACACCACTCGGAGAGCCAATCACCGCAACTTACGGAGCCCACTCCGCGAATGGCGATGCCGAAACATATGTTTAGACCAAAAAAACGCAGTCTGAGTTGTGATATTAAGCAATGCAAGCGTGACGTTTTGCATTGCTTAATGTCACAACTCAGACGGCGTTTTCTGGTCTAAACATATGTTTCCGCATTGTCATTCGCTGAGCTACCTCCGTAAGTTGCGGAGATTGGCTCTTCGAGTGTTGTGCGTAAAAGTAGACTTACAGACATTTTTTAGAGTGTTCGTTTCATTTTTTTTTTCGGATTACTCACGTCACACCAGTGTAACTAACCTTAAACCTCGTGCTGACCTTCATTCACTTGAGATACGCCGCAGGGTGTCAAAGCTATGTCTTCTGCATACAATTTACTACTCGTCATCACTTCACTCATCACTTCTCTCTCAACCGTCTTAAGCTTCAGCCCGCATCGATAACTCATTTAAGATTAAACTTTTTTCTTGTAAGCCATCCTTGTTTTTCTGCTCGTTTTTGTTTTGGAACGACTTGCCCGATAACATTGTTTGTCAACGTATTCAAGTTCTTTTTCGCCAAGATATAACTACTTTTTGGGACCCTTGTTGCATATGTCTACTTAAGTGTGGTTGATTTTGTTGTTTTTGTGCTCTGTACTTTTGATTTATTCTCCTTTGTAACCCCTCCCCTCCCACCACCTTACATAATGCCCCTTGAGGGCGTGTAAGGTATTTAAATAAAAAATTAAATAAAAAATATAAGGCGCTTTTAAAGACAACGCTCTAGCGCTCGTCCTGCGTTCGCCCGCATCGAATTCAACGTGTGAAATTGTGAACAAAGAGATTTTGACGGCTTTTTTCGTTTTCCATGCCTCGGTGGAAGTTGCACGAGTGAGACCTTCGTATTTTTTTGTGATCTTCCATGGGTGATATTGCATCTGTCTCGCCTAGAGCCTCTAAGCAAGATAGGCCTCAATGTGCCCGCAATCTGGCCATTTTAGTGCTCAAAATTATGGTTGTCAGTTCTGTAAAGTTTTGTTTCAAATCGCAGGAAACACTTTTCCGTCCCTCAAAACTTCTAAAACAGGTCCGCGGCAGAGCGAGACGATATCAACCGAGCCTCCTGACACCGCGTACCTAATGCTCGGGAATTTTCCTTTTCGAATCGTAACATTTGCCATTTGAGGCCGCTCTGCACAGAGCACGAAAATGGCGACACTTACCAGAAGGTCGGTGAATTTAATTCCGACAATCAAAGCGTGACCTATACAATGTCTTCAGTACTAAAGGTCCCAACGATCACGCAGGGTTTCTTTATTCTGCTGGAGATTTGGAGTGGCAAAAATGTTTTGTAAGACCGAATGGACATCGGGCGCAAGGAATTGACAAAATACAAATAAAGCGCTTCTTTTATTTTTGTTTATACGTTTCTTTAATCGGGAGTGAACTATTAAAATTCTCTTGCGTTGCAGAATCTCGCATGCTCCAGGAAGTCCGACCAGAAACCGAAAGAGAACTCGTTTCGTCGGAGGAAACGAACAATGTGGTCGAAAGCGTCCAGAGTAAGTTTTATGGTATGTCCACGGAGAGCCTCAACCACCGCAGCAGCAGCCACGAAGACGCGCAGCGGGAAGCCTTCGACGTTGAAGACGGGGGTCCGCCGATACTTCTTGCTACGGGAGTCCTCTCCAATCAGAGCCTGGACGAAGACCCAACGCCGCAACGCCGCACCACCCGGAGTACCTCCAGCGCCTCGTCCTCGGGGCGATGGAAATGTTCACTGATGACGCCCTCGCCCGAACCAGAACAAGTCGGCGACGCTCCGCCGAGACACGCCGTGATCTGCGCCTCGGAGACAGCCGGGCACCCAAAGTCCCGCAGCAGGTGAACCTTGGCATGAACTTAAAAACTGGGATCCCACATTTGCGTTTGTGTGTAATCGCGGGGCAAGCGCGATATTTTTTTTTTCTCGTTTGCCCCTTTTGTTTACATACATACATTCAACGTGCCAGTTCACAAAGTGGCACACTGGCGCCATCTATGATGTGGCCCTGGAACTGCCTTTCACTAGAGCGAAAGCTCTGCAGGATTTCCTAAGTCAAATGTACGTAGTATGAATGACAAACGGTCGTTTATAACATAATCAGATGTTCTTCAAGAACAAATGATACGCGAAAAAATATGAAATATTTCAAATTGCCAAGCGTTCCACGGCTACCCGATGAATGGCGCCAGTGTGATCTTTCGTCGTAAGAAATTCCGAGAGGTTTTAAAGCACTCGGTCGTAAGCAGTCCCAAGTGTGTAACCCATGCTTTATGCGTCAGCAATAAAAAAAGCCTTTGAGGCAGTGGTACTTTGTCCACTGCAGCAGCAGCTGCACGTACTTCTATGCGGCTGAGGTTGACAATGGACCTATAGACAGCGCTGTAAACGGTTTAAAGGGTGTCTGTAAAGCTGGCACAGAGAATTAGTTGGGTGACCGAGTTGACAGTCTTGAAACGTACGGTGCAGGCCCAGCGCTCCTGCATCTCGGCGTGTTGATCCGTCGATTTCTGACGTGTGCATCTACTTCGGCGGCTTTCTGGTCAGCATCATTGTGCTCACGGGCCTCGCTGCGTCGACAAGACACCTCTTCAAGCAGAAAGGTGCGGGGACAAGGAATGATTCTTTTTTCTTATAAAATATAAACTTAAAAGGAAATATACACTTCTTATTTTGGCGAATGAGTGGAGCCTAGAGGCTAGAACCCTCGTTGTAACTCCCACTCATTGTTTTTTGCTTGACTCCGCCAGATATGCTGATAGTTCGGATACGCAGAATCAGCCAACAAGGTAAGTGACCAACGAAGAAGGGGATATTAATAAACCAATTCTCTTTCGATCTATCCCGTGGCTTAGTTGCACCAAGTAAACAATCAAACGACACTGCTTCTCAAAAAAAGGAAGACGACCGATTGGCGAAACAAAGAGTCATGAGCACCACGGCTTGCTGTGCACCATAATGACATTAATCTGAGACTGGGGAACGAAAGAGGAAATCGAAATAGGAATAAAAAGGTGTAGAGTGGGCCTCTTCCCATTCATCTGGCGGGTTCAATTTATTATTATTATTATTATTATTATTATTATTATTATTATTATTATTATTATTATTATTCGTGCATAGTCGGGCATTTTCCCGAGTATTTGGAAAATTGCTGTTGTGGTCCCGATTTTTAAGGCCGGCAAGCGGACTGACGCTTCTAACTACAGACCTATTTCTTTACTCTGCTCGTTTTCTAAGCTCTTTGAGAAGGTCATCCACAGGTCTCTGTCTTTTTCACTTCAAAGCACGATAAGTACCAACCAGCACGGTTTTTTCGCTGGTCGTTCAACGACGACAAATCTGGTGGCATTCGCGGCTGCTGCGTCTAAGGTTGTGTGCGACAGAGGTCAACTTGACGTTATATACTTTGATTGTAGCAAGGCCTTCGACATTGTAAACCACAGTATACTTTTATCTAAGCTCTCTGCAGTTGGTCTTTGCGGTCCGATATACTGTCTTCTGGAGGACTACCTAAGGGAAAGGGTTTGTTATGTGCGTGCGAACGGGTCTTGCTCCTCCTCGTATAACGCAACTTCGGGTGTACCACAGGGTTCCGTACTGGGCCCGTTGCTATTTTCTGTTTTTGTGAATGACGTCGCAAGCGCCATCACCACGTCTTCTTTCTTGCTATATGCAGACGATATAAAAATATTTAGAGAAATAGGCGGCGAACCTGACTGCATGGATTTACAGTCTGATATAACCTCGCTTGTTGGCTGGTGCTCACGTAATCACCTGAAGATCAACGAGTCCAAAACAAAAGTCATGACCTACTCTAGAAAAACTGCCACAGTACCATTTAACTACACAATTAACACTAATCAACTATCCCGCGTTGGCGAAATCAGAGATCTTGGTGTTGTATTTGACTCTGCTTTGCGTTTCCAGGGTCATGTTATGCATATTGTGAAGTCTGCGCTGCGCACCCTGGGTCTTGTGTGTCGTGTATCCCGAGAATTTCGTGACCCTAAAACATTTTTAACCTTATATTGTTCCCTGTGTCGTTCTCACCTTGAGTATGCATCTGTTGTGTGGGGTGGGACGTGCCACTCTAATCTATTGAGGATTTCTCGTGTACAAGCGAAATTCGTATCTATTTTTAAACACCGTTTCAACTTTGCAAAAGCAGTTGATGACGTGCATAGTTCACCCATTCGACTGCAAGACTTGCAGGGACGCCGAAACACTGCGGAGCTGCTCTTTCTTTATAAATGTATACATGGTCAAATAGATAGCTCCGACATCCTGCATCAGGTTTCTCTGCACGTACCGCGAGTGACGACAAGAAAAACGTCAACCTTCTATCTGGCATCTAGAGTTAATAAACTTGATCCAGTATCTCGTGCGGAACTCCTTTATAATAACTCTTCTCTTAATCTCGATATATTTCTTGACAACTTCTCCGATTTTGTTAAATCTGTGCGGAAGCTCTTTTGTGACTTTCGATGAACTTCCTGAATCAATTGCCGGGTTTCCATGTGTATTTCTATGACTTGTTGATTTCTTGTTTCTATTTGTACGAAGCTGTATGTGAAGTGTTCAGACGTTCGCGTCTGTTTGCGTCCAAGTGAAGCATCCATATGTATTGGAACAATTTTTTTCGTGTCTTCATTTCTCTGTGCAATTTTTGTGCACTTTTTGTTTTGTTTTTCTGTACAATTTTGTGTACACAGTTCTCGCGTCTTCTTTTTTGTAGAATTTTATGTAAAACTGCCTTCCGTGTTTTTTTTTTCTTTTTCCTTTTTGTGTGTGTGTGTGTTTTTGTTCTTTTTTACGTGCGCCAGCACCAAAACCGCAAGGTTGTTCCTGGGCACAAATAAAAACTATTCTTGATTCTTGATTCTTGATTAATAATAGCATAGCATCCATAGCATCGAGGAGCCTGCTCCTCGATGCTATGGAGGGAATTTCGTTCCTGACTGACGAGGTCGCCGCCCTCAGGGACGAAAACGCACGCCTCCGACACGAGCAAAAGCGCGACGCCGAGCTACAGGCGGGAGCCATGGCCTTACTACGGACAGAGGTCCGGGGTCTGCGTGACGCACTCGGCCAGCGACGAAAGCCGGACGCGCCCGATCGCCGGCGGCAGCCCGTGGATGGGGCTGCGGGGGAGTCTTTGGGAAAAGACTCTTATGCTGCCGCTCTACACAGCTCTCTCCCCCAAGCTTCTCCTACGAAAACTGTGGCGGCAGCCCTCCCTTCGGATGGCCAGAATAATGCTCCGCCGAAAGACGACATCCCTCCCAGTGGCATCAACTCTGCACGACCAAAAGCTAGGACCCCGGCGCTTATCGGGGCGTCGGAAACCTGCAAGTTGATCGTTGCGCCTCCATCAACTCGACGAAGAGCCCTGTTCGTCACCAAGCTGAACCCGGACACCAGCTGCGAAGACATCAGTTCTCACCTCTCTTCCGTCGGAGTTGAGGAAGTGGAGTGCCGGAAACTGAAGACGCGCTACGACTCCTACGCCTCCTTCCATGTGTCTGTGGCTGCAAACGACTTCGAAAAGCTTTCTGATCCTACCGTGTGGCCCAAATCATGCCTCTTTAAGGCTTTTCGAGGCGCCCTTCGCGAAGACCTGCTCCATGCATCCGAGGCAGCCGCCTCCCCTTTGAACGTCGGATAGACCAAGGATGAGTCACATTGATTTATTTTACCAAAACGTTCGCGGCCTGCGTACAAAAGCCGATTGCTTTTTCTCTAATGTTACCTTATCCAATTGCTCTATATTCTGTTTAACTGAAACATGGTTGTGTTCTAGCATCGGCTCCTCCGATTACTTCCCTCCTAGTTTTGAGGTGCACCGTCGCGATCGTGATTCTACCCCGCGGAGCAGAACGGGAGGTGGAGTGTTGGTCGCAGTCGACAGGCGCTACCGCTCTAGGAGACGCGAAGACTTAGAGAAATTTCCCGAGAGCGTATGTGTCGAGATTGAGGCTGCAAAGGGAGTACGCGTTTTAATCGGTTTATTTTACCTCCCTCCCCAGACACCGCCAGATGAATTTCATAGTTGTCTTGTTGGCATAGAGAATACAGTGAATGACTTACAGGGATGCGAAGTCTTAATCTTGGGGGATTTTAATGCTCCTGGAGTCAACTGGCTGCAGCTTGATGTTCTTACGGACAACTTTTACTGCAGGCAGAAAGGCACCCAGCTCTTAAACTTTTCTTCTTTCTTAAATCTCAAACAACACAATAATGTTCTGAATCACCAATTTAATGCTCTAGATTTATGCTTCTCAAATATGGACAGTGTGCGTGTAGCACGGGGTGAACTGCCATTAGTTCCTCAAGATACATATCATTCTGCACTTGATATAGTACTTTCTTTCGAGAATTCTTCTGTTCGTGCTCATTCTGGTGATTCCCCGCCGCACACCTCATATAATCTGTCGGCAGGGGACTATGTCGGGATGCATCATTACCTCACGAGTTTTGATTGGGCATTGATCTTGGAGTCGCCTGATGTGAATGACCAGGTCATGCTCTTCACGCAAACTGTTCGGAAGGCCATGGATACTTTTATTCCGTTAAGGACAGTTACTAAATCTCGCTTTCCTAACTGGTTTTCCAGTGAGCTAAAAACACTACTGAAAAGAAAGGACTTCTTTCACAGGAAGTTTAAGAAAAGTGGCCTTTTAAAGTGGGAGGTAGAATTCAAGAACTGCAGAAAGCAATGTAAGACGGTCCTGGATCGCGACCGCCAGGCTCATCGTTGCTCAGTGGAATCAGATCTTGTCAATAATCCGAAGAAATTCTGGAGGTACATTAATTCACGTTCTGGGAGGCATATCGAGTCGAAGATTGTCCTGGATAATCACGAGAGCGATTTGAAGTCCGTGCCTGAGTTGTTTGCTGAGCATTTTAGGTCCGTCTACAGAGATAGTACGCAGCGTTCTGCACCTGTGCTGCCTCACTTAGATGGGTTTGGTGACTTGTTAAGTTGCATTAATGTTGATGAAGAGTCCGTACGATCCTGTATTAAGAAAATGAGAGCAACATTATCAGTAGGGCCCGACGGCATTCCCTCTGCGATTCTCAAAACGTATCACGACATATTCACGCCGGTACTGTGCTCTATATTTAACAACTCATTAAGGTTGGGAACCTTTCCTGAAACGTGGAAAGTCGCTGCTGTTGTTCCAGTCTTAAAGTCGGGAAAAAAAGGTGATATTTGTAACTATAGACCTATTCCTCTTCTCTCTCCATTTTCTAAGCTCCTTGAAATGGTAGTTCATCAATTCCTGTCTTTCAAATTTCGAAACTTAGCAATTCCCAATCAGCACGGTTTTATGAGCGGCAGATCAACAACTACCAATCTTGTTAGCTTTATGTCTGCTTCATCTCGTGTAATATGTAACAGAGGTCAGTTAGACGTTGTCTACTTTGACTTAAGTAAGGCTTTTGACGTAGTCAATCACATTATTCTTTTATCCAAACTTTCCTCCTATGGAGTATGTGGCTCAGTACATGACTGGTTAAAAAGCTACTTGTCAGAGAGAGAGGCATATGTACGGGTTAACAACATGAACTCTTCGTTGTACAGGACTCGCTCTGGCGTTCCTCAGGGATCTGTTTTAGGACCCCTTCTGTTCACAATTTTCGTAAATGACGTCTCTTTTGCGGTTTTAAATTCTTCATTTCTGCAATATGCTGACGATACAAAAATTTATCGAGAAATAGTTACTGAACGTGATTGTGCTAAGCTCCAGGAAGATGCATGTTCTTTCTACCGATGGTGCTCTGAAAATGACCTTTTCTTGTACCCGTCCAAAACCAAGGTCATGACGCTCTCTCGGAAAACTCACAATATCTCTTTTGCATATAATATTCAAGGAGAGACTTTGTCTCGAGTAAGTGTGATGAAAGATCTCGGAGTCATTGTTGATTCTGGGTTGCGTTCCTCTGATCACGTTGGTAGGCTGGTTAACTCGTCTTTGCGAATGTTGGGTGTTGCCTCTCGCTTAACCAGGGAGTTCAAAAACCCGACGGCTTTTATCACGTTATACTGCTCGCTATCCAGGTCACAGTTAGAATATGCCTCAGTTGTTTGGAATGGAATTTCTAAAAGTCACTCCTTGGAGATCGAGCGTGTGCAAAAAAAGTTTGTTTCTATCTTTAAACATCGCTACATAAAGAAGGATGTTCACTGTTTAACATATGAGTCTGCGTTAGAGCGTGTTGGTTTGCTTAGCTTGCACCGGCGTCGGGAGAACGCGGACTTACTATTTTTGTTTAAAACGCTGCATGGACTCATCAATTCTCCGAGCCTGTTATCTGAACTGTGCCTTAGGGTCCCACCTGTGCCTACTCGTCTTCTGTCATCTTTTTATGTTTCTAGAACGTTTAGTCCGGTAAACCCAATTGTGAGAATGGCTCAGCGTTTGAATCATTACTCTGAAAAACTTGATATTTTCAACCCTTGCTACAGGACGTTTGTCCTTTCAATTAAAAACTTGCCCGTGCAGGATGAGCATTGCTGAATTGCTTTGTTATGTCTGAATGTCGTCATCTCCATGTCGTGTTTTCTGGTGGTGCACTTGTCCTTCGGTCTTGTGTTCCGTCTCTACTGTTACTGCCTCGTTTTTATTTCATTGTACTAATTACTCGTGCACTGCCTAGTATTATGCTAAAAATGTATCTTATTTTCTGCGGAGATGTGTATAGTGTGTTTTTTTTGTTTTTTTGTTTTTTTTATCCACCAGTGTACCAGCACCAAGACCTCAGGGTTGTTCCTGGGCACTGTATAATAAAGATTGATTGATTGATTGATTGATTGATTATTATTATTATTATTATTATTATTAATAGCATCCTTCGCGTATTGAGCTACCACGTGGCGCACAGACGGGCGATCGTGACACTGCGGTTGCCGCCGCAAGAGACAGCAACGTGGCCTCGTCGGATTGGCTACCAGATCGTCACGGGCTATAAAAGGAGCTCCCACCGCCTCGTCCCTCGCAGTCGGCGGCGAAACTTTGCCGGGCGTTAATCACTGCATTCTGTACAGGCACTCGGGAGCACAAGGACCATCTTCAAACGCCTCGCACAATCATCATGGCCCGCGCACCATCAGCATCCTTCGCGTATTGAGCTACCACGTGGCGCACAGACGGGCGATCGTGACACTGCGGTTGCCGCCGCAAGAGACAGCAACGTGGCCTCGTCGGATTGGCTACCAGATCGTTACGGGCTATAAAAGGAGCTCCCACCGCCTCGTCCCTCGCAGTCGGCGGCGAAACTTTGCCGGGCGTTAATCACTGCATTCTGTACAGGTGAGAAATAAGGCCATTCTGTCACCTTGCTTTGCTCCCTGCCGCCGACTGCACAGTGTACAGTGTATTTTTGCGTATTGGTGTCGTTTTTTTCTTACGAGCCCCTGCAACGTTCTGTGATCACTGTCATGGATTGTATTAAGTGCTCTCGACTCCTGCCATCTGACGGGAGGTTCTTAAGCTGCGTAGCCTGCCGAAATGGCTACCATCTGGGTAAGGCTTGCGCCGGAGTCGCAGATAGTACTTTTTCTGGAATGGGTGTTTCCAGGAGAGAAAGCTGGAAATGCCCCACCTGCCGGGCCGGTGAGCTTCGCTCCGGCTCTGGGGCAAATGAGAGCCTTCTGGTAGATGACGTCACCCGGGGTGGCGGGAGCCCTCAGACATTAGTCGCTGACGTTAGTGCTGCTACTCCCACTGTCAGTGCTCAGCTGGCTTCGATCGGCGCCGCACTTAAGGAGCTCCTCAATTTAAAAAGTAGCGTCGAGTCTTTGCTTCCTCTCCCAGCGAAAGTTGACCAGTTGCTATCCCTGCAACCCGCCGTCGAAGAATTGCGTGGCACTGTCTGCGGGCTTCAGGCAACCGTTAACTCTTTTGGCGCAAAGTACGATTCCATATTGGCTTTGGCAAGAACGAACGAAGAATCTGTAAAAGACATCCAGAACGAGGTCGGCGCGGTCAGGGCAGAGATGATGGAGCAGTCTCGGGAAATAGAACGTCTAAAGCAGGAGCTAAATGATTCCCAACAGTACAGTCGCCGGTGCAATATGGAGATGCACGGTCTTCCATTTGTTCAGGGTGAGGATTTGATGGAAATCATGGAAGACCTTTCCGTGAGGCTCACTCTTCCGTTGTTTCACTCATCAGACATCCTTGCAATTCATCGCCTTCCCAAAAAGCCTGATTCTTCTTCCACGGTTCTCATTAGTTTTGCCTCGCTTGCCCTAAAAAATGTCTGGATGGCTGCACGCAGCCAGTTGCGGAGATAACCAGCTAAGATTGTTCTTTAATGACAACCTCACCGCAGCCAACAGAGAGCTATTTTGGATGGCGAGATCGAAAGGAAAAGAGTGTGGTTTTCGATTCGTGTGGCTCAAAAATGCAAAAATATTTGCGAGGAAAGGCGAGGGTTTGCCTGCCATACGTATAAACACAGTAAGAGATCTCGAAAACCTAGCGTAGTGCATGGCAGGTTGCTTCTCTGTCCCGGATTGCAGTTTGTTTAATCGGGTTCTAGGGCCCATATCTGACCTTTCTCTTACATTGATCCATGTAAATATCAGAAGCCTGAGGAAGCACTGGGATGAGTTTCAAATTTCTGTAAACAGTTTGGACCCGTCTGTTGACGTCTTTGTTCTTACCGAGATTGGTGTTACTTCTTTTCAAACTAATCAATTTTCGTTAAAAGGCTATGAAGCATTTTTTCACACGCGTGACAATAAGAGAGGTGGGGGTATCGCAATCTATGTCAAGGAAAAGTGGCTTCCATCGGCGTCGAGTATATCTTTTCAACATGCAGAAACCAAAGCAGTAAAAATATTTCACCCCGATTTTTCTTTGTTCATTTTGGCAGTGTACAGGCCTCCGTCAGAGAATGTTTCTCTCTTTTTGGAGGAGCTAAAAGTGATTCTTCAAGATTTGCGATCTGAGGGGCCATTTTGTTTGGTCGGTGATATGAATATCGACACGCTGAAACCTAACAAGTCTACTGTCAGTCTTTTCAATCCGCTTCGAAAAAAGAGGTTTACTTCAGGCGTAGATCAGATAAACCCTGGTTTAACACTGACATTATGTCGGCTATTAAGTCTAAGGAGGCGTTGTGGGTGCGCTCCCGTCGAGCGCCTAAGAACGTAGAGTTAAGGACTCAATTCAGGTGCGCAAGAAATTGCGTAAATGCAATGATTCGATCTGCTAAGCGACGTTACTTTCAGGGGAAATTTTTTGACGCTAGGTCTAATCCGCGTGCAACGTGGGAATTAATTAACACTTTCAGAGGTCGCGTTCCCCGCCAACCTATCTTTGTTTCACTTTTAAAGCATTTTGGCACCGACGTGCAGTCGACCGTGAATCATTTCAACACGCATTTCTCGGCGTCATCAGGGTTCGCCAGAGACAGCGGTATTATATCAGCTAGTACGGGCCGCGATTACAGAGCTTCTGCTTCGGCCTATTTACCGCCATTAGACATTCTTTCGTTACGTTCTCTCTTGTTTAGCATAAAAAGGCATAAAACACCTGGTATTGATGACATTCGTGTTGGCGATCTTGTCCGAAATTTTGATGTGATCAAAGAAGTCCTGCTGACCATGATAAATGGGTTTCTGTTATCAGGCACTATTCCTGCTCAGCTAAAAACAGCACTTGTGAAACCGCTCTTTAAGGGAGTCACGCCAGATAGGTATGAGTGCTACCGCCCAATCTCTATTTTGCCTTGCATTGCTGACGTGCTGGAAAAGCATCTCTTCACTGTAATGAGTCATTTTATTGATAGCTCTGAAACGCTGTCACGCACTCAGTACGGATTTGTTGCTGGCAGAGGCACCCAGCCCCTGCTGGAAGACTTCACTGATCTTATCCATGGTGCTTTTGAGGACAATCTATTTGCTTGTGCTCTTTTTTTGGACGTCTCGAAGGCATTTGACACTGTCAGTCACGCGCTGCTCCTCCGCAAACTATATAATTTTGGCTTCCGCGGTCCTTTTCTTGCTGTCCTTCAGAGTTTCTTTTTAGATCGTTCGCAAATAGTATCCGTCGGTAGCTTCAAAAGTGTACGCGCAATAATAAAAGCCGGTGTCCCGCAGGGATCCGTTCTGTCACCCTTGCTTTTCAATCTTTATGTTAACGATCTTTCTGCCGCAGTAACAACCTGCAGTGTTTTTCAATATGCTGACGATACGGTGCTTGTGTCACGTCATCTAAAATACGATCACGCTGTACATCTCCTGGAGCATGATGCCATGCAAATAATGGGCTGGTTCGATGAAAACTTAATTTCAGTTAATACATCAAAAACGAAACTAATCTGTTTTAGAAATCCTCTAAAAAGGGTAAACCTCAATTTGCCAGTTGTACTGCACAAACCGAGCTGCGTGAATTGTGGGTGTTCCCCACTGGAATATGTTGACAGTGTGAAGTATTTAGGAGTGTTTTTTGATTGGGATATGGCGTGAATTTCACATTTATTGCACATTTGTAGTAAACTGCGAAGTATTAGCTGCTTACTTTACAGTTGCAAAGTGTTTATGCCGCTTTCTGTAAGAAAGTCTGTTGCGTTTGCCCTTGGATACAGCCTGCTAAGGTATGGCATTACCCTGTTCGGTAATTGCGCAGAGTTATGGCAGACAAAAGTTGACCGTATTTTGAGGGGCATGCTAAGAAGCGTGGGGTATCACCTTGAACTTTCAACTAACATAGACATATTCGAGTCTTTGCGTATGCCGAATTTCTCTTCCTTGTTTCTGCAAACGGTGGTGTTAAAACATTTTTAGAATAACGACTTTAAATGCACTCTCGTCCCCAGCCGGAATCTTCGTCAGACGTCCCGTTTTGTTACCCCCCGTTGTGTTACGCGTTATGGAAAAAGACTCCGCTCCCATTATGTGCCCTCCATCTTTAACAAACTGCCCGATTGTGTCTTCGAAAGTACCACAAGAAGAAAACTGAGGAAAATGCTGATCAACTTAAGATTGTAGCCTGTCTTAGTCGCCATGTTTTTATTTTTGCCTATAGTTGTCTTTCTTTTTTTTGTGTTTGTGAGTTTGTTCACTTCCCAGCCTCGCCGTTCGGCTGCCGGGTACTGTCCCACAAGCCTCCTTTGGCTTGGACAGACCCGCATTTGTACTGTGACATTTCTTATATGTGGAATAAAATTATTATTATTATTATTATTATTATTATTATTATTATTATTATTATTATTATTATTATTATTATTATTATGGGAAATGTCCCATAATGTCCCATCTGCCGAGCGAGTCCAAAACAAACAAATTTATTTCTATCTTTAAATATACAGTTTTCGGCCAATGTTCTGGATTATGGCATAAGAAAGTAAATAATATCTTAAAAAGTATTGTACGAGAGGTTAATAACAAACCTTCAACCTCAAACGTCAATCTTTTTCAGGCCTTATCTATGCCCACCTTCGAATCACTGTTTTTGGAATCAGTTATACTAAATCACTATTGGACAAAGGATTTTAGAGCACCTCGACCTAATTCACGAGAACTGAGAACGGTTTCACGGTTTCTTGTTCCAGTATATTACACCCGCTATGGCAAGAACCTGCGATCTTTTTATGTCCCTCAGATATTCAATTCTTTACCTTCCGAATTCTTCGACTTCACATCCAAAAAGAAACTCAAAAAAGCGCTTCGCCATCTTTTATCTACCAACGAGGCCCTGTAATCCGTCACAATTGTATTTCACAATTCCTTTTCAGTTCTATAAAGAATGTTGAACACCAGATTTTATTATTTTTATTTTATTTGGTTTATGCTTGAGCAAATCAACACGACGTACAACACCCAGTCTTTCTGCTTCAAGAACCACAACACCAAGAACATAACATCTATCAAGACCTTCTTCAATGGTGACAATGACCGGCTTGCGTGTTTGTGCATATGTGTAGGTGTGTGTATACGTGTTTTCCCTTGAGTCTAAGTGTAATAAGTGTCACAAATGTTATTGGAACTGACTCAAACTTTTTTTTTAGTACGTGGCATAGTTATTTTTGAGGCCACTGCAGATAGGTTCAGTCATACAAGCCCTGGATGGCTTTGACGAACCTGACTTGTGACGTGGACATGCTAGTTTTCTTAAATAAATTTATTATTATTATTATTATTATTATGGGAAATGTCCCATAATGTCCCATCTGTCGAGCGAGTCTAAAACAAACAAATTTATTTCTATCTTTAAATATCGTTACCTTGAGAATGGTGATCCTTGTCTGAACGGTGTGTGTAACTCGCAACTTGTCAACTTGTTGAGCCTCCAGCAGCGTCGGGTGAAGGCAGATTTGTTGTTTTTGTTTAAGACCCTGCACGGTTCGATTAACTCTCCCAGCCTTCTGTCCGAAGTGAGCCTCAGAGTTCCACGTGTGCCTACACGGCTCCAACCATCTTTTTATATAGCTCGACATTTTAGCAACCTAAACCCGATCCAAAGATCGGCGGAGTGTTATAATCGCTACTCTGACAGAATTGATATTTTTAACTCATGCGGGAGCAAGTTCGGAAATGCTGTTCAAATCTTCCTCTTGCAGGAAAAGGGCTGATCAGTTGAAGCGCTGATGTAGTATTTGCTTTTTGCTCTCACACCTGGTGATGTCTCTGTTTTGTGCTTTTGATTTCCCTTGTTAATCTGAGTGTTTTTCATACTTGTTAATATTTTTATTCTCAGACTGGAGAACTACGTTCTCCTTCTGCACTCGTGTGTATGCGTGTTTGTATGTGTGTGTTTTTGCTCATTTTTTTTAGTGTGCCAGCACTAAGACCGATTGGTTGTTCCTGGACACTTTAATAAACATTGATTGATTATTATTATTATTATTATTATTATTATTATTATTACCATCTTTTTATATTATTTATATTATTTTTATATTACCATCATTCGCTGCGGAGATGCCGCCCAGCAAGGATGCATGTCTGATTTGCTCTCGCTGTTTTTACGGACGACAAAGATTTCTTCGCTGCACTGAGTGCCAACTTCGCGCGCATACGAAGTGCGTATGCTTTCCGGAGACCGAACGTACATTTCTTCAGCGTGAGGTGAGCTCATTTGTCTGCCAAAGCTGTGCCAAGATCAACGGTGGAGCTAGGCCTAACGTCAGCGGCGCGGTCTCCGGTGACCCCGACGACCAGTTCGCCCGCTCTCCTCCTCCGCCATCGGCCTCCCCTACTCGTCCGGCGACGCTGCCTGCCTCCCCTCCCGATGGCCTCGACGCACGTGGGGACGCCAGCCTTCAGTCCCTTCGGTCCCTTCTCCTCGACGCGCTGGAAGGAATTTCTTTCCTCACCGAGGAGGTTGCTTCCCTCAGTGAAGACAACGCGCGTCTCCGTCGTGAGCAGAGGCAGCAGGCGGAGCTCCAGGCGGGCTCCATCGCCTGTCTCCGGGCGGAAGTTCGCAGCTTACGCGATGTGCTTGGTAAGCGTGCAAGAACTGATGTTGAAGTTCAGGCAGGGCCCTGTGGAGGAAAAACATTTGCTGCAGCCCTGCGCTTCCCTCCTGCCTCGGCTCTCTCTGCAAAGCCTGCAGGTGCACCAGCAGACGGGACGACGAAAGATGATGCGCTGCCTGGTAAGCCGAACCCCATGAGCCCGCAGGCACCGGTCTCTGCGCTGGGGAGCGAGGCGTCGGTAGATGATCCACTTCCTGTGAAGCCCAATCCGATCAGCCCGAAGACTCGAATCCCCGCGCAAGCCGGAGCGTCCGTGGCGTGCAAGCTGAGCGTTGCCCCCTCATCTTCCCGCCGGAGGGCATTGTTTGTGACCAAGCTGGATCCGGTCACCACCTCTACTGACGTCGTTGGGCATCTGTGTTCCCTCGATGTGGAAAACTTGAAGTGCCACCGACTGAAGACTCGCTACAACACTTACGCCTCTTTTCACGTCTCTGTAGCTGCCGAAGACTTTGAGAAACTCTCTGACCCTGCTTTGTGGCCGAAGGATTGTCTTTTTAAGCCTTTCAGAGGCGCTCTTCGTCAAGAACTCCTTCACTCGTCTGAAGAAGCCCACAAGCCCAACACTAAATACAAAGATGAGTAACGTCGATTTGTTTTACCAGAATGTCCGTGGCCTGCGGACGAAAGCTGAATGTTTCTTTGCCAACATTACTCTATCTAATTACTCAATTGTTTGCTTAACGGAAACTTGGTTATGTCCTAGTGTTAGTTCCTCCGACTACTTTCCGCCTTGTTTTGATGTCTACCGTCATGATCGTGATTTCTCTTCCCGGGGCCGAGTAGGAGGCGGTGTATTGGTCGCGGTTAACAAACAATATAGTTCACGAAGACGTGAGGATCTGGAGAGATTTCCTGAGTCTCTGTGGGTTGAAATTGAGTGTTCTAGCAGAGAACGTATTTTAATAGGTCTGTTTTACCTTCCTCCTCAGACGACACCAGATGATTTCCAAAGATGTCTTGCTGACATTGAAAATACTATTAATGATTCACAGGGGAACAATATCTTAATCTTGGGGGATTTTAACGCTCCAGGGATTAACTGGACACAATTCAATGTCCTTACTGGCAACTTTTATTGTAAACAAAAGTGCAACTATCTCCTCAACTTTACTTCCTTTTTAGATCTTAGACAGCACAATAACATTCTAAACGACCAAGGTAATGCTTTAGATTTATGCCTTTCAAACACGGACGGTATACGTGTGGCTCGAAGTGAACTTTCTATGGTTCCTGAGGATAGCTATCACCCTGCTCTTGATGTAGTTCTTTCTGTTTTTGATCCTCCGGTCCTCAGTCCCTCTAATGGTCCTTCCCCACACACATCATATAAGTATTCAGCAGGGGACTACACTGGAATGTATCACCATCTTTCGGGTGTTGACTGGGCTTCTATCCTGGAGTCGTCTGATATCAACGGCCAAGTATACCTCCTCACAACTGTTGTTCAGGAGGCTATGGACATGTATATCCCTCTTAAAACGTCTAAAAAATCTCGCTTCCCTATCTGGTTCTCTCGTGAACTCAGAGCGCTTTTAAAACGGAAAGATTTTTTGCACAGGAGGTTTAAGAAAAGTGGTCTTCCAAAGTGGGAAGTTGAATTTAAAATTTGCAGAAAGCGATGTAAGAAAATTTTAAACCGTGATCGCCAGGCGCATTCTGACTCGGTGGAATCAGATCTTGTTAAAAATCCCAAGAAATTTTGGAGGTACGCTAAATCGCGCTTGGGGAAGAATATTGAGTCCGAAATCGTCTTGAATCGGCATAGCGACAGTGCGAAGGGCATGTCTGAGTTGTTTGCTGATCACTTTGCGTCAGTTTACATTAATAATAATAACTGCTCCTCATCTATTTTGACTCACTCGGACGTTTTTGGCGACTCATTAGGTTCTGTGGTTGTCGATGAGGAATGTGTTAGGCTATGTATTAAGAAAATGAAACCCACATTGTCTGCAGGTCATGACGGGATACCCGCTGCAATTGTTAAGGCTTATCATGAATTACTTACGCCTATACTGTGCACAATTTTCAATAACTCCTTGACGTCAGGGATATTCCCTGACGACTGGAAACTGGCAGTGGTTGTTCCGGTCCTGAAATCTGGAAATAGTGGTGATGTTCTTAATTACAGACCGATTTCTCTTCTCTCTTCTTTTTCCAAACTCTTTGAAATGGTAATCCGTCAATTTCTCTCCTTCAAGTTTCGTAGTATAGTCATTCCTAATCAGCATGGTTTCATGTCCGGTAGATCGACATCCACCAATCTCGTATCTTTTATGTCTGCTGCCTCTGAAGTAGTTTGTAATAGAGGTCAGCTTGACGTTTTTTATTTCGACCTGAGTAAGGCATTCGACGTAGTCAACCACAACATCCTCTTATACAAGCTTTCTTCGTGCGGAGTATGTGGTTCGGTATACAATTTGTTAAAAAGCTATTTGTCTGATAGGCAAGCCTACGTCCGCGTCAACAATACTACCTCGTCCTTGTACAAGGCAAGCTCTGGAGTGCCTCAGGGATCTGTCTTGGGCCCCCTCCTATTTAATATTTTTGTAAATGATGTCTCTCGAGTTATATTAAATTCTTCATTTCTGCAGTGCGCTGATGATATAAAACTTTACAAAAAAATATCGACCTTAGAGGATTGCATCGCGCTTCAGAATGACGCATATTCCTTCGGTCGTTGGTGTTTAGACAATGACCTCCGTTTTAATCATTCTAAAACAAAAATAATGACATATTCTCGCAAGACCCATGATATATTCTTTCCATATAGTTATCATGGCGAACTGCTGTCACGTGTAAGTGAACTGAGGGACCTTGGAGTTGTCTTTGATTCCACCCTGAGATTTGACACTCACGTCATCAAAGTGGTTCAATCGGCCTTGCGCACGTTAGGTGCCGTTTCTAGCATAACGAAGGAGTTCAAAAGCCCGTCCGCTTTTTTTACGCTGTATTGTTCCTTAGTTAGATCCCAGCTAGAGTACGCCTCGGTTGTTTGGAACGGCATTTCCAAAACTAACAGTTCATCTGTCGAGCGAGTCCAAAACAAATTTATTTCTATCTTGAAAAATATCGTTACCTTGAGAATGGTGATCCTTGTCTGAACGGTGTGTGTAACTCGCAACTTGTCAACTTGTTGAGCCTCCAGCAGCGTCGGGTGAAGGCAGATTTGTTGTTTTTGTTTAAGACCCTGCACGGCTCGATTAACTCTCCCAGCCTTCTGTCCGAAGTGAGCCTCAGAGTTCCACGTGTGCCTACACGGCTCCAATCATCTTTTTATATAGCTCGACATTTTAGCAACTTAAACCCGATCCAAAGATCGGCGGAGTGTTATAATCGATACTCTGACACAATTGATATTTTTAACTCATGCGGGAGCAAGTTCGGAAATGCTGTTCAAATCTTCCTCTTGCAGGAAAAGGGCTGATCAGTTGAAGCGCTGATGTAGTATTTGCTTTTTGCTCTCACACTTGGTGATGTCTCTGTTTTGTGCTTTTGATTTCCCTTGTTAATCTGAGTGTCTTTCATACTTGTTATATTTTTATTCTCAGACTGGAGAACTACGTTCTCCTTCTGCACTCGTGTGTATGCGTGTTTGTATGTGTGTGTTTTTGCTCATTTTTTTTTAGTGTGCCAGCACTAAGACCGATTGGTTGTTCCTGGACACTTTAATAACATTGATTGATTGATTGATTATTATTATTATTATTATTATTATTATTATTATTATTATTATTATTATTATTATCAACTCGACGAAGAGCCCTGTTCGTCACCAAGCTGAACCCGGACACCAGCTGCGAAGACATCAGTTCTCATCTCTCTTCCGTCGGAGTTGAGGAAGTGGAGTGCCGGGAACTGAAGACGCGCTACGACTCCTACGCCTCCTTCCACGTGTCTGTGGCTGCAAAAGACTTCGAAAGGCTTTCTGATCCTACCGTGTGGCCCAAATCATGCCTCTTTAAAGCTTTTCGAGGCGCCCTTCGCGAAGACCTGCTCCATGCATCCGAGGCGGCCGCCTCCCCTTTGAACGTTGGATAGACCAAGGATGAGTCACATTGATTTGTTTTACCAAAACGTTCGCTGCCTGCGTACAAAAGCCGATCGCTTTTTCTCTAATGTTACCTTATCCAATTGCTCTATATTCTGTTTAACTGAAACATGGTTGTGTTCTAGCATCGGCTCCTCCGATTACTTCCCTCCTTGTTTTGAGGTGCACCGTCGCGATCGTGATTCTACCCCGCGGAGCAGAACGGGAGGTGGAGTGTTGGTCGCAGTCGACAGGCGCTACCGCTCTAGGAGACGCGAAGACTTAGAGAAATTTCCCGAGAGCGTATGGGTCGAGATTGAGGCTGCAAAGGGAGTACGCGTTTTAATCGGTTTATTTTACCTCCCTCCCCAGACACCGCCAGATGAATTTCATAGTTGTCTTGTTGGCATAGAGAATACAGTGAATGACTTACAGGGATGCGAAGTCTTAATCTTGGGGGATTTTAATGCTCCTGGAGTCAACTGGCCGCGGCTTGATGTTTTTACGGACAACTTTTACTGCAGGCAGAAAGGCACCCAGCTCTTAAACTTTTCTTCTTTCCTAAATCTCAAACAACACAATAATGTTCTGAATCACCAATTTAATGCTCTAGATTTATGCTTCTCAAATATGGACAGCGTGCGTGTAGCACGGGGTGAACTGCCATTAGTTCCTCAGGACACATATCATCCTGCACTTGATATAGTACTTTCTTTCGAGAATTCCTCTGTTCGTGCTCATTCTGGTGATTCCCCGCCGCACACCTCATATAATCTGTCGGCAGGGGACTATGTCGGGATGCATCATTACCTCACGAGTTTTGATTGGGCATTGATCTTGGAGTCGCCTGATGTGAATGACCAGGTCATGCTCTTCACGCAAACTGTTTGGAAGGCCATGGATACTTTTATTCCGTTAAGGACAGTTACTAAATCTCGCTTTCCTAACTGGTTTTCCAGTGAGCTAAAAACACTACTGAAAAGAAAGGACTTCTTTCACAGGAAGTTTAAGAAAAGTGGCCTTTTAAAGTGGGAAGTAGAATTCAAGAACTGCAGAAAGCAATGCAAGACGGTCCTGGATCGCGACCGCCAGGCTCATCGTTGCTCAGTGGAATCAGATCTTGTCAATAATCCGAAGAAATTCTGGAGGTACATTAATTCACGTTCTGGGAGGCATATCGAGTCGAAGATTGTCCTGGATAATCACGAGAGCGATTTGAAGTCCGTTCCTGAGTTATTTGCTGAGCATTTTAGGTCCGTCTACAGGGATAGTACGCAGCGTTCTGCACCTGCGCTGCCTCACTTGGATGGGTTTGGTGACTTGTTAAGTTGCATTAATGTTGGTGAGGAGTCCGTACGATCCTGTATTAAGAAAATGAGAGCAACATTGTCAGTAGGGCCCGACAGCATTCCCTCTGCGATTCTCAAAACGTATCACGACATATTCACGCCGGTACTGTGCTCTATATTTAACAGCTCGTTAAGGTTGGGAACCTTTCCTGAAACGTGGAAAGTCGCTGCTGTTGTTCCAGTCTTAAAGTCGGGAAAAAAAGGTGATATTTTTACCTATAGACCTATTTCTCTTCTCTCACCATTTTCTAAGCTATTTGAAATGGTAGTTCATCAATTCCTGTCTTTCAAATTTCGAAACTTAGCAATTCCCAATCAGCATGGTTTTATGAGCGGCAGATCAACAACTACCAATCTTGTTAGCTTTATGTCTGCTGCATCTCGTGTAATATGTAACAGAGGTCAGTTAGACGTTGTCTACTTTGACTTAAGCAAGGCTTTTGACGTAGTCAATCACATTATTCTTTTATCCAAACTTTCCTCCTATGGAGTATGTGGCTCAGTACATGACTGGTTAAAAAGCTACTTGTCAGAGAGAGAGGCATATGCCCGGGTTAACAACACGAACTCTTCGTTGTACAGGACTCGCTCTGGCGTTCCTCAGGAATCTGTTTTAGGACCCCTTCTGTTCACAATTTTCGTAAATGACGTCTCTTTTGCTGTTTTAAATTCTTCATTCCTGCAATATGCTGACGATATAAAAATTTATCAAGAAATAGTTACTGAACGTGATTGTGCTAAGCTCCAGGAAGATGCATGTTCTTTCTACCGATGGTGCTCTGAAAATGACCTTTTCTTGAACCCGTCCAAAACCAAGGTCATGACGCTCTCTCGGAAGACTCACAATATCTCTTTTGCATATAATATTCAGGGAGAGACTTTGTCTCGGGTAAGTGTAATGAAAGATCTCGGAGTCATTGTTGATTCTGGGTTGCGTTTCTCTGATCACGTTGGTAGGCTGGTTAACTCGTCTTTAACCCTCTCATGCATGAAAAAAAACTACAGGGTATAAAATTTTAATTTCTTTCAAAATTTGTCTAGGGACATCAAACGTTGAAGAAAAAAAATATTTTAAAAAATTGGAAGACTTAGTTTGGGTAATACTATGTGTCCTCATATGAGGACGTCATGCAGTAAAGGTTAAAACACATAAAATGTCTACATGTGGTAAATACTACAGAACAAAAACTATTTTATTAAGTTTTCAAACGAGGAAAGAAGAAAGCTGCCGGTGATATCACAAAGCTCTTAAGGGCCCAAAATTGACCTGACTTAGCTCATAAACATTACAAAAAACAAAGCGGTGATGAATAGCAGAAACACAAGCCAGTGCATCTTTGCGCCATCGATATTCGAATCCTTCTTTCACGAAACTTCGCAGCATTCACGCTTTTGTGTGAAAAGGCGCAAAACACTCCGGGCACAGTGGTACATTGCACCGACAGCAGATGTATCTTGTCTTGCTGCGGCAGCTTGTGCTACGGCAACGCTGAGCATACTTCTGGTCGCTCTTCTTCGGGAAATGGGGGCCACCATCTAACCTTTTTTCGATACACACGTCGTGCAGGGCCCTCTTTTTCTTGACTGCTGATGGAGAACCACTGGAAGGACGCCCACGACGGTTTGAGCTTTGTGCCACTTCCCCGCTGTATATCAGCGACCTTGCTACACGGCTTCTGAACTCAAGGTGGTCCATGAGCTCATCGGCATCCCTGTCCCACCTCCACACAAACCAGGCGTTCACTACTGTCACATTCAGCAGGTGGTAGAAAATTCTGAGGTACCCTCTTTTGTTGCGCACGTCGTTCCTGTACAGTGCCACCATTGAGTCCATGAGGTCCACGCCCCCCATATGCTTGTTGTAGATCTCCACTGAGTAAGGCCTTTCCACGTCGATGACTTGTTTGTCTTTTCTGTTGTATCGCTGTGTTGTGCCTACAGGATGGCGACCAGCGTAGCTTGACACAACATGGACTAGGGAGTTATCAAGCCATCGGGTGACCGTCACGTTGTCGCTCGAGGTGCACAGCGATGTGCTTCCCCTTCCTTTTCTCTTCAGGTCCTTGAGTGGTTCCAGTTTTGAATCGGCACCCTGAAGACGGTTTGCACGGCACGTTCCAACGTACAATATGCCATCTTCTTTCAGTTTCCTGATCAGCGGCAAGGACGTAAACAAGTTGTCAGCGTACACTTTGTGATTTTTTCCTTCAAGCCCTTGGGTCAACCTCAGTACAACATCTCCAGCCACACCACATTCGCTGGATGGTTTCGACCGACCTCCGCTTCCACCTTGATAGACCTCGAATTTGTATATGTATCCTGAAGCTCCTGCTCGAACCCAGACCTTGAAACCCCAGCGCTTGGGCTTACTTGGAAGGAACTGCTTGATAGACGATCGTCCCTTGAAGGGGATCATCATCTCATCAACTGATTGATACTCTTCCGGGTCAACAGCCAAAGAAAATGTTCTGTTCAGGGTGTCAATGACAGGTCTAATCTTCAAAATGCGGTCGTCATCAGTTGTTGATTCGTTGTTGTCATTGAAATGAAGAAATCTTCGAAGCTCCTCGAAGCGATTGACAGACATCGCGTCAGCGATGATACCCATCCGAAGACCGCTTTCTTTCGACCAGTAGTGCCGAATTCTGGGATACTTGATGTAGGTCATTGCAAGACAAATTCCAAGAAATACCTTCAACTCTGGCACCGTTAGCCGCAGTGTTTCTTTTCCATTCTGCACAGCATAGAGGTTTGTTTGAAAAACAATATGCTCCAGCAATGACTCCGGGAAGAGACCAAGAAAGTAGTCAATTGGGTGATCTCCATGAATGTTGACACGGTGCTGTCCAGTGAATTCAGGAGGCTCACCCGCGTGGTCGTTGTCCTTGTTGTGAAACCATATTACGCGTTGCACTCCCGAACAATTGTTCCCGCTTGTAGAAGGACCCGCTGAAGCACTGTCCCTTGATGAAGTGGGAGCTGTGCTTGCGCTGCTCACGTTTTCATCCGAACTGCTGGAGTCTTCCTCCTCGGTTAGCAGGTACTCACAGTCGTCCGAGTCGCTGATCCCGGACCCATCTTCGCTATCGCTGGAGAGATCTAGGAGTGCATCGATATCCTCTCTTGAGAGGTTTTTCCTTCCTGATGTCATCGCAAAAGCTTTCAAGTATTTTGTTCTGGCATCGAGCACAGTTATGTTTCACCACAAAACACTTTTTACAAGCACACTTAAAGACAAAACGTTTGGCGCGCATACACGTGCAAAAACAATGAGGCAACTAGTACGACAGACCTGTCGTTTTTACCATTATATTTGTGGTGGCGCTGTATGTGAAAATTACCATCTGGTGCATAGTGTTCTCATGTGAGGACAGCTGTACTTTCTCATATATCTACATTATAAATATAGAAAAACATAAAAGCACTCGTGTGCACATCAAATAGATGTTTATCACCCAAAAGACAAAAACGGAGACTGATACGAATGACTGCGGCTGAGTTTGGATTTTTTTGTTTTCCGAATTCTGCAAGATCGAGTATTTCCGACCAAGCTGTTGGCGGGAATTTTAAAAGATGGCACAGACGACTAACGCCATCTATGAAACACACTGTGAAGCTTCTCCTGTCCTCAATTGAGGACACCATGCATAGAGAAAGATGTTAGAAGAGAGCACTTATACTTTTTTATTTTGTTAATTAGCTGTCCTCATATGAGGCCACGATGCATGAGAGGGTTAAGAATGTTGGGTGTTGCCTCTCGCTTAACCAGGGAGTTCAAAAACCCGACGGCTTTTATCACGTTATACTGCTCGCTATCCAGGTCACAGTTAGAATATGCCTCAGTTGTTTGGAATGGAATTTCTAAAAGTCACTCCTTGGAGATCGAGCGTGTGCAAAAAAAGTTTTTTTCTATCTTTAAACATCGCTACATAAAGGAGGATGTTCACTGTTTAACATATGAGTCTGCGTTAGAGCGTGTTGGTTTGCTTAGCTTGCACCGGCGTCGAGAGAACGCGGACTTACTATTTTTGTTTAAAACGCTGCATGGACTCATCAATTCTCCGAGCCTGTTATCTGAACTGTGCCTTAGGGTCCCACGTGTGCCTACTCGTCTTCTGTCATCTTTTTATGTTTCTAAAACGTTTAGTCCGGTAAACCCAATTGTGAGAATGGCTCAGCGTTTGAATCATTACTCTGAAAAACTTGATATTTTCAACCCTTGCTACAGGACGTTTGTCCTTTCTATTAAAAACTTGCCTGTGCAGGATGAGCATTGTTGAATTGCTCTGTTATGTCTGAATGTCGTCATCTCTATGTCGTGTTTTCTGGTGGTGCACTTGTTGTCCTTCGGTCTTGTGTTCCGTCTCTACTGTTACTGCCTCATTTTTATTTCATTGTACTAATTACTTGTGCACTGCCTAGTATTATGCTAAAAATGTATCTTATTTTCTGCAAAGATGTGTATAGTGTTTTTTATTTTTTTTATCCACCAGTGTACCAGCACCAAGACCTCAGGGTTGTTCCTGGGCACTGTATAATAAAGATTGATTGATTGATTGATTGATTGATTGATTATTATTATTATTATTATTCAGTTCAGTTCTGTTTCATTTTCTCCAATAACTGGAATGTTTTGAACTGTGCCATTTTGGGTATTAGACTGTGCTTTATAATATTTCTGTTATTTTACGCCGCTGCCGGGTCCAGTCCCACAAGCCGCTATTGGCTTTTGACGAACCCGCATTCACATGTATTGAATTGAAAGCTGCAATAAATTGATTGATTGATTGATTATTATTATTATTATTATTAACATCAGGCTCAAAGTTTCCCTTCTGGTTCTCGCACGAATTACGTACTTTAATGAATAAGAAATTGCGCGCTCATCGAAAGTTTAAAAAGAACGATACCCCCGAATTAAAATCAGAATTTGGGCACTTTAGGTCTCTCTGCAAGGAAGTTTTTAAACGTGATCGTCAGGCGTACACTGATTCCGTCGAGTTGCAGCTAACTAAAAATCCCAAAGAATTCTGGAAGTATGTTCGCTCTCGGTCCCAGAAAAAAGGTAGAGGAGAGATCACCCTGCTGGACTCACAGGGAAACTCGACGACAGATGTTTGTGAAATTTTTGCACGCCACTTCCAGTCTGTTTTTAAGCATCATCCAATCCCTTCAACTACTGCCGCGCCAGCTGTCTCTGGGAATGCATCCTGTATTGCACTCTTTGACGAGGAGCTACTACATGAGTGTGTAAAAAAAATGAAACCATCATTGTCTTCTGGCCATGATGGTATTCCGTCAGTCCTCTTGAAGGCATACAGTGCCATATTTATTCCTGTTCTAGTACAGATTTTTAACAACTGCCTAAAGAATGAGGTCTTTCCCGCCATGTGGAAAACGGCACTTGTTGTACCTGTGCATAAGTCCGGTCCAAAAACAAATGTGTCGAACTACAGACCTATATCTCTTCTTTGCACATTTTCGAAGCTCCTCGAAGTGGCACTACACAAAATATTGTCATTCAATCTCAAGCGTTATCTTATCCCTAACCAACATGGATTTATGGCGGGTCGCTCGACCACAACTAATCTCGCCTGTTTTATGTCAACCGCTGCTCACGCCGTCGCTAACAGAGGCCAGCTTGATGTGATTTACTTTGACTTGAGTAAAGCGTTTGACATTGTTAATCATGAGATGTTACTGGCTAAACTGTCAAAGCTAGATATTCACAACTCATTGCTTTCATTGCTCGAAAGTTATTTGCGTGACCGGAAGTGCTTTGTTAGCTCGAATAATAATTTTTCTGCTACTTATGAGGCGACAACGGGTGTGCCTCAGGGCTCCGTTCTCGGACCTCTTCTGTTTTCAGTTTTTGTTAATGATGTTTCGACTGTGATTCGTCACTCTTCATTTCTTCAGTACGCAGATGATATTAAGATGTTTATGGAGGTACGAGAAGACCGAGACTGTGTTTTGCTACAGAGAGATGTTGATGCTTTTGAAGAATGGTGCCGGGAGAATGACCTAAAGATAAATAGCTCTAAAACGAAAGTCGTGTCGTACACTCGTAAGACACATAACATTGTATTCCCATATGTTATTCAGACAGACCTTTTGGAACGTATGAACAGAATCAAAGATCTTGGCGTAGTGTTTGACAGCACCTTAATCTTCTCCAGTCATGTGGATCACATCGTGAACGCAGCTCTACGCACGCTCGGGAGTGCGTGCCGCATCACTAAAGAGTTTATTAACCCCTGCACATTTCTTATACTCTACAGTGCATTGTGTCGACCACAGCTTGAATACGCTTCTGTTGTATGGAATGGAATTTGTGCCACAAATTCCTCGAAAATAGAACGGGTTCAGAACAAGTTTCTTTCCATCTATAGACATCGTTGCTCAGCGCGCATTGTGCCCACCACTACTGATGTCCCTGTCCCTGTTCAGCGTAGCGTGGCACTACCTACCCTGCTTCGTAGGAGAGAACTTGCCGATATCTTATTTTTATACAAACTTGTCCACGCCGTCACTGATTGCACGGTATTGACGTCAAGAGTACTCTTAAAAATTCCTCTAAAAACAACAAGGCAAAATGCGTCCTTCTGCAACAGGCGTCTACTCAACCTCCACGATCCTGTGTCCAGACTTGGGCATACTTATAATTCTTCTTTTTCTGAAACACTCGACATATTTAACAATAACACGCTGCAGTTTGTAAAAACGTTAAAGGCCATCACTTAAATTTGAACTGTATGCACTAACTTGCGGCGTTCACGCCGAAATTCCCCACTTTTAATGCATTTTTTTTCTTTCTTTCTAGCAATTGGTGTTGGCGGTAGTACCATTAAGCTTATCGTGTGTTGTGACTTTGTGTTTACTTTTTATAATTTTTAAGTGTATTTTTCTAGGGCTTGTCCGTTGTTTGTGTTGTCCGTACTATTGCTTTATACCCTGTTCTGCCTTACATGTTAACACAGTGCACCTGTACCAAGACCGCAAGGTTGTTCCCGGGCACGAATAAAAACATTGATTGATTGATTGATTGATTGATTATTATTATTATTATTATTATTATTATTATTATCATTCGCTGCGGGATGGCGCCGAGTAAAGACGCCTGCCTGATCTGTTCCCGCTGCTTCTACGGACGACAACAATATCTGCAGTGTTCCGGATGCAGACTGCGTGCGCATACCAAGTGCGTATGTTGGCCTGTCGACGTACGCGAGTTTCTGCAATCCGGCGTGCCCTCTTTCACCTGTGCGAGCTGTGAAAAGATCAGCGGTGGTGCTAGCCCTAACCACGTCGCCATGGCCTCCAACGACCACCGCGACGTGGCCCCCCTCTCCCACTTCTCCGTGTCGCCCTCACCCACCGACGCCGCTCGTCCCGAAAAGGGTGAGAGGTCACTTCCCTCCTCTCCCTACATCGGCAACACGGGCGTCGATTCTCTGCGGGCCCTTCTGCTCGACGCGCTTCAGGGAATCTCGTTCCTCACGGATCAAGTTGCCGCGCTCAGGGATGAGAACGCGCAGCTCCGTCGAGAGCACAAGCACGACGCCCAGCAGCAGGCAGCCACGCTGCACAACATACAGGCGGAGTTGAGAAGCTTCCGCCATGAGCCCAAGCAAGGCGGAAAAAAGCCCCCATCGTCCTACGCTGCGGCGGCCAGCCTCCAGGACCCGGTTGGTTTGATCCGAGATCAAAGAGGCAACACTCGCCCTGTAACGGAGGCTACGTGTGCGTCAGGCGCCGCTGCACCTGCTGCCATTGGAGGCGAACGCTCCGTGGCCTCTATTCTGGGTTCGAGGACGCACCCCCGCCATCAAGACAAGTTGAACCAGGACGGAGGAGGCTTCCGCGAGACAAGGCCAAAGCTCCCCAGGACGAGGCGTCCTTTGCTCAAGGGAAGCGCTTCAGCCAGCGGTATTCCCGTGGCACCACCTCCCTCTCAACCACGGCGACAACGTGCTGTGTTTGTGACACGACTGGGCCCCAACTGCGACGCTCCAAGCCTCCAGGCTCACATCGAGCAGGGCGGCACACTGAGTGAGCTTGTGTGTACGCGACTTAAGACGCGTCACGATGGTTACTCCTCGTTCCACGTGACGGCTGCTGAGCAGGATATCGAGAAACTGTTTGACCCCCTTCTCTGGCCAGAAGGAAGCCTTTTTAAAGAATTCACTGGCCAGCTTACAGAGAGCCGCATCTATGAAGCGGCCCGCCAATCGCTGCCCTCCTCCGGAAATGCCGACGAAAATACATAGCCTAGATATCTATTACCAGAACGTCCGTGGTCTTCGCACAAAGACTAACGAATTTTTTTCTAACGTCGCTTTTACTGCTGATTCTATTATTGTTCTCACTGAAACTTGGCTTTGTCCAGATATTTCTTCTTCTGACTTTTTCCCACCAAATTTTACGGTATTTCGGCATGATCGCGAAATCTCTAATAAGAAAAAGACGCGGGGAGGTGTTTTGATAGCAGTTGATGCGTCATTACCGTGCATCAGACGTCCTGACCTGGAGACATCGCTTGAGTCCGTGTGGGTAGAACTGCAAAGTGTCAATGGTGAACGCATTCTGCTTGGCGCGTACTACTTGCCGCCCGACACCTCTCCTGATGAATTCAACCGATGTCTTCTTGCTATTGAAAGTACAACTAGTGCTCTAGATAATTTCAAATTTATTGTTCCTGGTGATTTCAATGTCCCCAATATAAGCTGGGAAACAGCTACAGCGTCTTCTAATAATTACTACCTTGCTCAGAAATCTACGTTCTTACTTAACTTTGCATCATTTACGAATCTAAAGCAACACAATTGTATTCCCAATCGCCAGGGAAACATGCTAGATTTGTGTTTCTCAGATTTAGATGATATACGTGTAACTGAGTGTGCCTCAAGTTTAGTTCCACCTGACAGATATCACCCCCCTCTGGAGATCGTGGTAGCTCTTCGAGAGGGCATGAGGCGTTGTTTACAGAGTCATTCTAATGTGACTAGTCACAATTTTTCCGCTGGAGACTACGTTGGTTTATACAACCATTTTGCCGAATACGATTGGTCATCGATCATTCGATGCACTGACGTCGATGAACAGGTTCGTGAGTTCACACGCATCGTTCGAGAAGGGATGCACCAGTTTATCCCGTTACGGAGAACCGCAGGTTCTAGGTTTCCCTTTTGGTTCTCACGTGAATTACGCAGATTATTGAATAAGAAGTTGCACGCTCACAGAAAATTTAAAAAGAACGGTCTCCCTGGATGGAAATCAGAATTTAGGCGTCTAAGGTCTTCATGCAGGGAAGTTATGAGGCGTGATCGTCAGAGGTACGTTAATTCTGTTGAGCTGCATTTAACTCAGAATCCCATGGAATTTTGGAAATACGTTCGGTCTCGATCAAAGACAAAATGTGGGAGGGAGATCACATTGCTGAACTCACAGGGAAACTCGACTACAGATGTTTGCGAAATTTTTGCCCACCATTTCCAGTCCGTATTTAGTCATCAACCGAACTCTCCCATTAACGCCTCGCCAGCTGCCTCTAGTAATTCAACCTGTATTGCGTTTTTTGATGAGGAGCTATTATACGAGTGTGTAAAGAAGATGAAGCCGTCTTTGTCTTCTGGCCATGACGGCATTCCGTCTGTCCTATTGAAGGCCTATAGTGCAATATTTATCCCTATTTTGGTACATATATTTAACAACTGCGAAAAAACCGAAGTGTTTCCCGTCTTGTGGAAAACAGCACTTGTTGTACCCGTACATAAGTCCGGTTCAAGAACAAGCGTCTCAAACTACAGGCCTATATCTCTTCTTTGTACATTTTCAAAACTGTTCGAAACAGCTTTACACAAAATATTGTCGTTTAAGCTCAAACATTCTCTCATCCCTAGCCAAGATGGTTTTATGGCGGGTCGCTCAACCACGACTAACCTCACTTGTTTCATGTCAACTGCTGCTCAGGTCGTCTCTAATAGAGGCCAACTTGATGTAATCTACTTTGACCTAAGCAAAGCGTTTGATCTTGTAAATCACGACATGTTGCTGGCAAAGCTGTCAAGGCTTGATGTCCACAGGTCGTTACTTTTATTGCTCAAAAGTTACTTGCGTGATAGACTGTGTTTTGTCAGCTCGAATGGTAATTCGTCTGCTGCTTATCAGGCTACGACGGGTGTACCTCAAGGTTCCGTTCTTGGCCCCCTTCTGTTTTCAGTTTTTGTGAATGATGTTTCGGCTGTAATCCGTCACTCTTCCTTTCTACAATATGCAGATGACATTAAGATGTTTATAGAGGTACGGGACGAACGCGACTGTGTTCTGCTACAAAATGATGTATATGCATTCGAAAACTGGTGCAATCAGAATGCCCTAAAACTAAATAGTTCGAAAACTAAAGTCATGTCCTACACTCGAAAGACACATAATATTATATTCTCTTATGACATTCAGTCAGTTCTTTTGACACGTGTGAATGAAATCAAAGACCTTGGAGTTGTATTTGATAGTACATTACGCTTTTCGAGTCATGTTGACCATATTGTGAGCTCAGCTTTACGTACGCTTGGTATCACGTGCCGCATTACTAAAGAGTTTAATAACCCTAGTACTTTTGTCACACTGTACAGTGCTTTATGTCGACCACACGTCGAGTATGCCTCTGTTGTATGGAATGGAATCTGCGCGACAACCTCGGCTAGAATCGAACGTGTTCAGAATAAGTTCTTATGTATCTACAGACATCGTTTCCCGTCGCGCAATGCGTCCACCTCAAACGATGATCCAGCAGTCCCAGTCCAACATAGCTTGGCATTGCCCACCCTGCGGCGTAGGAGAGAACATGCCGACATCCTATTTCTGTACAAACTTATTCATGGCATCACTGACTGCACATCATTGATATCAAATGTGCGTTTGAAAATTCCCGTAAAAACTACAAGGCAAAATGCATCCTTCTACAATGCTCCCGTAACTAATCTTCACGACCCCGTGTCGAGAATTGGGCACACCTACAATTCCTCTTTTACAGACTCTATTGATATATTTAACAATAACACACCGGAATTCATCAGAGCGCTGAAGTTCCTCACCTAAATTTGACTTCCCATTCTTTTTTTTTTGCACCTGATTAAGTTCCTCAGAACCAATTTTTATACTCTCGCTTTCCTTTCCTTTCGCTATCGTGGTGGTATAGCCTAGCGAGTTTATGTGACATATGTGATCTTTTTTAAGTGTTTTATTGTTTACTGTTTCTTTGTTGTGTGTAGTGTTGATTTCCATGTTTCCTGAGTGCACCTGTACTAAGACCGCAAGGTTGTTCCTGGGCACTTCAATAAAAACATTGATTGATTGATTGATTGATTGATTATTATTATTATTATTATTATTATTATTATTATTATTATTATTATTATTATTATTATTATTATTATTATTATTATTACTTTTTATAATTTTTAAGTGTATTTTTCTAGGGCTTGTCCGTTGTTTGTGTTGTCCGTACTATTGCTTTATACCCTGTTCTGCCTTACATGTTAACACAGTGCACCTGTACCAAGACCGCAAGGTTGTTCCCGGGCACGAATAAAAACATTGATTGATTGATTGATTGATTGATTATTATTATTATTATTATTCTTATTATTATTATTATTATTATTATTATTATTATTATTATTTTGCTACAGAGAGATGTTGATGCTTTTGAAGAATGGTGCCGGGGGAATGACCTAAAGATAAATAGCTCTAAAACGAAAGTCGTGTCGTACACTCGTAAGACACATAACATTGTATTCCCATATGTTATTCAGACAGACCTTTTGGAACGTATGAACAGAATCAAAGATCTTGGCGTAGTGTTTGACAGCACCTTAATCTTCTCCAGTCATGTGGATCACATCGTGAACGCAGCTCTACGCACGCTCGGGAGTGCGTGCCGCATCACTAAAGAGTTTATTAACCCCTGCACATTTCTTGTACTCTACAGTGCATTGTGTCGACCACAGCTTGAATACGCTTCTGTTGTATGGAATGGAATTTGTGCCACAAATTCCTCGAAAATAGAACGGGTTCAGAACAAGTTTCTTTCCATCTATAGACATCGTTGCTCAGCGCGCATTGTGCCCACCACTACTGATGTCCCTGTCCCTGTTCAGCGTAGCGTGGCACTACCTACCCTGCTTCGTAGGAGAGAACTTGCCGATATCTTATTTTTATACAAACTTGTCCACGCCGTCACTGATTGCACGGTATTGACGTCAAGAGTACTCTTAAAAATTCCTCTAAAAACAACAAGGCAAAATGCGTCCTTCTGCAACAGGCGTCTACTCAACCTCCACGATCCTGTGTCCAGACTTGGGCATACTTATAATTCTTCTTTTTCTGAAACACTCGACATATTTCACAATAACACGCTGCAGTTTGTAAAAACGTTAAAGGCCATCACTTAAATTTGAACTGTATGCACTAACTTGCGGCGTTCACGCCGAAATTCCCCACTTTGAATGCATTTTTTTTTCTTTCTTTCTAGCAATTGGTGTTGGCGGTAGTACCATTAAGCTTATCGTGTGTTGTGACTTTGTGTTTACTTTTTATAATTTTTAAGTGTATTTTTCTAGGGCTTGTCCGTTGTTTGTGTTGTCCGTACTATTGCTTTATACCCTGTTCTGCCTTACATGTTAACACAGTGCACCTGTACCAAGACCGCAAGGTTGTTCCCGGGCACGAATAAAAACATTGATTGATTGATTGATTGATTGATTATTATTATTATTATTACACAGTGCACCTGTACCAAGACCGCAAGGTTGTTCCCGGGCACGAATAAAAACATTGATTGATTGATTGATTGATTGATTATTATTATTATTGTTTGACCCGAACATCTGGCCGGAGGGCTGCCTCTTCAGGGAATTTCAGGGTCGGCTGACGGGAAGCCGCGTGCATGATGAGAATGAACGTATAGAGTGATCCCCAAACATCTTGCCTGGAAATGACAAGCACGCACATTTACTATCAAAACGTTCGCGGCCTTCGTACTAAGGCCAGTGACTTCTTTTCTAATGCTGTATGTACTGACTTTTCTATATTTTGTATAACGGAAACCTGGTTATGCCCAGAAATACTGTCTGGGGAGTATTTTTCGTCGGATTTCCTTGTGCATCGCAGTGATTGTGATTTATCTCGCGGAAAGAAAACGGGAGGCGGTGTCTTGATGGCAATCGATAGGTCTTTGAAGTGCACCAGGCGCGCCGATTTAGAGACTTATTCGGAATCTGTGTGGGTAGAGCTGGAGTGTGATAATCGAGAACGCGTTCTGATAGGTTCTTTTTATTTTCCTCCATACATTGAACCCGAGGAGTTTAATGATTGTCTCCTTGGAATTGAGGATATAGCAGACAAACTGGGTGAATGCAAACTATTAGTAATTGGCGATTTTAATGTACCAGGTGTGTGCTGGGAAACTCACAGTGCTGTTTAAAGTAATTATTACGGTGCAAAGAAGGCCGGTCATCCTGTTGACTTTGCCTCTTTCATGGCCCTGAATCAGTTCAGCAGGGTTAAAAATAGTAAAGGCGCTATGCTTGACCTTTGTTTCTCAAACATTGATAACGTTTCTGTAACTAAGAGTGAATTTCCTTTAGTACCGACAGACAAATATCACCCTGCACTTGAGGTGGCTATAACCTTGAATGTACCTGTCAGCCGTATACCGGCTGCTAGTCTCACTTACCTAGACAAACTGCATAACTTCGCTGCTGGTGACTATGTGGGATTATATAACCACTTTTCTACGTTCGACTGGTCCCATATCCTGCAATCAGCTGACGTCAATTTTCAGGTTCTTCAATTCACCACGGCGGTGCAGGAGGGAATGGATCATTACATTCCTCTAAAGAAGCATACCAATTCAAAATTTCCCTCGTGGTTTTCTCCGTATTTAAAAAAGTTGCTGAAGAAAAAAAGCTTCTCTCATCGCAAATTTAAAAAAACTGGCAGTCTCAGGTGGGAGGCTGAGTTCGTTCATTATAGACGCCTATGTAAGCAACATCAGAGGATTGATCATAAGATATATGTGAAGTCAGTGGAGTCCGAATTGAGGAGAAACCCAAGAAAACTCTACCGACATGTTCGTTCTCGAGGAGGAAAATTGATACATCCTGATATTATACTTAATGAGGAGAATGTGACCACGTCCAGTGTATGCGATATATTCGCGCGTCATTTCAGTTCTGTATATAAACACAATAGGAGTGGGTACCAACAGCCGCCAGGCCCTAGCGTGAACGAATCCATTTCCTCCCTGCCTGTGGATGAGGGAATGATTCAGGAATGCATAAAAAAACTGAGGCCTACCATGTCCACAGGTCACGATGGTATTCCAGCAACACTTGTAAAAGCATTTCACGAAATTTTTACGCCCATCCTTTATGATATTTTCAACAACTCCTTAAGAGCAGGAGTGTTCCCTGATATGTGGAGGAAGTCAGTCGTAGTCCCAGTCTACAAGTCTGGAAGTCGTACCACTGCATCAAACTACAGGCCAGTGTCTCTGCTGTGTACATTTTCGAAGCTTTTCGAAATGGTGGTCCACAAAACATTGTCCTTTCGTTTAAAAAATGTATTAAGTTCCAACCAACACGGATTTGTAGCAGGACGCTCGACAACAACAAATTTGATTTCATTTATGTCCATTGCATCCAAAGTTGTGTGCCAAAGAGGCCAGCTCGACGTGGTCTACTTTGATCTGAGTAAGGCGTTTGATGTGGTTGACCATGACATTCTTTTATCAAAACTTTGTGATATTGGTGTCTGTGGAAAGCTACACAACTGGTTTCAGAATTATTTGTCTAATAGAACATGTGTTGCTCGTGCGAACGGCGCGTATTCTTTTACGTACACGGCCACGTCTGGGGTACCTCAGGGATCAGTTCTGGGCCCGCTTCTTTTTTCTATTTTTGTGAACGATGTGTGTAAGCAGATTGTAAACTCGTCTTTTTTGCAATATGCTGATGATATTAAGATATTTAAGGAGATTAGAACTATCTCAGATTGCAAGTTTCTACAAGAGGACATAAACTCATTTAGCAAATGGTGTTCACTGAACGGTCTCCTACTAAACAGCTCGAAAACCAAGGTCATGTCCTATAGTCGCAAAACGCAAACGACGTGTTTCCCTTACAGTGTTCGCTCAGACCTATTGTGCCGTTCTAGTGAAGTGCGGGACTTGGGAGTGCTTTTTGACTCCTCCTTGAGATTTGATAGCCATGTGGCTCGTATAAGTATTTTAATGCTTCTTTTCTACCCCAAACCTCCATTGATTGGAATCGCCTTCCCGCACATATAGTCTCAATAACTAACACTGTTTATTTTAAAAATGCTATTACCAACTTTTTAACAGATGATGCGTAGCGCGTGTTTTTGCTGTGTGTGTGTGTGTGTGTGTTTTTTTTTTTTTCTATTTTTGCCTCGTTCAACTATGTTATTTTTATCTGTCGACCGCCCACTCCCCTCTGTAATGCCTTCGGGCCCTGAGGGAATAATAAATGAAATGAAATGAAAATAAGTACCTGCGCCTTGCGCGCGCTCGGTATTGTTTGTCGAACGACTAGAGTATTTAAAAAGCCCACAACGTTTGTAACCCTGTACCGCTCTTTGACAAGGTCTCAACTCGAATATGCATCTCCTGTATGGAATGGCAGTTGTAAAACTACCCTCCTAAGGCTGGAGCGAGTGCAAAACAAATTTTTATCTATTTATCGATATCGATATCTGCGAGATGAAACATCTCTATCAAAGGGTAACAATGTATTGGACGTCCTACAAATGAACAGCTTATATCACCGTCGAGAAAAGGCAGATCTGGTTTTCCTTTTTAAAGTCATTCATGGTATGGCCGACTGTTCAGAACTGCTCTCACAGATATCTTTGCGAGTTCCTCGGACAGCGACCCGTTTGACAACGTCTTTTTACTCTCCTCGAACGTTAAATATCTTGGACCCGATGTTTCGTATGTGTCGGGCATATAATGGCATTCGAAGTGATCTTGATATTTTTTGTGTGACTGAATTTGTCAGATCTCTCAGATTGTTGTATGGGTCTCTCTGAACCTGTCGGTGATTGTGATGTTATTATATATTATTTTAAGAAGGTATATTCGTTGTTGTGGTAGTCTTCCTACTCTGCGTTCGGACCCTGTGTTCCGTTCTTTCCTTGTTGTGTATATCGTATCTTTGTGTCAGCATTCGTTATATGTATCATATCTTTTACTCAATGTTTTGAGTTTTTTATGTTTTTTTCCTACTTTTTTGTAGTGTGTAAGTGTCGGTGTGCCAGCACCAAGACCGCATGGTCGTTCCTGGACACCTAATAAAAATTATTCTTGATTCTTGATTCTTGATTGATTATTAATATTATTATTATTATTATTATTATTATTATTATTATTTGCTTCTCCTTACTTCAAACAAGACATTAAAGAAATTTCTGAGGAGCTCGATCTCCGACGTGTATAGACAGTGAACTTTACTGCTTTTAACTCTTGTTTCTTTGTCCTTACATATTGCATATTCCCTTGTGTCATTCTTTCTTCTTTTCTTTTTTACTAAAGCACTTTTTTTTATTATTTTTTTTGGACACACAACGTGACTAGTGGATGTATTGTGTGAAATTTTCTATTTGTTCCTATGCATTTTTTTTTGTGTGAACACACCCTGAGTGAATTTGCCTGACTCAGCAAGATACATTCGTGTCTCCAATACAATATTTATTGTTGCATTTTTGCGTAATTTCGTGCGCGAAAGTGTGTGCCATCCAGTGCTTTTTTTTTATGACTCATCTTTATGCTACATACAAACACGACTAAAACACCAACTCTGACTTTTCGCCTGTACTCTGATGAAACATTGAATGTGTGTGTGTGTGTGTGTGTTTTTTCCCCTATGTTCACGGCAATGTGAGTCCGTGTGAATATCCGGTCTGCCACACCAAATGCTGGATCTGGTCCCACAAGCCTCTGCTGCTTTGACCAGACCCGAGACTCAAGTGGTTATATTTTCAATGTTGAATAAAAAATTATTATTATTATTATTATTATTATTATTATTATAGAATTATTATTATTATAGAATTATCATCATCATCGTCCCCGAAAGCGGTTGTCCCTTTTCGACAGCTCTGCTGATTTGAACCTGTGCTCGCTTCCTTTTGAAACATAAGGCGCCAGCAAGCTCTCTGTGACTCAGGAAGTCCCCGGCATCACCGCAAGCACAAGCCTTGGTCAGAATCAGGTGACCTAACTCTTCACTGGCCAGCTCGCACTAAGTAGGCCTAAGCGGCTTCACGGCTTCACCAGACGTCCCTTCTGGAACGCTCGTCCTGCGCGAGCTCGCCTGGAACGACGATCTGCACGGTGAGCGAGCAGCTCACGCCGCCCTGCTCAACGCTTCAGTCCAACTCAAGTGACACGGACGCGCTGTACTGCATACCGACTCCTACGCTTCTACAATGTCCCCTCCACTCCAGTGCGCGCAATGCAAGGAGAAGATTATGAACGACGGTCGGCACATGTCCTGCGCCGACTGTGGAGCATTATACCATCTGGGGAAGCTTTGCTCCGGTATTGCAGACAGTACATTCAAGACCATGGGCGCTGGAAAACGAAAGGCCTGGCGTTGCCGCGTATGCAGACAACAGCAAAGCGGAGATGGGTCTCGTAGTGAGGCAGATTTGTCGCAATGCGCATCTCCTGCCACTACGGAACATTTTCAATCTCTTGAAGCTAGGCTGGAGTGCCTTACTTTACTCAAGGCCAACGTTGACACCCTCCTCGAGTTGCCAACCCAAATGAACCAACTGCTCACGCTGAAGCCGGTAGTCGAGCGCCTGAAATCTGCAGTAACGGAGGTTCAGGAGTCCATCGCCTTTCTCTCGGCTAAGTACGACTCTGTGCTGTCGACAGCCACGAACAACGCAGCAGCTATAAACGAACTGCGCAGCGAAACCACATCACTGAAAACAGTGGTAACGGAGCAATCTCAGATAATCGAGCACCTACAAGAAGAGCTCAATGACAGTGAACAGTACAGTCGTCTCTCAAACATCGAGATACATGGACTTCCTCAATCCCCAACTGAAAATTTAGTCTCCGTTGTTAGTGAGTTGGCGTGTAAGCTAGGCCTTGGTGACTTTCGGCCAAATGACATAGTGGCAGTGCATCGTCTGCCTTCTCGACGCGATGGCCCTCCAGTTGTCCTGGTTAGATTGGCATCCGTGTCACTAAGAGAGCAGTGGCTTGCCACACGAGGTAAGCTGCGTACCTTGGCGGCAGACAGTTCGTTGCCAAAACTCTACCTGAACGAGAATCTAACGCGAAGGAACAGGGAACTCTTTTGGATGGTGCGTGAGAGGGCAAGGGTCAAGCAATATAAGTTCACTTGGGTGAAAACTGGGAAGCTATTTGCGAAGAAGTCAGAAAGCTCGCCTGTAGTGCGCATCTATCGGATGGTCGACTTGGAAAAGATTGTCTAGTTTTTTTCGTTTCTTAATGGGTTGAAAATAAGGCGAGATAACTACCACTTCGAAAAATGGAAGTACAGTTTCATCGATGTTCAGATTTTTCTTCTTTTCAACGTCTCTTGAGCCCAGTCAACGATACTGCTCTTGGCTTATTACATGTTAATATTAGGAGTATTCGTAAATATTGGGACCAGTTTGTAATAACTACCAACAGTGTGATGTCAATAATTGATGTTTTTTGTGCTAACAGAGATCAATGTTAAAGAAGAGTTTTGTAGTGCCTTTCAGATACCGGGATATAAATAATTTTTTCTTACACGACCGATTGGTCGAGGAGGAGGAATCGCGGTATTCGTTAAAGATTCATGGTGTACTGAAAACTTTGATGTAGATTTTTTTCATTGCGAGTCTTTGTCCTTAAGGTTATGGAATTCTGAGTGGTCGTTGTTCTTATTGGCACTGTACAGACCTCCGTCATCTAATGCTTTAAACTTTTTGGAAGAACTCAGAGATACACTTGGTAAATTTCAGTCCGTCGACATCTGTATGATAGGTGATTTTAATATTGACACCCTTCAACCCATTAACTTCCTTGTTTGTGACTATCTGAATTTATTAGCGGAGTTTGGTCTAGAGGAACTGATTCTAGCTCCGACTCGAGAGGAACTTCTGGGTGATCATCTCGTTGCTTCATGTCTTGACCATATTAGCGTACGCGCCGCAAATGTCGTTGCGCAGTCAGCTGTAATAGAACAAAAACTAGCGGACCATTACTTTGTTGCGTGTCAACTTACATCAAAACTTAGCGTTAAAACAAAAACAGAAACAACAAAAAGAGTTGAAATAATTGATAAAGTAAGGTTTGATAAGTTAGTTAAGGCCTATAATTGGGATAGTTTGTTGTCCATTCAAGACTTCGTTGAAATTTACAGTACGTTTAGAAATCAATTCGGCTCTTTCAGGGAGCAATCCAAAAAGATTATCACTGTCAGGCGGCGTCAAAATGCACAAGTGTGGTTAACAGGGGATATCTTGTCATGCATTAAATATAAAGATGCTTTATGGGCTAAATGCCGACGTTCTCCTAAAAATGTTCAGTTAAAAATAGAATTCCGCGCTACGCGAAATCGTGTAAATGCGCTTATCCGGTGCGCTAAAAGAAAATACTTCCGAGAGAGATTTTTTAAGGTAAGGTCAAATATTCGTGAAACTTGGCGTTTACTAAATCAGTTGCGTGGCTCTGGTGTTAAAAGATCCATTGATGATTCACTTGAGAAAGTATTTGATCTTAATACGACAGTGGCTGAGGATTTCAACAAGTTTTTTGCTAAATTTTCTGGAGTAGCGCCTAACGATGCTACGTTCTCTACAGAATATCTAGAGTCTAATGTTTCCTCAGCTTTCCTTCCTCAAATGACCGAGCTTGATCTACGAACTTGGCTTTTCAGTTTCAAGACAAACAAGGCGCCTGGCATAGATGGCATCAGTGCAGAAGACCTGCAACGCAATTATAATTCTATAAAACACGTGCTTCTTTATATGTTAAATGGTTTTATTTCTTCCGGGATTATCCCAGATGATTTAAAAACTGCACTTGTAAAGCCTTTATTTAAAGGAGGAGAGCGCAAGAAGCTTGACAATTACCGCCCAATTTCTATTTTACCCTGTATAGTCCAGATCTTAGAAAAACATATCCTTCAATCTATGACGGGGTTTCTTGATCGCTTTAACATATATCGCCTACTCAATATGGGTTTGTCAGTGGACGTGGGACCCAACCACTTCTAGAAGATTTTGCTGATGAATTGAATCATACCTTTGAGAAGCATCAGGTTGCTTGTGCACTTTTTATTGATGTGGCAAAGGCATTCGATACCGTGAGTCATAATATTTTACTAACTAAATTGCAAAACATTGGATTCCGCGGCCCATTCCTTTCACTACTTCAGAACTTTTTGTCGGGAAGGACACAACTAGTTTCCATAGCGAAAATCCGAGGCTCCAAAGTTAGCTTAAAAGCTGGGGTTCCTCAGGGATCCGTTTTGTCACCTCTCCTTTTTAACATCTTTGTAAACGATATGTCCAGGGCAGTTTCCTCATGTAAATTATTTCAATACGCTGATGACACGGTATTGCTATCGCAACACCTTGATTATGTTGCAGGAATCACTTTACTCCAAGACGACACTTGTCACCTACATGACTGGTTTAGAGCTAATTGTCTCACGATCAATATACATAAAACTAAGCTTGTTTGCTTTCACAACCCACTTAAACTTATAACTACCGATTATCCACTTTATATGCATACATCTCGGTGTACACCTTGCGACTGTCGTCCTGTGTCTTATGTTGATCAAGTTAACTATCTAGGAATACAATTTGAGAGTGACTTGTCGTGGAAAGCCCATTTATCCCAACTTTGTAGAAAACTGCGAAAAGTATCCTGTTTTCTGTATAATGCCAAATCTCTAATACCCATTTCAACCAAAAAGACAATAACTCACGCTTTAGCATACAGTGTATTACGCTACGGAATAACTATTTTTGGTCACAGCCCAGGACTATGGGGCAAAAAAATTGACTCAGTTTTAAAAGGAATATTTAAAAGCATAATGTACGGTGCAACGTCACAAACTGAAGAAGAAATGCTAACATGCTTGGGTTTGCCTTTTTTTTATCCTTTACTTGTACAAACGGTTGTTCTAAAATACTTCTGGAGCGATACTTTTAAGGTGCCTCGTGTCTTATGTAGACCTCTTCGGCGTGTTGAGCGGTTTGAAGTGCCTTTCGTAGAAACAAATTACGGAAAAAGAGTGCGAAATTTTTACGTTCCATTTATTTTCAACAATTTACCAGATGATATCTATGCTGTGGATTCTTTAAAAAAATTGAAAGAATCACTTCAAGGTATTAGGGAGAAGTTGTGACTGCATGTTTCTGTTTGCATATGTTGGAATGACCATCATCACCTACATTGTTCTGCATCTGTAGTTGAATTTGAGCTGTGAACTTCTTGTTTGTGGGGACTCTTTCAAGCATGAATTGTAGGGTGCTGTCCCACAAGCCGCTTCTGGCTTTGACAGGCCCGTGTATCTGCCTTGTTAAATGCGTGTTCCAATAAAATTTTAGTATTATTATTATTATTATTATTATTATTATTATTATTATTATTATTATTTGTCGAACGTTTGTCGAACGACTAGAGTATTTAAAAACCCCACAACGTTTGTAACCCTGTACCGTTCTTTGACAAGGTCTCAACTCGAATATGCATCTCCTGTATGGAATGGCAGTTGTAAAACTACCCTCCTAAGGCTGGAGCGAGTGCAAAACAAATTTTTATCTATTTATCGATATCGATATCTGCGAGATGAAACATCTCTATCAAAGGGTAACAATGTATTGGACGTCCTACAAATGAACAGCTTATATCACCGTCGAGAAAAGGCAGATCTGGTTTTCCTTTTCAAAGTTCTTCATGGTATGGCCGACTGTTCAGAACTGCTCTCACAGATATCTTTGCGAGTTCCTCGGACAGCGACCCGTTTGACAACGTCTTTTTACTCTCCTCGAACGTTAAATATCTTGGACCCGATGTTTCGTATGTGTCGGGCATATAATGGCATTGGAAGTGATGTTGATATTTTTTGTGTGACTGAATTTGTCAGATCTCTCAGATTCTTGTATGGGTCTCTCTGAACCTGTTGGTGATTGTGATGTTATTATATATTATTTTAAGAAGGTATATTCGTTGTTGTGGTAGTCTTCCTACTCTGCGTTCGGACCCTGTGTTCCGTTCTTTCCTTGTTGTGTATATCGTATCTTTGTGTCAGCATGCGTTATATGTATCGTATCTTTTACTCAATGTTTTGAGTTTTTTATGTTTTTTCCTACTTTTTTGTAGTGTGTAAGTTTCGGTGTGCCAGCACCAAGACCGCATGGTCGTTCCTGGACACCTAATAAAAATTATTCTTGATTCTTGAATTATTCTTGATTATTATATGCTATCTGTGACATTTCATTTGCTGGGTTCTGTCCTTCAAGCCTCTACTGGCTTCGACCGACCCGTCACCTTATAGTGTTATGAAGGTATCTAAATAAATGAAATGAAAAAAAAATGAAAAATTATTATTATTATTATTATTATTATTATTATTATTATTGTGATCTACGCAGGAATTGGAATTATGTTCGGGACACACTTCTTCTGTTGTTGAACACTATAATTGAAACCGGTTGTATACCTGATGATCTAAAAATCGCGGTTGTTACACCTATCTTGAAGGGAGGATGTCGTAGTAAGGTTGAAAACTATCGGCCTATTTCCATTTTGCCATGTCTAGCTAAAATATTAGAGAAATTAATTTTTATCACCATGTCTTCCTTTATAGACAAACACAACTTAATGTCTCCAAATCAGTATGGCTTTATTGCCGGCCGAGGCACACAACCTCTCCTGGATGCTCTTTCGGACGACATAAATTATGGCTTTGAACACAACTTATGTACATGCGCGTGCTTTCTTGACGTATCAAAGGCATTTGATACAGTTAGTCACTCCATTTTACTCAAAAAGCTTTCAGCTATAGGTTTCCGTGGTCCTTTCTTGTTGCTATTAGAGAGCTTCTTATCTGACCGCTCACAAATGGTTTCGGTGAACGGCGTGCATAGCTCTAAAATATTTTTGAAATCTGGGGTCCCACAGGGGTCTATCCTTTCACCACTATTGTTCAATATCTATGTCAATGATATGTGCACTGCTGTTTCCGACTGCATTCTATACCAGTACGCTGATGACACTTTGTTACTTACGCGTCACCTCTCTTATCCAAAATCAATAGAGATGCTCCAACGTTCTTCAAATCAACTAATGGAATGGTTTAATCGCAATCTACTTGATATAAACATCTCTAAGACGAAACTCGTCTGCTTTCACAATCCTCTAAAAGTTATTTCTTTAAATGTTCCTTTTTTCTTACACACATCAGAATGTATCCTCTGCCATTGTGATCAAATTCCTTATTCAGACACCGTAAAATACCTTGGAATACTCTTAGATTCAGACCTATCATGGAACTCTCATCTTACAAAAATATGTTCACAACTAAGGAGTGTTTCCTGTTTGCTTTATCATATCAAAACATTTATGCCTCTTGGTGTTCGCAAGCATATTGCCTATTCTTTAGCTTACAGCAAATTACGCTATGGTATAACGTTTTTTGGCCAATGCTCGAACTTGTGGCAAACAAAGGTGAACAGCATCTTGAAGGGAATTCTAAGAAATGTATGCTATAATCTTACGTCCTCCAATTTAAATTTTTTTCAAATGCTTTTAATGCCCGATTTTCGATCTTTGTTCTTGGAAACAGTGGTACTCAATCACAACTGGAATGATGAATTTAAAACGCATCACCCGGTCTCACGGCAGTTGCGCAAGGTTTCACGATACCATGTTCCCAGTTGCTACACTCGGTATGGTAAAAACATTCGTTCATTTTATGTTCCGCATATATTTAACTCTCTCCCGCCTCATTTTTCAGACATCACGTCCAAAAAGAAACTTAAAAAAGCTCTACGCCATGTATATTGGAATGAAGGAGATACATAAATAATTTTTGTCTATCGCGAGAAAGAGGAGGGAAAGGGGGGGGGGGGGGGAAGCGGCGTAGTTTCATTCTGGGTTAATAGGCGTTTCTTTTTTTTTCCTCAGCCATTTAATTCTTACTTTCGACGCTAATTGAATTGTCGATGCTGTTCTGCATCTTAAAATATTTTTTTCTATTTTTTTTAATAACACACGCGTCCATGACAAAAGCTTTCGGCTTGTGGGTGTAACCTTCCTGTGACTTTCATGTGACATTCGTGTGACTTTCACGTGACTCCAGTGTGACTTTCAGTTTTTGTGATTGTTCTGTTTTTATCGTGACAACTGACGTCATTTTGCTCAAATCCTCCACTGTTTTCTTTTCGTTTTTTTTTTCTTCTTTCCTTTTTTTTTTTTTTTGAGAATATTTCGTCACCAGTGCTACCATGGTTCAGTCACACAAGCCCTTGAAGGCTTTGACGAACCGGCCTTGCTTCATCACTGCACCCATAATGTACAAATAAATTTATTATTATTATTATTATTATTATTATTATTATTATTATTATATTATTATTATTATTATTATTACTGCCTAGTATTATGCTAAAAATGTATCTTATTTTCTGCGGAGATGTGTATAGTGTGTTTTTTTTGTTTTTTTTGTTTTTTTTTTATCCACCAGTGTACCAGTACCAAGACCTCAGGGTTGTTCCTGGGCACTGTATAATAAAGATTGATTGATTGATTGATTATTATTATTATTATTATTATTATTATTATTATTATTATTATTATTATTATTATTATTATTATTATTATTATTATTATTATTATTATTATTATTATTATTATTATTATTCGCTGCGGGATGGCGCCGAGTAAAGACGCCTGCCTGATCTGTTCCCGCTGCTTCTACGGACGACAACAATATCTGCAGTGTTCCGGATGCAGACTGCGTGCGCATACCAAGTGCGTATGTTGGCCTGTCGACGTACGCGAGTTTCTGCAATCCGGCGTGCCCTCTTTCACCTGTGCGAGCTGTGAAAAGATCAGCGGGGGTGCTAGCCCTAACCACGTCGCCATGGCCTCCAACGACCACCGCAACGTGGCCCCCCCCCTCCCACTTCTCCGTGTCGCCCTCACCCACCGACGCCGCTCGTCCCGAAAAGGGTGAGAGGTCACTTCCCTCCTCTCCCTACATCGACAACACGGGCGTCGATTCTCTGCGGGCCCTTCTGCTCGACGCGCTTCAGGGAATCTCGTTCCTCACGGATCAAGTTGCCGCGCTCAGGGATGAGAACGCGCAGCTCCGTCGAGAGCACAAGCACGACGCCCAGCAGCAGGCAGCCACGCTGCACAACATACAGGCGGAGTTGAGAAGCTTCCGCCATGAGCCCAAGCAAGGTGGAAAAAAGCCCCCATCGTCCTACGCTGCGGCGGCCAGCCTCCAGGACCCGGTTGGTTTGATCCGAGATCAAAGAGGCAACACTCGCCCTGTAACGGAGGCTACGTGTGCGTCAGGCGCCGCTGCACCTGCTGCCATTGGAGGCGAACGCACCGTGGCCTCTATTCTGGGTTCGAGGACGCACCCCCGCCATCAAGACAAGTTCAACCAGGACGGAGGAGGCTTCCGCGAGACAAGGCCAAAGCTCCCCAGGACGAGGCGTCCTTTGCTCAAGGGAAGCGCTTCAGCCAGCGGTATTCCCGTGGCACCACCTCCCTCTCAACCACGGCGACAACGTGCTATGTTTGTGACACGACTGGGCCCCAACTGCGACGCTCCAAGCCTCCAGGCTCACATCGAGCAGGGTGGCACACTGAGTGAGCTTGTGTGCACGCGACTTAAGACGCGTCACGATGGTTACTCCTCGTTCCACGTGACGGCTGCTGAGCAGGATATCGAGAAACTGTTTGACCCCCTTCTCTGGCCAGAAGGAAGCCTTTTTAAAGAATTCACTGGCCAGCTTACAGAGAGCCGCATCTATGAAGCGGCCCGCCAATCGCTGCCCTCCTCCGGAAATGCCGACGAAAATACATAGCCTAGATATCTATTACCAGAACGTCCGTGGTCTTCGCACAAAGACTAACGAATTTTTTTCTAACGTCGCTTTTACTGCTGATTCTATTATTGTTCTCACTGAAACTTGGCTTTGTCCAGATATTTCTTCTTCTGACTTTTTCCCACCAAATTTTACGGTATTTCGGCATGATCGCGAATTCTCTAATAAGAAAAAGACGGGGGGAGGTGTTTTGATAGCAGTTGATGCGTCATTACCGTGCATCAGACGTCCTGACCTGGAGACATCGCTTGAGTCCGTGTGGGTAGAACTGCAAAGTGTCAATGGTGAACGCATTCTGCTTGGCGCGTACTACTTGCCGCCCGACACCTCTCCTGATGAATTCAACCGATGTCTTCTTGCTATTGAAAGTACAACTAGTGCTCTAGATAATTTCAAATTTATTGTTCTTGGTGATTTCAATGTCCCCAATATAAGCTGGGAAACAGCTACAGCGTCTTTTAATAATTACTACCTTGCTCAGAAATCTACGTTCTTACTTAACTTTGCATCATTTACGAATCTAAAGCAACACAATTGTATTCCCAATTGCCAGGGAAACATGCTAGATTTGTGTTTCTCAGATTTAGATGATATACGTGTAACTGAGTGTGCCTCAAGTTTAGTTCCACCTGACAGATATCACCCCCCTCTGGAGATCGTGGTAGCTCTTCGAGAGGGCATGAGGAGTTGTTTACAGAGTCATTCTAATGTGACTAGTCACAATTTTTCCGCTGGAGACTACGTTGGTTTATACAACCATTTTGCCGAATACGATTGGTCATCGATCATTTGATGCACTGACGTCGATGAACAGGTTCGTGAGTTCACACGCATCGTTCGAGAAGGGATGCACCAGTTTATCCCGTTACGGAGAACCGCAGGTTCTAGGTTTCCTTTTTGGTTCTCACGTGAATTACGCAGATTATTGAATAAGAAGTTGCACGCTCACAGAAAATTTAAAAAGAACGGTCTCCCTGGATGGAAATCAGAATTTAGGCGTCTAAGGTCTTCATGCAGGGAAGTTATGAGGCGTGATCGTCTGAGGTACGTTAATTCTGTTGAGCTGCATTTAACTCAGAATCCCATGGAATTTTGGAAATACGTTCGGTCTCGATCAAAGACAAAATGTGGGAGGGAGATCACATTGCTGAACTCACAGGGAAACTCGACCGCAGATGTTTGCGAAATTTTTGCCCACCATTTCCAGTCCGTATTTAGTCATCAACCGAACTCTCCCATTAACGCCGCGCCAGCTGCCTCTAGTAATTCAACCTGTATTGCGTTTTTTGATGAGGAGCTATTATACGAGTGTGTAAAGAAGATGAAGCCGTCTTTGTCTTCTGGCCATGACGGCATTCCGTCTGTCCTATTGAAGGCCTATAGTGCAATATTTATCCCTATTTTGGTACATATATTTAACAACTGCGTAAAAACCGAAGTGTTTCCCGTCTTGTGGAAAACAGCACTTGTTGTACCCGTACATAAGTCCGGTTCAAGAACAAGCGTCTCAAACTACAGGCCTATATCTCTTCTTTGTACATTTTCAAAACTGTTCGAAACAGCTTTACACAAAATATTGTCGTTTAAGCTCAAACATTCTCTCATCCCTAGCCAACATGGTTTTATGGCAGGTCGCTCAACCACGACTAACCTCACTTGTTTCATGTCAACTGCTGCTCAGGTCGTCTCTAATAGAGGCCAACTTGATGTAATCTACTTTGATCTAAGCAAAGCGTTTGATCTTGTAAATCACGACATGTTGCTGGCAAAGCTGTCAAGGCTTGATGTCCACAGGTCGTTACTTTTATTGCTCAAAAGTTACTTGCGTGATAGACTGTGTTTTGTCAGCTCGAATGGTAATTCGTCTGCTGCTTATCAGGCTACGACGGGTGTACCTCAAGGTTCCGTTCTTGGCCCCCTTCTGTTTTCAGTTTTTGTGAATGATGTTTCGGCTGTGATCCGTCACTCTTCCTTTCTACAATATGCAGATGACATTAAGATGTTTATAGAGGTACGAGACGAACGCGACTGTGTTCTGCTACAAAATGATGTATATGCATTCGAAAACTGGTGCAATCAGAATGCCCTAAAACTAAATAGTTCGAAAACTAAAGTCATGTCCTACACTCGAAAGACACATAATATTATATTCTCTTATGACATTCAGTCAGTTCTTTTGACACGTGTGAATGAAATCAAAGACCTTGGAGTTGTATTTGATAGTACATTACGCTTTTCGAGTCATGTTGACCATATTGTGAGCTCAGCTTTACGTACGCTTGGTATCACGTGCCGCATTACTAAAGAGTTTAATAACCCTAGTACTTTTGTCACACTGTACAGTGCTTTATGTCGACCACACGTCGAGTATGCCTCTGTTGTATGGAATGGAATCTGCGCGACAACCTCGGCTAGAATCGAACGTGTTCAGAATAAGTTCTTATGTATCTACAGACATCGTTTCCCGTCGCGCAATGCGTCCACCTCAAACGATGATCCAGCAGTCCCAGTCCAACATAGCTTGGCATTTTCCACCCTGCGGCGTAGGAGAGAACATGCCGACATCCTATTTCTGTACAAACTTATTCATGGCATCACTGACTGCACATCATTGATATCAAATGTGCGTTTGAAAATTCCCGTAAAAACTACAAGGCAAAATGCATCCTTCTACAATGCTCCCGTAACTAATCTTCACGACCCCGTGTCGAGAATTGGGCACACCTACAATTCCTCTTTTACAGACTCTATTGATATATTTAACAATAACACACCGGAATTCATCAGAGCGCTGAAGTTCCTCACCTAAATTTGACTTCCCATTCTTTTTTTTTTGCACCTGATTAAGTTCCTCAGAACCAATTTTTATACTCTCGCTTTCCTTTCCTTTCGCTATCGTGGTGGTATAGCCTAGCGAGTTTATGTGACATATGTGATCTTTTTTAAGTGTTTTATTGTTTACTGTTTCTTTGTTGTGTGTAGTGTTGATTTCCATGTTTCCTGAGTGCACCTGTACTAAGACCGCAAGGTTGTTCCTGGGCACTTCAATAAAAACATTGATTGATTGATTGATTATTATTATTATTATTATTACTATTATTATTATTATTATTATTATTATTATTATTATTATTATTATTATTACGTAGGAGAGAACTTGCCGATATCTTATTTTTATACAAACTTGTCCACGCCGTCACCGATTGCACGGTATTGACGTCAAGAGTACTCTTAAAAATTCCTCTAAAAACAACAAGGCAAAATGCGTCCTTCTGCAACAGGCGTCTACTCAACCTCCACGATCCTGTGTCCAGACTTGGGCATACTTATAATTCTTCTTTTTCTGAAACACTCGACATATTTAACAATAACACGCTGCGGTTTGTAAAAACGTTAAAGGCCATCACTTAAATTAGAACTGTATGCACTAACTTGCGGCGTTCACGCCGAAATTCCCCACTTTGAATGCATTTTTTTTTTCTTTCTTTCTAGCAATTGGTGTTGGCGGTAGTACCCTTAAGCTTATCGTATGTTGTGACTTTGTGTTTACTTTTTATAATTTTTAAGTGTATTTTTCTAGGGCTTGTCCGTTGTTTGTGTTGTCCGTACTATTGCTTTATACCCTGTTCTGCCTTACATGTTAACACAGTGCACCTGTACCAAGACCGCAAGGTTGTTCCCGGGCACGAATAAAAACATTGATTGATTGATTAATTGATTGATTATTATTATTATTATTATTATTATTATTTTGCATTTTGCATGGTCAATTTTGCATGGGCAAAATTTTGCATTTTGCATGGGCATTTTTGCATGGTCGGCGACTTGAATATCGACACCCTTAAACCTTACAAGTCCAATGTTTGCGATTACTTAACCCTGCTTTCGGAATATGGAATTGAAAGTACTATCAGCCTCCCCACAAGAGAGGAGCTCCTATCTGGAAAGTTAGTCGCGTCCTGTATTGATCACATAAATACCCGCTCTCCTGACACCACCGTAAAATCTGCCGTCATCACTAATAAGCTCTCCGATCACTACTTCATAGGTTGTCGGTTACAAAGGGAGGTGAATGAGCGAAAAGAAAAAGCACGCGGTTGTACTTTCGTTTCGATTACTGATACAGTCAAATTTGATCTGTCGGTAGCTACATTTGACTGGGATCAAATATTGATGTCGGTAGAGCCCGCCGCTATTTATAGCGTTTTTGTAGAGGTATTCCAGTCCTTCTATCGTAACTCATTAAAAGAAGTGAAATTCAAGAAGAAAAAGAAGAGGTGGGCGGTATTCGATGGCCATTCTTCAAGGCTCAACATTTTGACTCCATATTATCTACTCAGTCTACAAAGTCAGTCCTGGCTCGCCGGAATCAGCTCCTAAGAAGGCCCTGACGACACCATTGCAGCTCCCACTCTCTGCAACTTGACATCAATCCATGCCGCTTCAACGGATCACTGCATGACCAACGGCCAAGACTCACCCTCCATCTTGGATCTATCGCCTGACATGATTTAAGAAGCGCTTTCGCCCATCCACGCAAAAATGATCAGCCACCATCACATTGGTTCTTCGAACCACCGTGCCGCCGCCCTACAAGTACCCCGTTCGGCACCGCTACATCGGTTCTGCTACGGCTTCATCTAAGGCAAACATCTGTGACCCATCTGGAGGCCATTGGATCTGTTGTCAAGGTTCTTCAGACTCACAAGCCGGTGTTGTTGCAACTCCGCAGCCCTTCACGCTCTCTGCCGTAACGGTGGTTTTATTTCGCGGGTGAGCTGGAATTGTCTCATTTATTTACATTCTGGCTAGATTCAGTCTTTCGTCTTTACCGTCATCTTCTTTTTCGTTGTAAAGCGAATACCATGGCAGTGCTTTGTGCCGTTTGTTCCGAATCTGTGCCGATAGACGGCCGCTTTATTAAGTGTGCTGACTGCGCAAAAGTGTTTCACCTAGGAAAGAAATGCTCCGGCATATCTGAGAACACTTTTGAGGGTATGAGTGCCTCAAAGGCTGAGAATTGGCGCTGTCAAGGATGCCGGGGAGGACCGCCGAAGTCTCATTCTGAAAACGACCTCACACCGCCTCAAGGCGAATCCGGTTCTTTTTCCTCAGAGCTCTCGACAGTCAACCACAAACTCGATCTCCTTCTTTCCTGGAAGGACACAATGGGCCCTCTTCACGAACTCCACCCTAAGATCGACGCTTTATTACTACGAAAGGAAACGGTCGACTCTTTGCGAACCACCATCAATGAGATGCAGACGTCTCTTGATTTCTATTCGAAGGCATATGATACACTTGTGAAGTCCACTCAATCACAAGACAAACTCATCAAGGATCTGCAAAGTGAAACCAGCTCATTACGAGCTATCGTAACGGATCAATCCAATGAAATCCAAAAATTAAAATCCGACCAAAATGATTCCGACCAAGCACACCGTCTCTCTAACTTAGAGATACACGGCATACCGGTTTCGGCTGGCGAGAACATTATACATATTATGACTGACCTAGCCGAATAACTAAGCGTTGAGGGCTTTGAGCCCGCACAAGTAGTGGCTGCTCACCGCCTCCCGGCTAAGCCTGGCGCTGTGCCTCCCATCCTGGTTCGGTTCAGTTCAGTCCCGCACAAAGAACGCTGGATGACTTGTCGCAAGCGCCTAGGCACCTTACCTACTAATGACTCCCATCCAAGGATATACTTCAATGATAATCTCACAGAAGCAAACCGGAAGCTATTCTGGATGGCAAGATCAAGAGGAAAAGAAAGGGGTTTCAAATTCGTATGGGTCCGACATGGTAGAATCTTTGCAAAGCATAGCCAGAGCTCTCAACCCATTCGCATCACTGACGTTGGTGCATTGGAAAAAATTGCGTAGGCCACGATGACTAATTGTTTCCAGCTAAAAAACTTAGAGTCCTGTATAGAAACCTTCAAGCCCACCTCGTGTCATACTTTTACTTTATTCCACGTAAATATTAGAAGTATTCGGAAGCACTGGGATGAATTTCAACTTGCTATTATTTCTATCCTCCCAATTGCTGATATTTTTGTTCTGACGGAGATCAATATTCATCGGGATGAAGTAGGGCAATTCACTTTACCAGGCTTCCAAAGTGTCTTCTACACCCGCGAAAATAAGCGCGGAGGTGGCATTGCGATCTTCATTAAAAATAAAATATCATTTACGGAACTTCGTTTAACATTCAACTCAGCTGAGTCAAAAGTTTTGCATATAATTACTTCTGCCTATGATCTCTATCTACTTACATTTTATAGACCACCTTCGGAAAAAGCTGCAGATTTTCTTTGTGACCTGCGGAACAGTCTGCAAACTTTGCCGGCAACTGCTTCTTTATGTCTCGTCGGGGACATTAATATTGACTTGCTGGAGCCTTCAATGGCTCTAGTTTGTGAATATCTGACACTGCTAGCAGATCATGGCATTGAGCCAGCAATCACTGTCCCAACAAGAGAAGAGCTTTTAGGAAACAAACTTGTAACAATTGAAAACGAGCGTGTTGGTTAATAGATACAAAACTTGAAAGTATAAAACAGAGAGGACGAGGACGAGAACAGGACATCTTTCACGCAGTTGGGGTTTGGACGAAACATGGCTCGAAAAACGTTGTCAGTTACAATTGAAAACGAGCGTGTTGGTTAATAGATACAAAACTTGAAAGTATAAAACAGAGAGGACGAGGACGAGAACAGGACATCTTTCAAACTTGTAACCGCGTCTATTGACCATATCAATCTGAGATCGGCATCCTTCAAAACAAAAGCAGCAGTAATTGCTCACAACTTATCAGACCACTATTTTGTCGCATGCCATTTAGAATTCCCTCATGATACGCCGACTTCAGTTTCTAACAAAATTCATCGGGTTGAAATTCTTGATCGACAAATGTTTGACAACTTTGTCTCTAATTTCGACTGGAATGCTTTTCAGCAATCTGTTCCACCTTCAGATATTTACCCCCGTTTTGTGCAGCTATATAAGCGGTTTTCACAATCATCAAAGAAAGTAATTCTTCGCAAACAACGAAATTTAAATTTACGTTGGTTAAATAAGGATATATTATCTGCTATACAACTTAAAGAGATAGCCTGGAGACGAAGCCGGCGCTCACCTCATAACTCTAACCTTCAAGCTGAATTCCGGACTCTTCGGAACAGAGTAAGCGCACTTATTCGCTCGGCTAAGCGTCAATATTTTCAAAAACAATTCTGCGAATCAAAGTCCAACTTTGCTAGATCCTGGTCACTGATTAATGAACTACGCGGAGTCGCACCACCTGGTTTACAGGTTGACACTTTTGGCGAATTTTTCGGACCCGATTCCCTTGCTACGGCGAATACCTTCAATGACTTTTTCGCCAAGTTTTCGGGCAAAGCCAGACAAAGCACACCACCGCCCAGTCTTTTACCCCACTCCAAATTAGCTTCTGCATTTCTTCCACTGATGACAATGATCGATCTGGAGTCTATAATATCAAGTCTCAAACCTAGAAAATCACCAGGGTATGATGGAATTCACCTCTGCGACATCCGAAGAAATTTTATGCACATACAAGACACACTTCTACTCATGTTTAACGGAATAATAGAGTCGGGTGTCATTTTTTCAGGATTAAAAACCTCAATTGTTAAACCTCTTTTCAAGGGAGGCAAACGTGACCAGGTGGAAAACTACCGACCAATATCTATTCTTCCGTGTCTTGCTCAAATCTTGGAAAAGTATATTTATATAGTTATGTCTTCTTATATCAAAAAATATGACATAATATCGGAATCCCAATACGGTTTTGTGCCGGGACGTGGGACACAACCTCTTCTTGAAGCATTATCAGACAAGTTAAATTTTGGTTTTGATCACAACTTATTTATCTGCGCATGTTTTCTAGATGTGAGTAAGGCATTTGACACGGTGTGCCATTTTATTTTGCTTCAAAAACTTTCCTTTATCGGTTTCCGGGGACCATACTTATCCCTGTTAATCAATTTTCTCCAAGGTCGATCGCAGCTTGTTTCCATCGATGGCATGCAAAGCCTAAAAGTTTCCTTAAAAGCGGGGGTTCCACAAGGTTCAGTTCTTTCACCATTGCTTTTCAATATTTATGTTAATGACATGAGTTTATCTGTTTCAAACTGCACCATTTATCAATACGCAGACGATACTCTTTTGCTGACGAGCCATATCTCCTATGCCAGAGCAATGGGTTTGCTCCAAGACTGTACCTCAGAGCTAATGAACTGGTTTGCGAATAATCTAATTAATATAAATATTTCGAAAACTAAGCTCGTTTGTTTTCACAATCCCCTTAAAGATGTTGACCTCAATATTCCTCTCTTGCTGCACACGTCTCAGTGTGTCCCATGCCAATGTGTCCCAATTTTTTGTTCATATACTGTGAAGTACCTAGGAATCACATTCGATTCAGATCTCTCCTGGAACTCACACCTATCAAAACTCTGTTCCAAATTAAGAAGCGTTTCCTGCCTATTATACCATATCAAGACATTTCTACCTTTCAATCTCAGGAAGCTTATAGCCCACTCGTTAGCTTATGGTACACTCCGATACGGCATAACAGTCTTTGGCAAATGTTCTGGATTGTGGCAGGCCAAGATAAATTCAATTCTAAAAGGAATCTTACGGAATGTTCAGTATAAACCTGCATCCTCAGATCACGATCTCTTTAAGGCTTTGTCCATGCCAAATCTGCAATCATTGTTTTTTGAATCAGTCGTGCTTGAACACTACTGGAAGGATGATTTTAAAACTCTTCGTCCGATATGAGACAATTACGAAAAATATCAAAGTTTCTTGTTCCCGCTTACTATACACGTTATGGTAAGAACGTGCGGTCGGTCTATGTGCCTCAAATTCTTAATTCCCTACCTCCCAGCATATGTGACTTTACCTCAAGAAAAAAGCTCAGAAGAGCGCTTCGACATATTGATATGACCTACGAACCTTTGTGAATATTTCATAATTAGTTGTTCCGACATTTTTTTTTAACAAGTGCGTTTTTTTTAATTTTTTTTACTGTCTTATGAGTTATTTTTTATTATCATTATATGAAAACAAAAAAAAGTCATCAAGATCTTCAGTGTCACAAAAACTGGACAACAATTTCTACTACTTTCAATGGCGAACAATGGCGAAAAGTGACGCCAGTGCATTGTGTGTGTGTGTGTTTTTAATACTTTTCTGACTTGATTTTTTTTCTTTAGAAAGGGAAGGGGGGAGGGGGGAGCTTTAGTATGCAGTTGGAACTGCTGAAAAAACTTAGTGATAATTCTGCTTTATCTTTTTTATCTAGGAGTGACTCTTTTATTTTTATTTCAATTTACATAGTTGGTTTTGCCGCACAAGCCCATGATGGCTTTGGCGAACCTGCACTTTTCCTCGATTATGTTCTTCCGTCGCAAATAAATTTATTATTATTATTATTATTATTATTATTATTATTATTATTATTATTATTATTAATTATTATTATTAATAATATTATTATTATTATTAATACTTATTATTATTATTATTATTATTATTATTATTATTAAGCGCCCGATCGCCGGCGGCAGCCCGTGGATGGGGCTGCGGGGGGGTCTTTGGGAAAAGACTCTTATGCTGCCGCTCTACACAGCTCTCTCCCCCAAGCTTCTCCTACGAAAATTGTGGCGGCAGCCCTCCCTTCGGATGGCCAGAATAATGCTCCGCCGAAAGACGACATCCCTCCCAGTGGCACCAACTCTGCACGACCAAAAGCTAGGACCCCGGCGCTTATCGGGGCGTCGGAAACCTGCAGGTTGATCGTTGCGCCTCCATCAACTCGACGAAGAGCCCTGTTCGTCACCAAGCTGAACCCGGACACCAGCTGCGAAGACATCACTTCTCATCTCTCTTCCGTCGGAGTTGAGGAAGTGGAGTGCCGGAAACTGAAGACGCGCTACGACTCCTACGCCTCCTTCCATGTGTCTGTGGCTGCAAAGGACTTCGAAAAGCTTTCTGATCCTACCGTGTGGCCCAAATCATGCCTCTTTAAGGCTTTTCGAGGCGCCCTTCGCGAAGACCTGCTCCACGCATCCGAGGCAGCCGCCTCCCCTTTGAACATTGGATAGACCAAGGATGAGTCACATTGATTTATTTTACCAAAACGTTCGCGGCCTGCGTACAAAAGCCGATCGCTTTTTCTCTAATGTTACCTTATCCAATTGCTCTATATTCTGTTTAACTGAAACATGGTTGTGTTCTAGCATCGGCTCCTCCGATTACTTCCCTCCTTGTTTTGAGGTGCACCGTCGCGATCGTGATTCTACCCCGCGGAGCAGAATGGGAGGTGGAGTATTGGTCGCAGTCGACAGGCGCTACCGCTCTAGGAGACGCGAAGACTTAGAGAAATTTCCCGAGAGCGTATGGATCGAGATTGAGGCTGCAAAAGGAGTACGCGTTTTAATCGGTTTATTTTACCTCCCTCCCCAGACACCGCCAGATGAATTTCATAGTTGTCTTGTTGGCATAGAGAATACAGTGAATGACTTACAGGGATGCGAGGTCTTAATCTTGGGGGATTTTAATGCTCCTGGAGTCAACTGGCCGCAGCTTGATGTTTTTACGGACAACTTTTACTGCAGGCAGAAAGGCACCCAGCTCTTAAACTTTTCTTCTTTCTTAAATCTCAAACAACACAATAATGTTCTGAATCACCAATTTAATGCTCTAGATTTATGCTTTTCAAATATGGACAGCGTGCGTGTAGCACGAGGTGAACTGCCATTAGTTCCTCAGGATACATATCATCCTGCACTTGATATAGTACTTTCTTTCGAGAATTCCTCTGTTCGTGCTCATTCTGGTGATTCCCCGCCGCACACCTCATATAATCTGTCGGCAGGGGACTATGTCGGGATGCATCATTACCTCACGAGTTTTGATTGGGCATTGATCTTGGAGTCGCCTGATGCGAATGACCAGGTCATGCTCTTCACGCAAACTGTTCGGAAGGCCATGGATACTTTTATTCCGTTAAGGACAGTTACAAAATCTCGCTTTCCTAACTGGTTTTCCAGTGAGCTAAAAACACTACTGAAAAGAAAGGACTTCTTTCACAGGAAGTTTAAGAAAAGTGGCCTTTTAAAGTGGGAGGTAGAGTTCAAGAACTGCAGAAAGCAATGTAAGACGGTCCTGGATCGCGACCGCCAGGCTCATCGTTGCTCAGTGGAATCAGATCTTGTCAATAATCCGAAGAAATTCTGGAGGTACATTAATTCACGTTCTGGGAGGCATATCGAGTCGAAGATTGTCCTGGATAATCACGAGAGCGATTTGAAGTCCGTGCCTGAGTTATTTGCTGAGCATTTTAGGTCCGTCTACAGGGATAGTACGCAGCGTTCTGCACCTGTGCTGCCTCACTTAGATGGGTTTGGTGACTTGTTAAGTTGCATTAATGTTGATGAAGAGTCCGTACGATCCTGTATTAAGAAAATGAGAGCAACATTATCAGTAGGGCCCGACGGCATTCCCTCTGCGATTCCCAAAACGTATCACGACATATTCACGCCGGTACTGTGCCCTATATTTAACAACTCGTTAAGGTTGGGAACCTTTCCTGAAACGTGGAAAGTCGCTGCTGTTGTTCCAGTCTTAAAGTCGGGAAAAAAAGGTGATATTTGTAACTATAGACCTATTTCTCTTCTCTCTCCATTTTCTAAGCTCTTTGAAATGGTAGTTCATCAATTCCTGTCTTTCAAATTTCGAAACTTGGCAATTCCCAATCAGCATGGTTTTATGAGCGGCAGATCAACAACTACCAATCTTGTTAGCTTTATGTCTGCTGCATCTCGTGTAATATGTAACAGAGGTCAGTTAGACGTTGTCTACTTTGACTTAAGTAAGGCTTTTGACGTAGTCAATCACATTATTCTTTTATCCAAACTTTCCTCCTATGGAGTATGTGGCTCAGTACATGACTGGTTAAAAAGCTACTTGTCAGAGAGAGAGGCATATGTCCGGGTTAACAACATGAACTCTTCGTTGTACAGGACTCGCTCTGGCGTTCCTCAGGGATCTGTTTTAGGACCCCTTCTGTTCACAATTTTCGTAAATGACGTCTCTTTTGCTGTTTTAAATTCTTCATTCCTGCAATATGCTGACGATATAAAAATTTATCGAGAAATAGTTACTGAACGTGATTGTGCTAAGCTCCAGGAAGATGCATGTTCTTTCTACCGATGGTGCTCTGAAAATGACCTTTTCTTGAACCCGTCCAAAACCAAGGTCATGACGCTCTCTCGGAAAACTCACAATATCTCTTTTGCATATAATATTCAAGGAGAGACTTTGTCTCGAGTAAGTGTAATGAAAGATCTCGGAGTCATTGTTGATTCTGGGTTGCGTTTCTCTGATCACGTTAGTAGGCTGGTTAACTCGTCTTTGCGAATGTTGGGTGTTGCCTCTCGCTTAACCAGGGAGTTCAAAAACCCGACGGCTTTTATCACGTTATACTGCTCGCTATCCAGGTCACAGTTAGAATATGCCTCAGTTGTTTGGAATGGAATTTCTAAAAGTCACTCCTTGGAGATCGAGCGTGTGCAAAAAAAGTTTGTTTCTATCTTTAAACATCGCTACATAAAGGAGGATGTTCACTGTTTAACATATGAGTCTGCGTTAGAGCGTGCTGGTTTGCTTAGCTTGCACCGGCGTCGGGAGAACGCGGACTTACTATTTTTGTTTAAAACGCTGCATGGACTCATCAATTCTCCGAGCCTGTTATCTGAACTGTGCCTTAGGGTCCCACATGTGCCTACTCGTCTTTTGTCATCTTTTTATGTTTCTAGAACGTTTAGTCCGGTAAACCCAATTGTGAGAATGGCTCAGCGTTTGAATCATTACTCTGAAAAACTTGATATTTTCAACCCTTGCTACAGGACATTTGTCCTTTCTATTAAAAACTTGCCCGTGCAGGATGAGCATTGCTGAATTGCTCTGTTATGTCTGAATGTCGTCATCTCCATGTCGTGTTTTCTGGTGGTGCACTTGTCCTTCGGTCTTGTGTTCCGTCTACTGTTACTGCCTCGTTTTTATTTCACTGTACTAATTACTTGTGCACTGCATAGTATTATGCTAAAAATGTATCTTATTTTCTGCGGAGATGTGTATAGTGTTTTTTTTTTTTTGTTGCTGTTTTTTGTTTTTTATCTACCAGTGTACCAGCACCAAGACCTCAGGGTTGTTCCTGGGCACTGTATAATAAAGATTGATTGATTGATTGATTGATTGATTGATTGATTATTATATAGAGTCGAAGATTGTCCTGGATAATCACGAGAGCGATTTGAAGTCCGTGCCTGAGTTATTTGCTGAGCATTTTAGGTCCGTCTACAGGGATAGTACGCAGCGTTCTGCACCTGTGCTGCCTCACTTAGATGGGTTTGGTGACTTGTTAAGTTGCATTAATGTTGATGAAGAGTCCGTACGATCCTGTATTAAGAAAATGAGAGCAATATTATCAGTAGGGCCCGACGGCATTCCCTCTTCGATTCTCAAAACGTATCACGACATATTCACGCCGGTACTGTGCTCTATATTTAACAACTTATTAAGGTTGGGAACCTTTCCTGAAACGTGGAAAGTCGCTGCTGTTGTTCCAGTCTTAAAGTCGGGAAAAAAAGGTGATATTTGTAACTATAGACCTATTTCTCTTCTCTCTCCATTTTCTAAGCTCTTTGAAATGGTAGTTCATCAATTCCTGTCTTTCAAATTTCGAAACTTAGCAATTCCCAATCAGCACGGTTTTATGAGCGGCAGATCAACAACTACCAATCTTGTTAGCTTTATGTCTGCTGCATCTCGTGTAATATGTAACAGAGGTCAGTTAGACGTTGTCTACTTTGACTTAAGTAAGGCTTTTGACGTAGTCAATCACTTTATTCTTTTATCCAAACTTTCCTCCTATGGAGTATGTGGCTCAGTACATGACTGGTTAAAAAGCTACTTGTCAGAGAGAGAGGCATATGTCCGGGTTAACAGCATGAACTCTTCGTTGTACAGGATTCGCTCTGGCGTTCCTCAGGGATCTGTTTTAGGACCCCTTCTGTTCACAATTTTCGTAAATGACGTCTCTTTTGCTGTTTTAAATTCTTCATTCCTGCAATATGCTGACGATATAAAAATTTATCGAGAAATAGTTACTGAACGTGATTGTGCTAAGCTCCAGGAAGATGCATGTTCTTTCTACCGATGGTGCTCTGAAAATGACCTTTTCTTGAACCCGTCCAAAACAAAGGTCATGAAGCTCTCTCGGAAAACTCACAATATCTCTTTTGCATATAATATTCAAGGAGAGACTTTGTCTCGAGTAAGTGTAATGAAAGATCTCGGAGTCATTGTTGATTCTGGGTTGCGTTTCTCTGATCACGTTGGTAGGCTGGTTAACTCGTCTTTGCGAATGTTGGGTGTTGCCTCTCGCTTAACCAGGGAGTTCAAAAACCCGACGGCTTTTATCACGTTATACTGCTCGCTATCCAGGTCACAGTTAGAATATGCCTCAGTTGTTTGGAATGGAATTTCTAAAAGTCACTCCTTGGAGATCGAGCGTGTGCAAAAAAAGTTTGTTTCTATCTTTAAACATCGCTACATAAAGGAGGATGTTCACTGTTTAACATATGAGTCTGCGTTAGAGCGTGTTGGTTTGCTTAGCTTGCACCGGCGTCGGGAGAACGCGGACTTACTATTTTTGTTTAAAACGCCGCATGGACTCATCAATTCTCCGAGCCTGTTATCTGAACTGTGCCTTAGGGTCCCACGTGTGCCTACTCGTCTTTTGTCATCTTTTTATGTTTCTAGAACGTTTAGTCCGGTAAACCCAATTGTGAGAATGGCTCAGCGTTTAAATCATTACTCTGAAAAACTTGATATTTTCAACCCTTGCTACAGGACGTTTGTCCTTTCTATTAAAAACTTGCCCGTGCACGATGAGCATTGCTGAATTGCTCTGTTATGTCTGAATGTCGTCATCTCCATGTCATGTTTTCTGGTGGTGCACTTGTCCTTCGGTCTTGTGTTCCGTCTCTACTGTTACTGCCTCGTTTTTATTTCATTGTACTAATTACCCGTACACTGCCTAGTATTATGCTAAAAATGTATCTTATTTTCTGCGAAGATGTGTATAGTGTGTTCTTTTTTTGTTGTTTTTTGTTTTTTTTATCCACCAGTGTACCAGCACCAAGACCTCAGGGTTGTTCCTGGGCACTGTATAATAAAGATTGATTGATTGATTGATTGATTGATTGATTGATTGATTGATTATTTTGCATTTTGCATGGTCAATTTTGCATGGGCAAAATTTTGCATTTTGCATGGGCATTTTTGCATGGTCGGCGACTTGAATATCGACACCCTTAAACCTTACAAGTCCAATGTTTGCGATTACTTAACCCTGCTTTCGGAATATGGAATTGAAAGTACTATCAGCCTCCCCACAAGAGAGGAGCTCCTATCTGGAAAGTTAGTCGCGTCCTGTATTGATCACATAAATACCCGCTCTCCTGACACCACCGTAAAATCTGCCGTCATCACTAATAAGCTCTCCGACCACTACTTCATAGGTTGTCGGTTACAAAGGGAGGTGAATGAGCGAAAAGAAAAAGCACGCGGTTGTACTTTCGTTTCGATTACTGATACAGTCAAATTTGATCTGTCGGTAGCTACATTTGACTGGGATCAAATATTGATGTCGGTAGAGCCCGCCGCTATTTATAGCGTTTTTGTAGAGGTATTCCAGTCCTTCTATCGTAACTCATTAAAAGAAGTGAAATTCAAGAAACGGTCGGATAAGCCATGGTTAAACACCGACATCATGGTAGCCATTAAGACGAAGGAGGCATTGTGGTTGCGTTCACGCCGTGCCCCTAAAAACTTAGAGCTGAGCGCCGAATTTAAATGTGCAAGGAACCGTGTAAATGCGATTATTAGGTCCGCGAAACGACGTTACTTCCAGTGGAAGTTTTTTGAGACAAGATCAAATCCACGGGAAACATGGGAGTTAATAAACACCTTCAGAGGGCGCGCATCGAGACAACCGATAAATATTTCTCTAGAGAGGCATTTCGGAGCTAACTTACAATCCACCGTCGATGATTTCAACAAGATATTTGCTTCGACGTCAGGTATCGCCAGAGATCGTAAAGATACCTCTACCAGTTCAGAGCATAAGCTCAGATCACCTTCCTCGGCATTTTTACCTCCGCTTGATTTAAGTATATTGCGCTCTATTTTATTTGGTATAAAGCGGAATAAAGCACCTGGAATCGACGGCATCCGCGTTGGTGACTTATGTCGTAACTTCGATGCAATTAAAGAAGTCCTCCTTGTAATGATAAATGTTTTTTTTTAGTTCTGGTATTATCCCCGTTGACCTGAAAACTGCACTTGTGAAACCCCTTTTTAAAGGAGGCACACCAAAAAAGCATGAGAGCTACCGTCCTATCTCAATCTTGCCATGCATTGGGGAAATATTAGAAAAGCACCAATTCACAGTGATGTCAAGCTTTATCGACAGCTCTGACATATTGTCAAATAACCAGTATGGTTTTGTGGCAGGGAAAGGTACCCAGCTACTCCTGGAAGACTTTGCAGATCTTATTCACACCGCATTTGAGAACAACCTATTTGCGTGTGCACTTTTTTTAGATCTATCTAAAGCGTTCGACGCCGTTAGCCATGACGTGCTTCTCAGCAAACTACATAATTTCGGCTTCCGCGGTCCATTTTTTCTTCTCCTACAAAATTTCTTTTCGGAGCGTTCGCAGATCGTGTCTGTAGGACGATTTAGGAGCACGCGCGTAACGATAAAAGCTGGTGTCCCTCAGGGTTCGGTGTTGTCGCCACTTCTGTTTAATATATACGTAAACGATATTTCCACCAGAGTATCTAAGTGTCGTCTATTTCAGTATGCAGATGACACCTTGCTCGTCTCTCGCCATCTGAACTACTATCATGCTGTAAACTTATTGAAACATGATGCCACGCAAATAATGGACTGGTTTGATGAAAATTTAATCACAATTAATGCGTCAAAAACAAAACTGGTATGCTTCAGAAACCCACTCAAGAAAGTGAACCTTGACTCACCAGTCACTCTACACAAATCGAATTGTACTGACTGTCATTGTTCTCAGCTGGACTATGTTGATAAAGTTAAGTATTTGGGAGTGTATTTCGATTCAGACATGTCATGGAATTCCCATATGTCGTACCTTTGTAAAAGGATTCGCAGCGTAAGCTGTTTACTTTTCAACAACAAAGCTTTTATGCCGTTTGCGGTAAGAAAGTCTATCGCGCATGCCCTAGGCTATAGTATAGTTAGGTACGGTATAACGATTTTTGGTAACTGTGCAGAGCTATGGAAAATTAAAATCGATCGTATTTTGAGGGCCATGTTAAAAAGTGTTGGGTATAATAGGGATTTTCCGACTGATATTACTGTTTTCGAGGCACTACAGATGCCGAATTTCTCTGCTCTTTTTGTACAAAGTGTAGTGCTTCGTCACTTTTGGAGCAATGATTTCAAGCTCCCCTTCGTCAGTCATAAAAGTCTCCGACATACGTCACGTTTTGTAACCCCTCGTTGTGTGACGCGCTACGGCAAACGAGTTCGCTCGTATTATGTGCCCTTCATCTTTAACACACTTCCGGAGCACGTCATCGAGGCCAGCACAAAAAGACAACTGAAGAAATTGATGAACACTTTGTCTGTTTAGTATTGCTGCAGCATTGTTTTCTCCATTTATTGTTCTTCCTGGTGTATGATTCACATTTGAGTATGACTTGTGTGGCCTTGTGCAACAAGTCCTGTCTGACTTGAACAAAACCGTATTTGTATCATGTACATTTTTTTTCTATGAATATAGCGTACACAGTGTGTTGGTGCTATGAAAAACTATTACATTATCCACAGACTAAACAAATAGCACGTTCCTCTTTGCGAGCCGATTGTGTTGTACTTTATTTCGGATAGTTCTTGTGAAACAAGTCTGTGTGTGAGTGCGTGTGTTTTGTGACTCATCTACAGGACAAGCCGACTCTTCCTGACATGCCCTATAAGGAGACTGACATTTCGGGTGACTTCTTATGTTTTGTATTCCCATGTGAATGCATGATTTTACCCTTCCTTTTATTTTACAATGGTGGACTTGATCCTACAAGCCTCTGTAGCTTTGATCAGTCCTGGAACTGAAATGGCATATTTGCACCACGGAATAAAACTATTATTATTATTATTATTATTATTATTATTATTAGAATTATTAAATTAATAATTAAATTAATAATTAATAATTAATAATAATTAAATAGAATTATTAGAATATTGCTCCACGCCGACTCCGCTGTTGCGCCAAGTGAGGGCCCTTTTCATTCGCCTACGCCTTCAGACCTTATGAACACCGGACACACTGCTTTCACGGTGGGAATCGTGCGCTCGTTACGCGCAAAGATCTCACGGTGTGCTGTCTTGGTACCGAGAGTTTCACCTTCGCTTCTCAAGTCTCAATAACGGCAATCTAGAAACCAGACGCTGTCTCTACTAAGCAAAGTGAGCGCGTGTGATGGGATACTTTCTGGTTGGGCTGGTAGACCTATTTGTCGGTATTCACAGCGCCTTTATCTGAAGCTTGTTTCACTCACGTTTTACTTGTGTCATCCGACCATGTCTTCAACAGGATGCTTTAAGTGTCACGAGCCGGTACCGTTGGATGGCAGATATATGACATGCACGAGCTGTTCAAACAGCTTTCACCTTGGAAAGTCCTGTGCTGGTGTCTCTGCCAGTACATTTAATGCAATGAGCTCCGTGAAGCGCGAGCAATGGTGCTGTCACCTCTGCCGCCCGTCTGCAAACAAGTCGAATGCAGGAAGCGCGGGCGCGAATTCGCAGAGTGAATCTGCGTCTTTTTTCTCGCAGTTAGCAGAGGTTAACAACAAATTAGACCTGCTTCTTTCTCTCAAGAGCAGTGTCGACACGCTACTTCAGCTTCCAGCAAAAGTCGAGGAGCTCCTGGCCGTCAAATCCGCTGTAGACACCATGGAAAGGTCCATAGCTGAGGTGTTGGAATCCATTGCTTTTCACTCAGCTCAGTATGACTCTCTTTTAAAGAAAGTGTCTGAGAATGAGGCCACTGTGGCTGAGCTGCAAACTGAGGTTGGGTCTTTAAAATCCACTTTGTCGGCCCAGTCACAGGAGATTCAGCTCCTTCGTGCTGAGCTCAATAACTCCGAGCAATTTAGTCGGCAGTCTAATTTAGAGATTCATGGGTTTCCATGCAGCCCTAAAGAAGACCTTCCATCCATATTAGGTGGCATAGCCCAGAAGATCGGCATACAAGATTTTCAGACCTCGCAAATTGATACCGTCCATCGCCTGCCCTCTACTCGAGGAGCCACCCCGGTTATTCTGGTGAGGTTTCGGGCAGTGCAGACCAGAGAACGCTGGTTAAGCTCTCGTCGTTTACTGGGTCCTCTTGCACGTGAGAAAGAACTGCCAAGACTATTCTTTAAGGAGAACCTCACCCATGCGAACAGGGAGCTTTTCTGGAGGGCAAGGTCGAGGGGAAACGAAAAGCAATATAAATATGTCTGGGTGAAAAATGCGAAGATTTATGCAAAAAAGACAAAGTTCTACAGTCATTCGCATTAATTCTGTGGGTGATTTGGAACTGATTGTCTAACGGATATGACCTCATCGTTTTCTAATTTCCAAGACTTTAACTCGCTTCTTGCGGATTTCGACTTGTCTTCAGTTAATGCGCTTACCCTTGTTCACATTAATATTCGAAGTGCTCGGAAATACTGGGACCAGTTTTGTGTTACTGTGAATTTTTTGAAATCCCTAGTGGATGTTTGGGTCTTAACGGAGACAAATTTACCAAAAGATTTAATTAGTCAATTTTCACTGCCTGGTTACAGAGAATTTATTTTCGTCCGTCCTTGCAGGACAGGAGGTGGTATTTCAATATTTGTCAAAGATTCGTGGGAAGCTTTGAAACTGAATTTTACATTTAATCATGCGGAATGTTTAGCCCTGAATATTTTTAACTCAAGATATTCCTTAACGATTGTCGCCTGCTACCGTCCCCCATCTGAACGCGTCTCCTTATTCCTGGAAGAATTGAGAGCATGTCTGACTGGCTTGCAGGCCACTGAACATATATGTCTGCTTGGAGACTTTAATATTGACACTCTAAATCCTACAAAGGCTGTTGTGTGCGACTATCTCAATATACTTGCTGAATTTGGCCTTGTAAATTCTATCCAAGCCCCTACCAGGGAGGAACATTTCAATGGTAGCTTTGTCACTTCCTGTCTAGATCACATTAATGTACGTGCCCACGGCGTTTCAGTTAAATCTGCAGTTGTCTCACAAAAACTCGCGGACCACTACTTCACGGCTTGTCAACTGCTCTCAAAGGATTCTGTCAAAACCACCTGTTCTAAAAAGAGACAAGTAAAAATTTTTGATCGCAAAGCGTTTGACAAATTAATCGCATCATATGACTGGGACAACTTCTTGCGGTATTTTAGTCAACAGGAGATTTATTCAAAGTTCATTCAGCTATGGAGAACTTTTACTGACTGCAGTACAAAAGTAATTATCGTTAAAAAGCGTCGACCTGAACTCGCGTGGCTGAATGATGACATTATTGACGCAATCAAATATAAAGAACTTTTGTGGACGCGCAGTCGACAGTCACCGAAGAACGAGGAATTGCGTATTAAATTTAAAATTGAACGCAATAGAGTAACCGCAATGATCAAATCAGCGAAGCGTATCTATGTCAAAGCAAAGTTAGTTGAATCCCGCTTTGACACCCGGGTAACTTGGTCTCTTGTCAACGAACTCCGTGATGGTCCCCGTGCTAGACGTTCAGTTGACGAAACCGTGGAAAAGTATTTCCCGTGTAGTCCTCTCTCTGCAGCTAATGCCTTCAACACCTATTTCGGAAAGACCTCAAGCATATCGCGCGATAATAAAGTAGATCTCTCGCTGTCAATCATTCCAAATGTATCGTCCGCTTTCCTTCCTGAAATAACTGAGCAAGCGCTACAAACTGTGTTGTTCAGCTTTAAACCTCGTTCGTCTCCTGGAATTGATGGTGTACGAATGTCCGACCTGTGTAGAAATTACAACTCACTAAAAGATATACTTCTACGGATGTTGAACGGTTTTATAGCTTCAGGCATAATTCCAGACGACCTTAAAATAGCCATTGTAAAGCCTTTATTTAAAAGTGGAGATCACGGTAAGGTCGAATGCTATCGCCCTATCTCGATCTTGCCTTCAATAGCGAAGATTTTGGAGAAACATATTTTTATAACAATGACTGATTTTATGGATAAATTTAATCTTTTTTCCCCACAGCTGTATGGTTTCGTTATTGGAAAAGGCACACAACCTCTTCTTGAGGACTTCTCTGATCTGTTGAACACTGCCTTCGAAAATAATCTTGTTACGTGTGCGCTTTTCTTAGATGTTTCGAAAGCTTTCGACTCTGTGTCACACAAATTTCTTTTGAAAAAACTCCTTAGCTTAGGATTCAGGGGTCCATTCTATTCCCTGCTTAAAAACCTTCTGTCAAACCGAACACAACTAGTTTCGATATCTGGACAATACAGTGCTAAAATATCTTTGAAATCTGGCGTACCTCAGGGGTCTGTGCTCTCGCCTCTTCTTTTTAATATTTATGTCAACGACCTTTCCCAGGTAGTGAAATACAGTAAGATATTTCAATATGCAGACGATACTGTTCTAGTATCAAGTCATTTACATTATAGTAAGGCAGTAGAATTACTGCAGTTTGATTCAATTAAGATCATGGATTGGTTTTCGAGAAATCTCATTAGCGTCAACACGAAAAAGACGCAACTAATGCGCTTTTGTAGTCCTCTTAAAAGAGTCATTTTAAACAAGCCAATACTTCTGCACGCTTCAGACTGTGCTTCTTGTGAGTGTGTGCCAGTAGATTACGTGAACACTACAAAATACTTAGGAATTTATTTTGACTCTGATTTATCGTGGAACTCCCATCTTTTCTACATCATGAAGAAGCTGCGAGCAGCATCCTGCACCCTCTACAATATAAGAACATTTATCCCCATGTCAACTTGAAGACTCATTGTGCACGCACTCGTTTATAGTGTGCTTCGATATGGAATTACCTTGTTCGGGCAATGCACAAACCTGTCAACTGTTAGAAACTAAAGTAAATTCTCTCTTAAAGGGCATCTTGCGTAGCGTGGCATATGGCTCCAATATTCAAACATCCGACAACATCTTTGATGATCTCTCTTTACCATCCTTTCGAGCCCTATTTCTGCATACCGTTATACTCCGACATTACTGGGATAATACCTTTAAGGTTCCCAACGTGGTTTGTCGTGACCTTCGGAAAGTGGCACCTTATGCCACGCCGCGAATTAGTACTCATTTTGGGACATGCATTCGGAATTATTATGTTCCAAACACCTTTAACAAACTCCCACCTGTGCTGAGTGACATTACTTCTCGTGGAAACTTAAAAAGAAAACTGAAGACTATGTGCTCGCCCATAGGAAAATAGCGTCAACTTTCAAGACTTTTCGTAATGAGTTTGTATTGTGCAATTCGTCTTTAACGATATTTACCTTGTCGCGTCTCTGAATCTCTGTAACTTCTTTGTTCTGTGTATTTTGGTTTTCTTTGTGTGTGTGTGTGTTTTTTTTTTTTTCATTGTTATGCGTGCTTATGTTGATATTTTGTTGGGATCAGTCCTACAAGTCTTTAGGACTTTGACGGTCCCGAAGTGATACTCTGAAGACGTTTAAGCACCTGCAATAAATTTATTATTATTATTATTATTATTATTATTATTATTATTATTATTATTATTATTATTATTATTATTATTATTATTATTATTATTATTATTATTATTATTATTATTATTACTAAATCTCGCTTTCCTAACTGGTTTTCCAGTGAGCTAAAAACACTACTGAAAAGAAAGGACTTCTTTCACAGGAAGTTTAAGAAAAGTGGCCTTTTAAAGTGGGAAGTAGAATTCAAGAACTGCAGAAAGCAATGCAAGACGGTCCTGGAACGCGACCGCCAGGCTCATCGTTGCTCAGTGGAATCAGATCTTGTCAATAATCCGAAGAAATTCTGGAGGTACATTAATTCACGTTCTGGGAGGCATATCGAGTTGAAGATTGTCCTGGATAATCACGAGAGCGATTTGAAGTCCGTTCCTGAGTTATTTGCTGAGCATTTTAGGTCCGTCTACAGGGATAGTACGCAGCGTTCTGCACCTGCGCTGCCTCACTTAGATGGGTTTGGTGACTTGTTAAGTTGCATTAATGTTGATGAGGAGTCCGTACGATCCTGTATTAAGAAAATGAGAGCAACATTGTCAGTGGGGCCCGACGGCATTCCCTCTGCGATTCTCAAAACGTATCACGAAATATTCACGCCGGTACTGTGCTCTATATTTAACAACTCGTTAAGGTTGGGAACCTTTCCTGAAACGTGGAAAGTCGCTGCTGTTGTTCCAGTCTTAAAGTCGGGAAAAAAAGGTGATATTTGTAACTATAGACCTATTTCTCTTCTCTCTCCATTTTCTAAGCTCTTTGAAATGGTAGTTCATCAATTCCTGTCTTTCAAATTTCGAAACTTAGCAATTCCCAATCAGCATGGTTTTATGAGCGGCAGATCAACAACTACCAATCTTGTTAGCTTTATGTCTGCTGCATCTCGTGTAATATGTAACAGAGGTCAGTTAGACGTTGTCTACTTTGACTTAAGCAAGGCTTTTGACGTAGTCAATCACATTATTCTTTTATCCAAACTTTCCTCCTATGGAGTATGTGGCTCAGTACATGACTGGTTAAAAAGCTACTTGTCAGAGAGAGAGGCATATGTCCGGGTTAACAACATGAACTCTTCGTTGTACAGGACTCGCTCTGGCGTTCCTCAGGGATCTGTTTTAGGACCCCTTCTGTTCACAATTTTCGTAAATGACGTCTCTTTTGCTGTTTTAAATTCTTCATTCCTGCAATATGCTGACGACATAAAAATTTATCGAGAAATAGTTACTGAACGTGATTGTGCTAAGCTCCAGGAAGATGCATGTTCTTTCTACCGATGGTGCTCTGAAAATGACCTTTTCTTGAACCCGTCCAAAACCAAGGTCATGACGCTCTCTCGGAAGACTCACAATATCTCTTTTGCATATAATATTCAAGGAGAGACTTTGTCTCGAGTAAGTGTAATGAAAGATCTCGGAGTCATTGTTGATTCTGGGTTGCGTTTCTCTGATCACGTTGGTAGGCTGGTTAACTCGTCTTTAAGAATGTTGGGTGTTGCCTCTCGCTTAACCAGGGAGTTCAAAAACCCGACGGCTTTTATCACGTTATACTGCTCGCTATCCAGGTCACAGTTAGAATATGCCTCAGTTGTTTGGAATGGAATTTCTAAAAGTCACTCCTTGGAGATCGAGCGTGTGCAAAAAAAGTTTGTTTCTATCTTTAAACATCGCTACATAAAGGAGGATGTTCACTGTTTAACATATGAGTCTGCGTTAGAGCGTGTTGGTTTGCTTAGCTTGCACCGGCGTCGGGAGAACGCGGACTTACTATTTTTGTTTAAAACGCTGCATGGACTCATCAATTCTCCGAGCCTGTTATCTGAACTGTGCCTTAGGGTCCCACGTGTGCCTACTCGTCTTCTGTCATCTTTTTATGTTTCTAAAACGTTTAGTCCGGTAAACCCAATTCTGAGAATGGCTCAGCGTTTGAACCATTACTCTGAAAAACTTGATATTTTCAACCCTTGCTACAGGACGTTTGTCCTTTCTATTAAAAACTTGCCTGTGCAGGATGAGCATTGTTGAATTGCTCTGTTATGTCTGAATGTCGTCATCTCCATGTCGTGTTTTCTGGTGGTGCACTTGTTGTCCTTCGGTCTTGTGTTCCGTCTCTACTGTTACTGCCTCGTTTTTATTTTATTGTACTAATTACTTGTGCACTGCCTAGTATTATGCTAAAAATGTATCTTATTTTCTGCGGAGATGTGTATAGTGTTTTTTGTTTTTTTTTTATCCACCAGTGTACCAGCACCAAGACCTCAGGGTTGTTCCTGGGCACTGTATAATAAAGATTGATTGATTGATTGATTGATTGATTATTATTATTATTATTATTGAAAAGCTTTCCGATCCTACCGTGTGGCCCAAATCATGCCTCTTTAAGGCTTTTCGAGGCGCCCTTCGCGAAGACCTGCTCCATGCATCCGAGGCAGCCGCCTCCCCTTTGAACGTTGGATAGACCAAGGATGAGTCACATTGATTTATTTTACCAAAACGTTCGCGGCCTGCGTACAAAAGCCGATTGCTTTTTCTCTAATGTTACCTTATCCAATTGCTCTATATTCTGTTTAACTGAAACATGGTTGTGTTCTAGCATCGGCTCCTCCGATTACTTCCCTCCTTGTTTTGAGGTGCACCGTCGCGATCGTGATTCTACCCCGCGGAGCAGAACGGGAGGTGGAGTGTTGGTCGCAGTCGACAGGCGCTACCGCTCTAGGAGACGCGAAGACTTAGAGAAATTTCCCGAGAGCGTATGGGTCGAGATTGAGGCTGCAAAGGGAGTACGCGTTTTAATCGGTTTATTTTACCTCCCTCCCCAGACACCGCCAGATGAATTTCATAGTTGTCTTGTTGGCATAGAGAATACAGTGAATGACTTACAGGGATGCGAAGTCTTAATCTTGGGGGATTTTAATGCTCCTGGAGTCAACTGGCCGCAGCTTGATGTTTTTACGGACAACTTTTACTGCGGGCAGAAAGGCACCCGGCTCTTAAACTTTTCTTCTTTCTTAAATCTAAAACAACACAATAATGTTTTGAATCACCAATTTAATGCTCTAGATTTATGCTTCTCAAATATGGACAGTGTGCGTGTAGCACGGGGTGAACTGCCATTAGTTCCTCAGGATACATATCATCCTGCACTTGATATAGTACTTTCTTTCGAGAATTCTTCTGTTCGTGCTCATTCTAGTGATTCCCCGCCGCACACCTCATATAATCTGTCGGCAGGGGACTATGTCGGGATGCATCATTACCTCACGAGTTTTGATTGGGCATTGATCTTGGAGTCGCCTGATGTGAATGACCAGGTCATGCTCTTCACGCAAACTGTTCGGAAGGCCATGGATACTTTTATTCCGTTAAGGACAGTTACTAAATCTCGCTTTCCTAACTGGTTTTCCAGTGAGCTAAAAACACTACTGAAAAGAAAAGACTTCTTTCACAGGAAGTTTAAGAAAAGTGGCCTTTTAAAGTGGGAGGTGGAATTCAAGAACTGCAGAAAGCAATGTAAGACGGTCCTGGATCGCGACCGCCAGGCTCATCGTTGCTCAGTGGAATCAGATCTTGTCAATAATCCGAAGAAATTCTGGAAGTACATTAATTCACGTTCTGGGAGGCATATCGAGTCGAAGATTGTCCTGGATAATCACGAGAGCGATTTGAAGTCCGTGCCTGAGTTATTTGCTGAGCATTTTAGGTCCGTCTACAGGGATAGTACGCAGCGTTCTGCACCTGTGCTGCCTCACTTAGATGGGTTTGGTGACTTGTTAAGTTGCATTAATGTTGATGAAGAGTCCGTACGATCCTGTATTAAGAAAATGAGAGCAACATTATCAGTAGGGCCCGACGGCATTCCCTCTGCGATTCTCAAAACGTATCACGACATATTCACGCCGGTACTGTGCTCTATATTTAACAACTCGTTAAGGTTGGGAACCTTTCCTGAAACGTGGAAAGTCGCTGCTGTTGTTCCAGTCTTAAAGTCGGGAAAAAAAGGTGATATTTGTAACTATAGACCTATTTCTCTTCTCTCTCCATTTTCTAAGCTCTTTGAAATGGTAGTTCATCAATTCCTGTCTTTCAAATTTCGAAACTTAGCAATTCCCAATCAGCATGGTTTTATGAGCGGCAGGTCAACAACTACCAATCTCGTTAGCTTTATGTCTGCTGCATCTCGTGTAATATGTAACAGAGGTCAGTTGGACGTTGTCTACTTTGACTTAAGTAAGGCTTTTGACGTAGTCAATCACATTATTCTTTTATCCAAACTTTCCTCCTATGGAGTATGTGGCTCAGTACATGACTGGTTAAAAAGCTACTTGTCAGAGAGAGAGGCATATGTCCGGGTTAACAACATGAACTCTTCGTTGTACAGGACTCGCTCTGGCGTTCCTCAGGGATCTGTTTTAGGACCCCTTCTGTTCACAATTTTCGTAAATGACGCCTCTTTTGCTGTTTTAAATTCTTCATTCCTGCAATATGCTGACGATATAAAAATTTATCGAGAAATAGTTACTGAACGTGATTGTGCTAAGCTCCAGGAAGATGCATGTTCTTTCTACCGATGGTGCTCTGCAAATGACCTTCTCTTGAACCCGTCCAAAACCAAGGTCATGACGCTCTCTCGGAAAACTCACAATATCTCTTTTGCATATAATATTCAAGGAGAGACTTTGTCTCGAGTAAGTGTAATGAAAGATCTCGGAGTCATGGTTGATTCTGGGTTGCGTTTCTCTGATCACGTTGGTAGGCTGGTTAACTCGTCTTTGCGAATGTTGGGTGTTGCCTCTCGCTTAACCAGGGAGTTCAAAAACCCGACGGCTTTTATCACGTTATACTGCTCGCTATCCAGGTCACAGTTAGAATATGCCTCAGTTGTTTGGAATGGAATTTCTAAAAGTCACTCCTTGGAGATCGAACGTGTGCAAAAAAAGTTTGTTTCTATCTTTAAACATCGCTACATAAAGGAGGATGTTCACTGTTTAACGTATGAGTCTGCGTTAGAGCGTGTTGGTTTGCTTAGCTTGCACCGGCGTAGGGAGAACGCGGACTTACTATTTTTGTTTAAAACGCTGCATGGACTCATCAATTCTCCGAGCCTGTTATCTGAACTGTGCCTTAGGGTCCCACGTGTGCCTACTCGTCTTCTGTCATCTTTTTATGTTTCTAGAATGTTTAGTCCGGTAAACCCAATTGTGAGAATGGCTCAGCGTTTGAATCATTACTCTGAAAAACTTGATATTTTCAACCCTTGCTACAGGACGTTTGTCCTTTCTATTAAAAACTTGCCCGTGCAGGATGAGCATTGCTGAATTGCTTTGTTATGTCTGAATGTCGTCATCTCCATGTCGTGTTTTCTGGTGGTGCAGTTGTTGTCCTTCGGTCTTGTGTTCCGTCTCTACTGTTACTGCCTCATTTTTATTTCATTGTACTAATTACTCGTGCACTGCCTAGTATTATGCTAAAAATGTATCTTATTTTCTGCGGAGATGTGTATAGTGTGTTTTTTTTGTTTTTTGTTTTTTTTTTTATCCACCAGTGTACCAGCACCAAGACCTCAGGGTTGTTCCTGGGCACTGTATAATAAAGATTGATTGATTGATTGATTGATTGATTGATTATTATTATTATTATTATTATTATTATTATTATTATTATTATTATTATTATTATTATTATTATTATTATTATTATTATTATTATTATTACTATCCAAGATGGCGCCCAGCTCGGACGCATGTATTATCTGCTCCCGCTGCTTCTACGGAAGACAGAGGTTTCTACGCTGTTCTGGGTGCCAGTTACGTGCCCACACCAAGTGCATCTGCTGGCCGGAGAATGAGACCACCTTTCTTCAATCTGGGGTGAGCTCCTTTATCTGCAAGAGTTGCGAAAAGATCAGCGGGGATACTAGGCCTAATGGCGATAGCCAGGCCGGCCTCGACGAAGCATCGCTCAGCCACCACTCCTCACCGCCCTCCCCGACCGCTTCCAACCGCCCGGAGGGGCCAGCTTCCTCCTCCCCCGGCGGTCCCAACGCAGACATGGAATCCTTACGGGCCCTCCTCCTCGACTCCCTCAAGGGGATCTCCTTCCTCACGGACGAGGTTGCTGCTCTTCGGGACGAGAACGCTCAGCTTCGCCGCGAGTACAGGCAGTCTTCCCAGCTGCAGGCGAGTGCCATACAGTCTTTGCGGACGGAACTCAGAGCTGTGCGCGAGACTCGGAGCCAAATGGGGCCGGCCGGCGGAAGACAGCTGCCATTTTCCTACGCCGCGGTGACGAGCCCCCATCATCCGCTATCTCCGGCGCGAGGGGGAGGAGGCACCCCTCTTCTCGCAGGGGGGGCCTCTTCGAGCGCGCCGGTCGACGGTCTCTCTGCGACCTTGAACGGGTCGCGCACCGACCTCGCTGAACCTGTCCAGCCTTCGGGGCACCCACGCCGTCGGGACCCATCCAACTTTAACGGGGCTGGGTTCCGCGGGGCGGGACACAAGTTCCCCACGGCAAGGCGTCCGTTGTTGAGGGGAGGTGCGGCAGCCAGCTGTATACCTGTGGCACTGCCACCCCCTCGTCCACGTCACCAACGCGCTGTGTTCGTGACGCGTCTAGGCTCATCTTGTGATCCTGCAGGCCTTCAGGCTCACATCCAAGGGCGGGGCCCTGTTCGTGAGCTCGTATGCACCCGGCTCAAGACACGGTATGAGGGCTACTCGTCCTTCCACGTGACGGCTGCGGAAGACGAAATGGAGAAACTTTTCGATCCCCTCCTCTGGCCAGAGGGAAGCCTCTTCAAGGAGTTCACAGGCCAGCTGACTGACAGCCGTACCTATCAAGCGGTATCTCCAACACCTTTCTCCAATAATGCCGAAACAGATACCTAAACTAGACATTTATTATCAAAATGTCCGAGGTCTCCGCACAAAAGCTAATGAATTTTTTTCTAACGTAACCCTAACTCATGCATCTATTATTGTGCTAACCGAGACCTGGCTCTGTTCGAATATTTCTTCATCTGATCTCTTCCCACCAAATTTCACAGTATTTCGACGCGATCGCACATTCTCTACATTGAAAAAGACAGGGGGTGGGGTGCTGATAGCAATTGATACGTCGTTACAATGCGTTAGGCGTCCAGATCTCGAGACATCATTTGAGTCAGTGTGGGTAGAGCTACAATGCGCTAATGGCGAGCGTATCCTTCTCGGCTCTTATTACTTGCCCCCTGATACCTCTCCTGATGATTTTAGCCAATGTCTACTAGGCATTGAGCGCACAACCAACGCCCTTGAAAAATTTAAATTTATGGTTCTTGGCGATTTTAATGTCCCCAACATATGTTGGGAAACAGCCTCTGCGTCCTCAAAACATTACTATATTATTCAAAAATCTCATCTTTTGCTTAATTTCGCATCATTTACGAACTTAAGACAATATAACTGTATCCCGAACACCCAGGGCAACATGCTTGATCTTTACTTCTCGGATCTTGACTGCATAGATGTAACTGAGGGTGCGTCAGGCTTGGTTCCCCCCGACGGATATCACCCCCCATTGGAGATTAGTATACCTGTCCGACAGGGCATGAGACGCTGTTCACGGAGACATCCTGAAGGGAATAGACATAATTTTTGCGCTGGAGATTATGTTAGTTTGTACGATCATTTCTCCAATTACGACTGGTCCTCAATTATCCTGTGTTCTGACGTTGATCAACAGGTTCGCGATTTCACTCGAATCGTTCGAGAAGGAATGGATCAATTCATCCCGCTTCGTAAAACATCAGCCTCAAAGTTTCCCTTCTGGTTCTCGCACGAATTACGTACTTTAATGAATAAGAAATTGCGCGCTCATCGAAAGTTTAAAAAGAACGATACCCCCGAATTAAAATCAGAATTTGGGCACTTTAGGTCTCTCTGCAAGGAAGTTTTTAAACGTGATCGTCAGGCGTACACTGATTCCGTCGAGTTGCAGCTAACTAAAAATCCCAAAGAATTCTGGAAGTATGTTCGCTCTCGGTCCCAGAAAAAAGGTAGAGGAGAGATCACCCTGCTGGACTCACAGGGAAACTCGACGACAGATGTTTGTGAAATTTTTGCACGCCACTTCCAGTCTGTTTTTAAGCATCATCCAATCCCTTCAACTACTGCCGCGCCAGCTGTCTCTGGGAATGCATCCTGTATTGCACTCTTTGACGAGGAGCTACTGCATGAGTGTGTAAAAAAAATGAAACCATCATTGTCTTCTGGCCATGATGGTATTCCGTCAGTCCTCTTGAAGGCATACAGTGCCATATTTATTCCTGTTCTGGTACAGATTTTTAACAACTGCCTAAAGAATGAGGTCTTTCCCGCCATGTGGAAAACGGCACTTGTTGTACCTGTGCATAAGTCCGGTCCAAAAACAAATGTGTCGAACTACAGACCTATATCTCTTCTTTGCACATTTTCGAAGCTCCTCGAAGTGGCACTACACAAAATATTGTCATTCAATCTCAAGCGTTATCTTATCCCTAACCAACATGGATTTATGGCGGGTCGCTCGACCACAACTAATCTCGCCTGTTTTATGTCAACCGCTGCTCACGCCGTCGCTAACAGAGGCCAGCTTGATGTGATTTACTTTGACTTGAGTAAAGCGTTTGACATTGTTAATCATGAAATGTTACTGGCTAAACTGTCAAAGCTAGATATTCACAACTCATTGCTTTCATTGCTCGAAAGTTATTTGCGTGACCGGAAGTGCTTTGTTAGCTCGAATAATAATTTTTCTGCTACTTATGAGGCGACAACGGGTGTGCCTCAGGGCTCCGTTCTCGGACCTCTTCTGTTTTCAGTTTTTGTTAATGATGTTTCGACTGTGATTCGTCACTCTTCATTTCTTCAGTACGCAGATGATATTAAGATGTTTATGGAGGTACGAGAAGACCGAGACTGTGTTTTGCTACAGAGAGATGTTGATGCTTTTGAAGAATGGTGCCGGGGGAATGACCTAAAGATAAATAGCTCTAAAACGAAAGTCGTGTCATACACTCGTAAGACACATAACATTGTATTCCCATATGTTATTCAGACAGACCTTTTGGAACGTATGAACAGAATCAAAGATCTTGGCGTAGTGTTTGACAGCACCTTAATCTTCTCCAGTCATGTGGATCACATCGTGAACGCAGCTCTACGCACGCTCGGGAGTGCGTGCCGCATCACTAAAGAGTTTATTAACCCCTGCACATTTCTTATACTCTACAGTGCATTGTGTCGACCACAGCTTGAATACGCTTCTGTTGTATGGAATGGAATTTGTGCCACAAATTCCTCGAAAATAGAACGGGTTCAGAACAAGTTTCTTTCCATCTATAGACATCGTTGCTCAGCGCGCATTGTGCCCACCACTACTGATGTCCCTGTCCCTGTTCAGCGTAGCGTGGCACTACCTACCCTGCTTCGTAGGAGAGAACTTGCCGATATCTTATTTTTATACAAACTTGTCCACGCCGTCACTGATTGCACGGTATTGACGTCAAGAGTACTCTTAAAAATTCCTCTAAAAACAACAAGGCAAAATGCGTCCTTCTGCAACAGGCGTCTGCTCAACCTCCACGATCCTGTGTCCAGACTTGGGCATACTTATAATTCTTCTTTTTCTGAAACACTCGACATATTTAACAATAACACGCTGCAGTTTGTAAAAACGTTAAAGGCCATCACTTAAATTTGAACTGTATGCACTAACTTGCGGCGTTCACGCCGAAATTCCCCACTTTGAATGCATTTTTTTTTCTTTCTTTCTAGCAATTGGTGTTGGCGGTAGTACCATTAAGCTTATCGTGTGTTGTGACTTTGTGTTTACTTTTTATAATTTTTAAGTGTATTTTTCTAGGGCTTGTCCGTTGTTTGTGTTGTCCGTACTATTGCTTTATACCCTGTTCTGCCTTACATGTTAACACAGTGCACCTGTACCAAGACCGCAAGGTTGTTCCCGGGCACGAATAAAAACATTGATTGATTGATTGATTGATTGATTGATTATTATTATTATTATTATTATTATTATTATTATTATTATTATTATTATTATTATTATTATTATTATTATTATTATTATTATTATTACAGCAGCAAACAGGGAGCTGTTTTGGTTGGCTAGGTCTCAAGGCAAAGAAAACGGGTATCGGTTTGTGTGGCTCAAAAATTCCAAAATTTTTGCGAGGAAAAGTGAGGGTTCACCCGCTTTGCGTATTAACGTATTAAGTGATATTGGGAAACTAGTGTAGGCCGAGCATGAGTACTTGTGTTTCGATTCCGGATTGTAATTCCTTTAATCGAATTTTGGGGCCAATAACTAACAACTCTTTAACGCTAATTCATGTGAATATTAGGAGCCTTAGGAAGCATTGGGACGAGTTCCAAATTTCGGTGTGCTGTCTGAAACCTTCGGTTGACATATTCGTTATCACCGAGATTGCTGTAACTTCCTTGCAATGTAATCAGTTCGTGTTAGACGGTTATAAAGAATTTTTTTATACACGTGACAATAGCAGAGGTGGTGGTATTGCAGTATATATTCAAAATAAGTGGCTACCATCTAGTTATAGTGTTTCCTTTCAACATGCAGAATCCATCGGCATAAAATTACTCCACTCTGATTTTTCTTTATTTTTGCTCGCAGTTTACAGGCCTCCTTCCGAAAACGTATCCCTTTTTCTTGCGGAACTTGAAGTAGTTCTCGGGCAGTTACGGTCTGAAGGGCAACTCTGTTTGGTTGGTGACTTTAATATTGATACACTAAAACCCAGTAAATCTACCGTCTGTAATTACTTCACGCTTCTGTCGGAGCATGGAATTGAAAATACAATTAGTCTGCCTACAAGAGAGGAGACTTTGTCTGGAAAATTGGTAGTGTCTTGTTTGGATCATATAAATATTAGAAGCACTGATATTTTGGTGAAATCGGCTGTCATTTCTGAAAAACTTTCTGATCATTACTTTATCGGGTGTCATTTACAGCAGCGGGGTGCAGAGCATAAAACTAACAAAAGCGGTTGCGTGCGGGTAACAATCTCGGACCCGATTAAGTTTGATGCATTAGTTGCGGCTTTCGATTGGGATGATTTCCTTCAGTCCAATCAGGATCCTAATTTATATTCTGCTTTTGTCGAAGTTTTAAAGTCCTTTTATGTTGTTTCAAAAAAAGAAGTCATTTTCAAGAAGAGATCGGATAAACCATGGTTCAACACAGATATTATGAAGGCTATCAAAACCAAGGAAGCGTTGGGGTCGCGTTCCAGACGCGCACCTAAAAATGAAGAGCTAAGGGCGGAATATAGGAGCGCTAGGAACCGCGTAAATGCGATTATCCGAAGTGCTAAACGGCGTTACTTTCAAAAACAGTTTTTTGAATGCAGGTCTAATCCGCGAGAGACGTGGAATTTAATCAATACTTTTAGGGGCCACCCATCCCGGCAATCAATTTTTAATTCACTTCAAAAACATTTCGGCGCCGACTTACAGTCAACCGTCGATGATTTTAACACATATTTTGCGGAGGCGTCAAGTATTGCCAGAGATAGCAGCATAACTTCAGCCAGTCCAAGCCGCGATTACATAGCATCTGATTCAGCATTTTTGCCGGAACTCGATATCGGTACATTACGCTCCCTTTTATTTGGAATAAAACGCAATAAAACACCTGGTATTGATAATGTTCGAGTTGGTGATCTTGTTAGAAATTTTGAAGCTATTAAAGGAGTCCTGCTTTATATGATCAATGAGTTTTTGTTATCTGGTGTCATTCCTAACGATCTGAAAACCGCACTTGTTGTTCCACTTTTTAAGGGTGGCGCAGCAGATAAACGTGAGTGCTATCGGCCAATCTCAATTCTGCCGTGCATCGGCGAGATACTGGAAAGATATCTGTTCAGTACGATGACATGTTTTATTGATAGCTCTTGCTCCTTTTCAAGCAGCCAATATGGTTTCGTGGCTGGCAGAGGCACCCAGCCTCTGCTTGAAAATTTTGTAGACATAATTCACAGTGCATTCGAGAAAAACTTATTCGCGTGCGCCCTTTTTTTAGACGTGTCCAAAGCTTTTGACACTGTAAGCCACAAGTTGCTCCTCCGCAAATTGTATAACTTCGGCTTCCGCGGTCCCTTTTTCGCTCTACTTCAAAATTTTTTCTTGGCCGTTCTCAAATCGTGTCTGTCGGAGGTTATAAAAGTGCACGAGCACTCATAAGAGCTGGCGTTCCACAGGGTTCCGTATTGTCCCCTTTACTTTTTAATCTTTACGTAAATGACCTTTCAACGGCAGTGTCTAATTGTAGCCTCTTTCAATATGCCGACGACACTGTCCTCGTTTCCCGTCATCTAAAATATGAACAAGCCGTTGATCTATTGAGCCATGATGCAACAAAAATCATGGACTGGTTTAATGAAAACCTAATTACAATTAACGCTTCGAAAACTAAGCTTGTCTGTTTCAGAAATCCACTGAAGGCTGTAGTCGTTAACTCGCCGGTTTTATTACACAAATCAACTTGTCCAAACTGCACCTGTTCCCCGCTAGAATACGTCGATAATGTGAAATATTTGGGAGTTTTTTTAGATTCAGACATGTCTTGGAATTCGCATCTGTCACATGTTTGCAGAAAACTTCGGAGCGTCAGCTGTTTACTTTTCAACCACAAAGTGTTCATGCCTTTTTCAGTTAGGAAATCTATCGCGTACGCGCTTGGCTACAGTGTACTGAGGTATGGCATTACTTTGTTCGGTAACTGCGCTGAGCTTTGGCAAATAAAAATTGATCGAATTTTGAGGAGCTTGTTAAAGAGTGTTATGTATCCTTTGGAAGTTCCGTCTGATGTGAACATTTTCGAGTCTTTACGAATGCCGAGTTTCTCTTCTTTGTTTATGCAGACTGTTGTGCTTCGCCATTTTTGGAATAATGAATTCAAATGTACTCACGTTGCCCGAAGAAACCTTCGTTGCACGTCTCGATTTGAGGTCCCACGTTGTGTTACGCGATATGGAAAATGAGTTCGGTCCTATTATGTGCCGTTTACCTTTAATAAATTACCTGATGATGTCTACAAGGCCAATTCCATTCGGAAATTAAAAAAAATGCTGTCAGATTTGATATGGTAGGATTATGTTTTTATTGTTTTCGAATTGTTTTCCTTGGTGCTGTAGTACTGTTAACATTACTGTGTATTTGTCGTTCGACTAGCCGGGTCCTGTCCCACAAGCCTCCTTTGGCTTGGATAGACCCATTTATGTGCAGTGTTCTTTTTATATGTGCAATAAAAATTATTATTATTATTATTATTATTATTATTATTATTATTATTATTATTATTATTATTATTATTATTATTATTATTATTATTATTATTATTATTATTATTATTATTATTATTATTATTATTATTATTATTATTATTATTATTATTATTATTATTATTATTATTATTATTATTATTTTGCAATGTGTTGTTCTTTCTCATTTCTGGTGTAGCGAATTTAAACATCCCTTTGTGCCCCGCAGAGATTTGCGTACCTGTGATCGCTTCATAATCCCCCGGTGTTTCACAAGATATGGTAAGCGAGAGCGCTCTTATTATGTGCCATACATTTTTAACCGACTCCCCGACCACTTCTTTGAAGCTACAAATAGGAGAAAATTGAAAAATCTATTGAACAGTTTTACGCTTTAATTCATTGTACAATTTCAATAATGTATTGTTGTGTTATATGTTGTATCTAATATGTTTGCTGGGATATTGTGAGTGATTATTTTCTGTTTCTCACATAGTGCGATACATATTTTAAATGTGTGCTCTACGGACTTCTTCTATGCTATCTGTGACATTCCATTTGCTGGGTTCTGTCCTTCAAGCCTCTACTGGCTTCGACCGACCCGTCACCTTGTAGTGTTATGAAGGTATCTAAATAAATGAAATGAAATGAAAATGAAATGAAAATGAAATTATTATTATTATTATTATTATTATTATTATTATTATTATTATTATTATTATTATTATTATTATTATTATTATTATTATTATTATTATTGCGGGCCCTCCTCCTCGACTCCCTCAAGGGGATCTCCTTCCTCACGGACGAGGTTGCTGCTCTTCGGGACGAGAACGCACAGCTTCGCCGCGAGTACAGGCAGTCTTCCCAGCTGCAGGCGAGTGCCATACAGTCTTTGCGGACGGAACTCAGAGCTGTGCGCGAGACTCGGAGCCAAATGGGGCCGGCCGGCGGAAGACAGCTGCCATTTTCCTACGCCGCGGTGACGAGCCCCCATCATCCACTATCTCCGGCGCGAGGGGGAGGAGGCACCCCTCTTCTCGCAGGGGGGGCCTCTTCGAGCGCGCCGGTCGACGGTCTCTCTGCGACCTTGAACGGGTCGCGCACCGACCTCGCTGAACCTGTCCAGCCTTCGGGGCACCCACGCCGTCGGGACCCATCCAACTTTAACGGGGCTGGGTTCCGCGGGGCGGGACACAAGTTCCCCACGGCAAGGCGTCCGTTGTTGAGGGGAGGTGCGGCAGCCAGCTGTATACCTGTGGCACTGCCACCCCCTCGTCCACGTCACCAACGCGCTGTGTTCGTGACGCGTCTCGGCTCATCTTGTGATCCTGCAGGCCTTCAGGCTCACATCCAAGGGCGGGGCCCTGTTCGTGAGCTCGTGTGCACCCGACTCAAGACACGGTATGAGGGCTACTCGTCCTTCCACGTGACGGCTGCGGAAGACGAAATGGAGAAACTTTTTGATCCCCTCCTCTGGCCAGAGGGAAGCCTCTTCAAGGAGTTCACAGGCCAGCTGACTGACAGCCGTACCTATCAAGCGGTATCTCAAACACCTTTCTCCAATAATGCCGAAACAGATACCTAAACTAGACATTTATTATCAAAATGTCCGAGGTCTCCGCACAAAAGCTAATGAATTTTTTTCTAACGTAACCCTAACTCATGCATCTATTATTGTGCTAACCGAGACCTGGCTCTGTTCGAATATTTCCTCATCTGATCTCTTCCCACCAAATTTCACAGTATTTCGACGCGATCGCACATTCTCTACATTGAAAAAGACAGGGGGTGGGGTGCTGATAGCAATTGATACGTCGTTACAATGCGTTAGGCGTCCAGATCTCGAGACATCATTTGAGTCAGTGTGGGTAGAGCTACAATGTGCTAATGGCGAGCGTATCCTTCTGGGCTCTTATTACTTGCCCCCTGATACCTCTCCTGATGATTTTAGCCAATGTCTACTAGGCATTGAGCGCACAACCAACGCCCTTGAAAAATTTAAATTTATGGTTCTTGGCGATTTTAATGTCCCCAACATATGTTGGGAAACAGCCTCTGCGTCCTCAAAGCATTACTATATTATTCAAAAATCTCATCTCTTGCTTAATTTCGCGTCATTTACGAACTTAAGACAATATAACTGTATCCCGAACACCCAGGGCAACATGCTTGATCTTTGCTTCTCGGATCTTGACTGCATAGATGTAACTGAGGGTGCGTCAGGCTTGGTTTCCCCCGACGGATATCACCCCCCATTGGAGATTAGTATACCTGTCCGACAGGGCATGAGACGTCGTTCACGGAGACATCCAGAAGGGAATAGACATAATTTTTACGCTGGAGATTATGTTAGTTTGTACGATCATTTCTCCAATTACGACTGGTCCTCAATTATCCTGTGCTCTGACGTTGATCAACAGGTTCGCGATTTCACTCGAATCGTCCGAGAGGGAATGGATCAATTCATCCCGCTTCGTAAAACATCAGGCTCAAAGTTTCCCTTCTGGTTCTCGCACGAATTACGTACTTTAATGAATAAGAAATTGCGCGCTCATCGAAAGTTTAAAAAGAACGATACCCCCGAATTAAAATCAGAATTTGGGCGCTTAAGGTCTCTCTGCAAGGAAGTTTTTAAACGTGATCATCAGGCGTACACTGATTCCGTTGAGTTGCAGCTAACTAAAAATCCCAAAGAATTCTGGAAGTATGTTCGCTCTCGGTCCCAGAAAAAAGGTAGAGGAGAGATCACCCTGCTGGACTCACAGGGAAACTCGACGACAGATGTTTGTGAAATTTTTGCACGCCACTTCCAGTCTGTTTTTAAGCATCATCCAACCCCTTCAACTACTGCCGCGCCAGCTGTCTCTGGGAATGCATCCTGTATTGCACTCTTTGACGAGGAGCTACTGCATGAGTGTGTAAAAAAAATGAAACCATCATTGTCTTCTGGCCATGATGGTATTCCGTCAGTCCTCTTGAAGGCATACAGTGCCATATTTATTCCTGTTCTAGTACAGATTTTTAACAACTGCATAAAGAATGAGGTCTTTCCCGCCATGTGGAAAACGGCACTTGTTGTACCTGTGCATAAGTCCGGTCCAAAAACAAATGTGTCGAACTACAGACCTATATCTCTTCTTTGCACATTTTCGAAGCTCCTCGAAGCGGCACTACACAAAATATTGTCATTCAATCTCAAGCGTTATCTTATCCCTAACCAACATGGATTTATGGCGGGTCGCTCGACCACAACTAATCTCGCCTGTTTTATGTCAACCGCTGCTCACGCCGTCGCTAACAGAGGCCAGCTTGATGTGATTTACTTTGACTTAAGTAAAGCGTTTGACATTGTAAATCATGAGATGTTACTGGCTAAACTGTCAAAGCTAGATATTCACAACTCATTGCTTTCATTGCTCGAAAGTTATTTGCGCGACCGAAAGTGCTTTGTTAGCTCGAATAGCAATTCTTCTGCTACTTATGAGGCGACAACGGGTGTGCCTCAGGGCTCCGTTCTCGGACCTCTTCTGTTTTCAGTTTTTGTTAATGATGTTTCGACTGTGATTCGTCACTCTTCATTTCTTCAGTACGCAGATGATATTAAGATGTTTATGGAGGTACGAGAAGACCGAGACTGTGTTTTGCTACAGAGAGATGTTGATGCTTTTGAAGAATGGTGCCGGGAGAATGACCTGAAGATAAATAGCTCTAAAACGAAAGTCGTGTCGTACACTCGTAAGACACATAACATTGTATTCCCATATGTTATTCAGACAGACCTTTTGGAACGTATGAACAGAATCAAAGATCTTGGCGTGGTGTTTGACAGCACCTTACACTTCTCCAGTCATGTTGATCACATCGTGAACGCAGCTCTACGCACGCTCGGGAGTGCGTGCCGCATCACTAAAGAGTTTATTAACCCCTACACATTCCTTATACTCTACAGTGCATTGTGTCGACCACAGCTTGAATACGCTTCTGTTGTATGGAATGGAATTTGTGCCACAAATTCCTCGAAAATAGAACGGGTTCAGAACAAGTTTCTTTCCATCTATAGACATCGTTGCTCAGCGCGCATTGTGCCCACCACTACTGATGTCCCTGTCCCTGTTCAGCGTAGCGCGGCACTACCTACCCTGCTTCGTAGGAGAGAACTTGCCGATATCTTATTTTTATACAAACTTGTCCACGCCGTCACTGATTGCACGGTATTGACGTCAAGAGTACTCTTAAAAATTCCTCTAAAAACAACAAGGCAAAATGCGTCCTTCTGCAACAGGCGTCTACTCAACCTCCACGATCCAGTGTCCAGACTTGGGCATACTTATAATTCTTCTTTTTCTGAAACACTCGACATATTTAACAATAACACGCTGCAGTTTGTAAAAACGTTAAAGGCCATCACTTAAATTTGAACTGTATGCACTAACTTGCGGCGTTCACACCGAAATTCCCCACTTTGAATGCATTTTTTTTCTTTCTTTCTAGCAATTGGTGGTGGCGGTAGTACCATTAAGCTTATTGTGTGTTGTGACTTTGTGTTTACTTTTTATAATTTTTAAATGTATTTTTCTAGGGCTGTTTCGTTGTGTGTGTTGTCCGTACTATTGCTTTATGCCCTGTTCTGCCTTACATGTTAACACAGTGCACCTGTACCAAGACCGCAAGGTTGTTCCTGGGCACGAATAAAAACATTGATTGATTGATTGATTGATTGATTATTATTATTATTATTATTATTATTATTATTATTATTATTATTATTATTATTATTATTATTATTATTATTATTATTATTATTATTATTATTATTATTATTATTATTATTATTATTATTATTATTATTATTATTATTATTATTATTATTATTATTATTATTATTATTATTATTATTATTATTATTATTATTATTATTATTATTATTATTATTATTTACTTTGAAGACCTGACCTCAAAAAAGAAACTGAGGAAAGCTCTACGTCATTATACTCCCTTAAACGAAACCCCTTGAAAGGCCTGTTTTTTTTTTTTTTCGTTTTTTTTTTTGCAGTTTTTTTTTGTGTTTGAGAGACCAAACGTCCCAGCTTTTCTTTTGCAACATTTTTTAAACATTTCTTTAAATTTTTATTTATGGTGCACATTGTATTTTTTTTTACTCTTTACTTTTTTCTAACTTTGTAAAGTTAATGTGATTTAAAAGGACCGAAGACTGATAGATATGCATACACCAGAGCTAATTGATCATACTGATTGGTGCTTCAGTGTACATACTGTTGGTATGTAGAACATTTGACAATCTGTGCCGCAGTACCAACCTCTGAAACTTCACGAACTTTTCTCAAGACTGTGACAAAGCTGACTTTTTTTTTTTTCATTTGTACACTTACTGTTACTGCGACGCTCAAGCATTTTGTGCTCTTTTCTTCACTTGATGCCGATGCGATGCTCCAGCTTTTTTTTATAATACTTTTCTTGATGCTACTGTGATGCTTAACATTTCTGTTCTTAATACTTCACTCCATGTCACTTCAACTTAAGTTTTGTCCCACAAGCCCTCGATGGCTTTGACGAACCTGCATTAATTTCGACTAGTATCAAAGAGGAGCAATAAACTTTATTATTATTACTATTATTATTATTATTATTATTATTATTATTATTATTATTATTATTACTTTGTTTTATGTACTAGCCCGCCATCAGGCCACATGCGAAATGCACAGCGCCATCTATACTCCGTGTCACTAGTTGCATGCAGTGCAGGCGAAGGCAACGCCAGGCGGGGGAAGAAACAGCAAGCACTAGGAAGGCTGGGGAGAAGGAGAGAAGTCTCCTCACCTATAGCGCTCTCTAACGTCCCCAGTACCAGTACTCTCCCTTTCTCCCCTCGCCCTCCATTGGCTTCCTCTCCCGTCCTGCATGCTAGCGCTCGCCGTTTCTATCTTCGCCCGGCGTTGCCTTCGCCTGCACTGCACACAACTGGGGCGCCGAAGAACATGCTCCGTCTCTCCAGTTAGCTTCGGTGCTGGCAAAGGCCAGGCCGCGAAAGTGTAGTTCTGAAGAATCCTTTGTTCGCACAGGCACTCAGGTAGAAAGAGGGCGTTTTCGAAAATCAGGCGCCCGCGAATGCCCCTTTGCCCACACTCAAAGCCGACTTTCGAGCTGAAGTGTACGTCCGCTATGCTGGTTGCGGCGAGAAACCAGTGACCAGTGGGATGACGAGCACGTGCATACGTGCGCACGAAGGGCATAAAACAATACTAACGTTTAGCTCGCAGGTGCGGGTGAGGATCGATGACGGTGAACAGTAGATCTCGATTGTTACCGACAACACTATGAAATCGACAAACAGCAGAGGAATTGCGACGCAACAAAGATGGTAGCGCATGGAGTGTTGCCAGGCGTTGGAACAATTTCGCATATGGTCTATTGTTCCAAGATAGTAGGCGGCATTTGTACACTTGGTTTAATCGTAATTCAGAACGCAGTCGAAGGATACGCGCAAACGCATACACCCAAACAAAAACGGCTTTATGTCGAGGTCGTAGAAAAGGTAGGTTGAGGTGTTTCCCCCCTCCCCCCCCCCCCCTTTTTCTTTTTTTTTTCTTCTGCCGCTTTAAATAATAATTTTTGTGCCCCAGCATCTGGCTAATGTTATTATGGTGAGAGTCCCTGAGGTCGCATGCACGCTAGCATCATTTAGACAGTGCTGTTTACGAGAACAAATACAACGGATGTTCACACTTGACATTTGCCTTTCTTTTGTAATTCAGCACGAGGTGGCATTGATTCTTGTAAGTACTTTTTGATATCGAATTACTTCTAACAAAAAGTCAATTGGTCCAGGTGTATGACCTTAAACAAAGATAATGTGGCTAATTACTAAAAAAAATGCTGGTTTAACTCAAGAGTTACCACTTACATTCAGCGTTGGGGTAACCTTCCTACAGCTATCGCCGCGTAAAAAAAAAAAAAAAAATTCTTGAGAATTATTTTTTAGGTTGAGATTACATTAGTCAGTTGATTTCATGTGTGTTTATAGTCTCACCTAACTTTGCACTGTCGAATCCGCGGATTAATTTCCTCGAAGAGTTGTTCCCGCGATTGACCCTTCAATCGCCTTTTCTTGTTCCGGCTGAACAGCGCTCAACCCAGTCCTTGTGTGCGGCGTGCCCAAAGTGGCCAACATGGCCGATCTCTCCAGCGTCTGTTCGCACATTATTTACACGGGGGACATGAGCATCATCACTGATGGCGTCGACTTTTCCCTTACACCCACTGGTAAACAATGTTTCTTTTTTTTTTTTTGTATAATAAATAACAATTAAAAAAAATTAAAGGGAGACGTTTGAACGCGAAGTCTCCTCCAAAGCAGTACTTTTTTCGTCCCAGGAAACAGTAAAATTTAAGCAGCTTAATACTCTCAAATGTTATTTGTGTCTGCTTTTAGTGTTCATTTTCACGCATACATTGTTTCGCATCATTGTGTTATGGTTACTGTAACACTGCCGAGTAGATGTTAATGTTAAGACATTATTTCGGTGCAGTCATTTGCCGCGCACTCCCTAACAATCACAGTCTTCGACCCATCGAAGCGGCTAGATTAATATTGTTTAGCCCAGTATTCAGTGTTCTCGATATTTAAAGTACTGCGTTTATCATCACCGAACATATTAGGCTGGGGCTGTCGCCTCTTATTTGGAGTTTCCCCAAGTGTAGGTCCTTTTGTCACTTTTCTTAAACTGCTGTCAACTCGAATAACTCTTCTAAATAAAAGCGTTATATTAGCTCCTGGAGTCTAATACGATCTATATAAACCTCTTGAAAAATTAAGTTCTCTTGCGGACGATCTGAAAAGACTGCAAAATGGCGGGCGCAAAAAGAAACACCAACAAGCTGGCAAGTCTATAACTGATATAACCCTCACCCCCAAAGCGCTCATGGCTCACGCCACTTTGCGGTATTTTCAGATTGGCCGAAAGAGGGCGCAAGTTCTGAACGGGTCTATTAAAATAATACGCAGCACAACAGAGCATATCAATTACTTTTTTTTAGAGCGCAGCTCTTAGGGGCCCGTTTCCGGCTTGAGCGGCGTCGCCGTCGCCGTCGCCGTCGGCGTCGGCGTAACCGCGCGGTGCATCATGGGAAATGTCCCATAATGCACCGCGCGAGCGCCCCGCCGGGGTCACGTGACCTCGTGGGGGGCACGTGACCCCCCCCGAGGCCACGTGACCCCGAAGTCACGTGACTCCCCTGAGGTCACGTGACCCCCTCCTCGAGGTCACGTGACCCCCCGATGTCGTGTGACCTCCCGATGACGTTGTAGCCCCCGAGCTACAAGGACGAGAACGACAGAGAGATCGGTGTGTTTCGGCGCCACGCGATTCGTGGCGGGTGCCACGAGAGTCAGTGAGATTCGGGGTGACGTGGTGCACGGACGTTCTACGATGGCCCGCTCCTGCATCGCAACTAACCATTTGTAAATATTGTAAATATAAATGTAGTTACACAAAACCAAGCACGCTACAACGTCATCGTCACTGATGACGTCACCGGCATCCATATCGTCATCGTCATCATCACTGATGACGTCACCGGCATCCACATCGTCATCGTCATCATCACTGATGACGTCACCGGCATCCACATCGTCATCGTCATCATCACTGATGACGTCACCGGCATCCGCATCGTCATCGTCATCATCACTGATGACGTCATCAGTGACGTCACTGATGACGTCACCGGCATCCACATCGTCATCGTCATCATCACTGATGACGTCACCGGCATCCACATCGTCATCGTCATCATCACTGATGATGTCACCGGCATCCACATCGTCATCGTCATCATCACTGATGACGTCACCGGCATCCACATCGTCATCGGCATCATCACTGATGACGTCACCGGCATCCGCATCGTCATCGTCATCATCACTGATGACGTCATCAGTGACGTCACTGATGTCGTCACCGGCATCCGCATCGTCATCGTCATCATCACTGATGACGTCATCAGCGACGTCACTGATGACGTCAACGACATTCGCATCGTCATCGTCATCATCACTGGTGAAGTCACCAGTGACGTCACTAATGACGTCATCGGTACCCGCATCGTCATCGTCACTGATGACGTCATCAGTGACGTCAGTGATGACATAATCGGCATTGGGGGTCACGTGACCCCCCAAGGTTACGTGACCCCCCCCTGGTTAGTTTAACCCCCCCAGTGCCCTTCCCTCCTCCTCCTCAAGAGCTGCGCTCTAATTCGGCGTTACAGGGAGTTGTAAGCGGCTTTCACTTTTTTTGTACAAAAGTTACCTGCTTTTGCATGACAATTATTTCAAAAGCCATTAATGAGGTAATATCTAGGGAATGACACTTCTGACACGAAATGAGGATTGCATAATATAAAAGTCCTTCGCGTACAATATTATTTTTATTTTTAGCAATCGGATATTCTAATTTACAATATAGGGTGTTTGAAATGTCGAGGCTCGATGTAAATTAGGCCGTAAAAATCGGTGCCTGCACGTAGCAATCTAAAATTTTCGTCAAAGGTGTATTTCACAGGTAGGTTATATCTTGTAAAAAAGCGTAACACCTTTTCTCTAAAAAATATGGACAAAAATACTTGCCAGGGTCGATGGCAAATGGCGATGCAGATGACCGAGTCGAGTGGTGGGGCGCGTTTAGCGCACGTATTGATGATGGCGCTACCTGCTAGTTCCGGCTTGCTCTAAAATAATATCAAAACTGCTTGTGGTTTATAAAAGGAACATAATATTTTTGTAATAAATCTTTGGTTTCAAATTAAATTCGGAAAATTGTAGCAAAAACTTGAAGTAACAAAAACAAAGGAAAACGCGGTTGCATGACGGCGCTCTTGCTGCCGACGGATTTCGTCAGAGTGTCGTCTGCTTTCTTTCCCTGGTCGGCTACACGTTCCGACGCTGCTCCTGACGACATCTATGAATACGTGCGTCAAACGCGCCCCGCCAATTGACTCCGCCGTCTGCGTTGCCGTCCGCCATTGACCCTGGCAAGTTTTCTGACCCTATTTTTTTTACCAAAAGGGAGCTACGCGTTGTAATTTTAGAAGGTAAAATCCACCTCTGAAATACAGATTCGGCGAAAGGTTTACATTGCTACGTGCAGGCGCCGATTTTTACGGCTCATTTTATATTTAGTCTCGGCATTTCAAACACCCTATATTCCACAAAAGATCCTTTTTCTTTTACCTAAGTTAACCGTTCGTCTAAAAAATATTTTAAAATTAAGTAAAGCCTTTGAAGCCACATTTCTTATAGTTGTTAGTTCTTCTATTTCTTTTTCAAACGTGTTACTGGTATTTTGAGAACTGACGTGCCATATAGCATCATTTGTTTCTCGAATCTTCTCAAGTCGCGCATTTCACGACTTGGTCAGAAGTAGCGCGCATTACAGCTTCACGATGAGTAAATTCTACTCTGATCGGATGTTCTTCTGCCTAGACAATGCTGACTTCCGATTATTCCGTTCGTTGGACACAACCGCTGCACGTCTGCTGGTGTCCGTTCCACTCGGTCCTCTGTGGCAGCAGGTGCAGGGAAGTGCCCAGTGGGAGCGCTTCGGCGTTGGCGTAGCGCAGTTCCTCAGCAACGCGAGCGTTCACGGACTGGAGATACGCGTAGCGCCGAGCCTGTCTCTGAACGAAGACATGCTTGCCATGGTTCATGTCGCCTGCACGGTAAGCGAAAGTAACCCGTTTAAGGTCTGTCCACACACACACACCGTAGCACTTCCTCGGCGATATTATACACACTCACTGGCACCTTAAGAAGCGTAGGGCGTGGCCTATGGAAGTTGTCATGGGTCGTCATCGGTTCTTCTGCTTTCGTATCGGGCAATGTCGGGATCCCATTGGCTGCGGAGTGATAAGAAGATGCTCAGGAATTTTCCCAGCGTTACTTAAACTGTCAGTGACTGTAGCGCACAATTGACCCCTTTCTAAAGTCCACCAAGCAACATTGACGGCCGCCATTGCTTGGACACGAAGCGTCTGATTGGATCCGAGCCCACGCCGAACTCTGACGCGGCGGTCGTGTCCAATACATGCCCAGATCACGTGATCAAGCAATGGCGGACCGGCGATGGCGCGGGCTTTTAGAAAGGGTCTTTTGACTATCTATACATAGATAGTGGAGTGAATTATAACGCTGGTCGCCTTGCTTGGCTCGCATATCGAGGACACGGACGCTATAGACGCTTTACACACGCGCCAAATTACAGCCGCCATTGCTGACCTTCTGTTGTCTTACCGAGATGCCGAGCAACTGAAACGGTAGTTGACGATCCTCTACAAAGGCCGATGCTTTAGAAAATGACCCAGATGAATCTAATATGGCAATAACCTGGACTGCTATGGTAAGGACGAAGTGAAGAAAATGTAATAAGAGGAAACAAAAACTGAAGGTCAGTTATGGCGGCGTCCATGCACAGCTGCTGCAAAGCGGCTATAAGGACGAAGGGACTCTCTACGATAGGGAACAATGAAGAAGGAAAAGCTGCCTGTCTCTTTGACACGTACTAAAGGCGCACTAAATGCAAAGCATCTGTAGGTTCTCGTAACCTGACGTCGTGGGGTCGAGTGGCGTTACGTCACTTGACATGGAGGTACAATGGCACGTGAACACCATGACTTCATCGCGGTGTTCATGCGACGACGTCACGAAGAAACTTTTAAAATGCTGATCGCGTAACGTAAACACCATGACGTCATCAGCGTGATGTCACCATCAAGGCTACATGTCAAGGAGACGGAATCGAAACGACTTGACCCTATAAACGCTATGCATTTATTCATTGTATGAGATAGACCTTTTTTTTATTTTTTAATGCTGAAGCGTTCTTTACCTACCCCCCCTTTCATTTCGTGGACCTTTCTGGCCTTCTAATGCGCAGCTTCCCCGCTAAATTTAGACAAAAATTGACGTCACATGGCCTATGCACCGATTCAATTTCCTCGCTAAATTTATCTGGGAATTTGATGCCACGTGACCTGACTACACCGGACTTACAAAACAATAAGTTTTCTCGCTAAATTTAGCGAAAAAAAAAATGAAGTCAGATGATCTATACACTAATTCAGTTTCCCCGCAAAATTTAGCGGGAAATCTGATGTAATGTGACCTCACATCACGGGACGAACAAACCAGTTCAGTTTCTCCGCTAAATTTAGCGAAAAAATTAACGTCACATGACCTATGCACCGATTCAGTTTCCCCGTTAGATTTAGCGGGAAATTCGATGTCACGTGAGCCGGCGTCACGGGACCTAGAAACCAATTCAGTTTCCCCTCTAAATAAAATGCTAAAAAGCGCCTTTTAACCATTTAATCGATGTGTATCAACTATCTCCAAACCAAAGTTTTATTCCCCTCTAAATTTAGCGGAAAAATTGATATCGCGTGACAAATAAACCATTTCCTATTCCACTTTAAATTTAGCGGAAAATCGGATGTCACATGACCTGACATCACAGAACCTAGGGACCAATTCAGTTTCCCCGCTAAATTTAACGGAAAATTTGACGTCATAGGATCCTACTCCAACCGGCTCTAGGCCTTAGAGGTCATCCTAGAGGTCGTCCCTAAGGTCGTCCTAGACGTCGTCCTTGAGATCGTCTCATACTTCTGTTACACGGGCATCCATAACTACAGTTAAGCTAACTGCAGTTACTCTAAGCTGGAGTTTTGCGCAGCTGCACGGCTGACCAAAATGCGGTTAGCACGAAATCATGGTTGGCGCAAATTGAGCTCCACGATATCAGTTTGAGCTCGCTAACTGATCTGAAGATAGTGACGACCGCAGCACTGCCGTCTATCGAAGCACTAAATATTTAGGAATGCCAGGGGACAAACCTAGAAAGAGCCGTGGAGACAAATGTCGCGGAAATAAACATGCCTCGAAGACAGATATGCAGCAAAACAAATTACGCCATGTCGCCCGACGGTACGAAGCCCGCATTCCTCGGGCGCTGCTATTGATTCTGGTCGATGGCAATGAGGCTTCCCTCATGTTGCCCATGTTTGCATTTATTTTAGGAGTCTTGACAATCGTTTGTCACACACACACACACACACACACACACACACACACACACACGCACACGCACACGCACACGCACACGCACGCACACGCACACATACACAGACACAGACACACATACAGACACACACAGACACACAGACAGACACACACAGACACACAGACAGACACACACAGACACACACACAGACAGACACACAGGCACACAGACACACACACACACAGACACACAGACACACACTATGTGCCTAATTATTCGTTTTAAGCAGTTATAATGGAAATTTAAAGAAAACAAAAAAACGTGTCCTTGATCTGAACACGGGACATTGCAGTTGGTTTCCTTTTGGCTTCAACCATTCTACTGCAAGCAAAATGGCCATGTAACACTATCTCAGTTCAGTTTGGTCATTCCACGGTTAGTGGCTGCTAACTGCCGTTTGTCTAACCACAGTTAAAGCAGGCCGTGAAACTAGGGTACTAGTGGTCGTTCTTAACGTCGTTCTCTAGGACACCGTCCTTGACATCGTCCTAACGCTGTCCTTGACGTTGTCCATGGCCTCGTAACAAAAGAAGGAGGTAAACATGACGAATACTATCGGAATTGATAGACAACAACAATAGTGACTTCTGCAGCCATTTTTTGTTTATCTGGACGTTATGACGTGCCGACCCGGGTGCGAGCAGAAACAGGGAAGGAGTCGCTATATTTGTCGTAGCGCTGGACCATAAAGTTATAGTGCGATCCAATAAGCACTCTGTGTGGTGCATTTTAAAGCAGCGAACTGTGTGTTCATTTGCCGTTTGCAACATTAAAAAAGTACTTATTAGGACTGCCCAAAGAAACGTATATAGAAATCGAATAGTTTAAATCAATATCATATCCAATGAGTAATGCAGCTGTCAGTGTATAAAACGGTCTTGTTTATTAATAAGCTGTGAGTTTAATTCAGTCAAATTCAATTTATCTTTGTTAACACACATAGAGGCGACTGGAGCATCGAAAGAGGTGAATTAATGTCACCTTTCCCAGGCTTGTCTCCGTTTTCTTGGGAAAGACGGACAGGCAATCATTAGGGGAAAAAATAATTACACTTACGCAACAAAGAAAGAAAAAAAGACTAACGCAAAACTTGCAGACGTAAAGAAAAAACGCTCATTGTTAGGATGTAAACACACAGACACAAAAATATTAGGATGTAGACAGAAAAAAATAATTTTCTTCTTAGACTTGGCGTTAGACTTTTTGCATAGAAGCTTTTTTTATATGTCTTTAATAATGGTGGAAGGTTTTGCCTTCACATCTGGGTTTCGTTGTTTGTTCCCCTGTTAGGTACTCTTGCAATCAATTATAGACCGGTTTCTTATTTTGTTCTTTTATGTGGCGGTTATGTTGAATTTTGGCGTACAGCTGAGTTGGAAAAAGTTCGTATTAACGATGCTACTTTTTCTCTTGGCTATTCTGTTAGCTGTTGTTATGCTTAAACTATTTACTTTAGTTTGTATCGTCCAGCCCAACTACGTCATATTTCAACATGGCAACCATAACACCAAAACGATCCATAGAAAGCTTCATTTTGATATATGTATCCTAAAGTTAAGGCGTATCTTAGAAATGAATGACCGTAATGGAAATGCACATTGTTTTAAAAACAATATCGCCAGACAAAATTAGTATGCTACAGGAGAGATGATGCGTAGTCCTTCGAAGAGGGAATTAATTCCCCGTCAACTTTATTTATGAGAGCCGCTGAACCTGGTGTTGGCCTTAATTGTTTAGTTGTTTGATAGTGAAAGGGGATATATGTTCACGAAGCTATTATTTTCTATTAACAGTTCCGATGTATCACAGATTAAATCTCGACACCGTTTTCAGGAAATGAAGTATTCAGACCATGAACTGCTCTTCGTGTTTCGAACACGTTACGAGAGCATCCTCGCCAAGAACGGCGTCATGCAACAAAGCGTAAGGTACGTGCTCCCTGGTTACCCTTTGAAGCAAAGTAAATAACACGATTAATCCACATAGCGCCAAACTCTCGTGAGCTCAGCGCAGAGCTCAATCTCTGCGAACTCGTGCACAGGCTTGAGCCTTCTTTAACCTTCGTCACCGCGAAGATATCATACAATACATCACCCGCTATTGTCTCTGCGATACGCAACACAATCTTGTATGAGAAAGTGCCCGCGAGGGTCAAAACGGAAGTGGGGGAAAGTGCGAGGCTTTCATAGTAAAGTTAACTTATTTTGTTTCTACAATTTTATTTGTGTGACCTAGAATCATTCTACGTTTATTTCGTTGATATATGCTATCGGCTAAGCTCTAGACTATAACCTTACAATTGTAACCGGCCTAAACTTAAAATGTGAGGTGCGAGACTAGTACTGCTATCATTCGTGATGCTTTCGCGGATGCGTTTGATGTCTCGTTCATTCAGCAAAATAGACAAAATTCAGTTGACGTTTCTTGCTGTTCTCCTAAATTCTCCAGTTTTTGTTTAATCTAAAACACTATTTACGCCACCCAGACTTACTGTTTATTTTTTCTTACAATAATCTGTCAAAGTGAGCATTGCTGGTTGACGGGCATGGGACAACACATTATATGAAACGTATACATTTGTTTTGTCATTGATATTAATTTTACTGAAGGACGTGATCAATCAGGTTATATTTATGTGCGTTATATACTGCCATCTAAATTCCGGTTGTTGATGCAGTTGCCCAGACCTCGTAATCTTTCGGACGGAGCACCACGAGCTGAAAAGCAAGGTACTGAGAGCACCAAACCCTTACCGAAGGTACCTGGGAGCGGACATGGCTGAACTCTTTCTGGTGAGCTCGACGATTAAAACCAGGCTTAGTAAACGCAGTGAGCATGCAAGTACGTTCGTCAACATTAGCCGAATAACAGCTGGAACATTCGCAAAAAGCTTACATAGCAGCCCTTAAGCCTGAAGTAAAAAAAGGGCATGTATATTCCCTCTGGTTTTTTAACGAAGAGATTTATAAGGGAGAAATGCACCGCCTCGTCGAGGAAATGTGCATATAGAAACTAGACCCTTCTACGCGGAAAACAAAAACGCTATTATGAAAATAAAGCAGCAAAGGGTAAACGTGATACATTTTGATTTTTCCTGCTGAGTGCAAGCGTCACATTTGAACTAGACAAGAAATCAACGAGAGCATATAAAAGCGCCACTTCTTTTGAAATTCTGAAGCAGGACAAAACGCAGCGGAACATAAATAAAGCGATTATGAGAGAAAAAGTGTAAGTGCACAAACGAGCTCGCGTAAATTTCACACAATTACGAAGAACCCCAAGACTAGGATCCTGCCCTTTATTTTATCTTATAGTCTCGGAGTTTATCGAAGCTAAATGTTTGATTATAAAATTAAGTGTTTCTTTTTCTTTGTAAAACTTCGCAAACCTTTTTTAGGTTTGCGATTGCTATAGTCAGGTGCAAGTTAAAATTGCGCCAAATAAACAGCCCCACGTTCTACCAGGTTATTGAATCACTCCGTGGACCAGCTTGGAAGATCAATAGCAATGTCGAGTTACGTGACATCAGCGCGACGTGCGCCTCAGTAGCGGATTATTTGTTCACTGCGGAGGAACAGCGACTGGTGGTAATGAAGGTCTGGGAGGATACGCTGACACATTCTTTGCTTATATCTGGCTATAGTAGTTTATTGAATAGCACGTACTGCTTCGCATTGATTGTGCGTAAGTAAAAATGAATAAGCAGATCGTTAGCCTGTAAGTTTTTTTTAGTAGACTGTGTTATTTTTTTTTTCTCATAAGGAAGCAAAAATATTTCAATTATAGGTGTGCGAATACCGGTTCTAGCTGAATAGCTTAGTGTAATTCCTAGCTTTAACACTTTTGAGAAAACCGGGTGTTGTGGCTTTTTTCTTGCGTTGGAAAGGTTATGAATGAGGCAGCGCTATTAGATTCTAACCGGAATTAGCAGACCCCATACACCATTGACGCGCAGCTTGCAAGAAAATAGCTGTCCGGTTCACTGTTCCAACATGTTTATTTTCTTAGCAAATGCGTTCTTCTTTTTGTTGTTTATATTTGAAAGAGTTGCTTATTTTCGAAATTGAATGTGAAAATGGTCGTCCCTCCAGAAAATCCCAGGAGGTTTCGAATCGTCGGGATTTCTTATAGGATTTTGTTGGTGACTATATTCATTTTTCTAAGTTTATTTTCCCCCCACTAGGCAGACCTCTACTGAAACGTTCACGTTCAACTATTTCAAGCTGCGTATTACGGTGCCTTCTAACTTTTAACGTTTCCTTTTTCCTCGCCAATACTGTTTGAAGCTTTTCCCAAAGGACTTTCCAATAAAGATACAAACCGAAATCAGATACAAAAACACTGCCTTATGTGCAAAAAAAAAAAAAAAAAAAGAACTCACGATATGCCATTGAGTGAAGCTTCGCACATTGTCGCAGTTTCAAGAACTCGAGAAGATCTCGGGCCTGCGGGGGCCGGTCCGGAACCAGGAATGGTGCTACAGCATGGTCTTGGGCGGACTTCTCTTCAAGTATTACATGGGCCTCAATTTTGGTGACGACGCTCAGTCTGGACCGCAGGAAATCTCCCTGTCCGAGGTTAGTTGCGCACTCCAGGAATTCTCCGTCGGCTATTTTCCCGCAAGGCAGTTAGGAAAAAGCTACGGAAGGAACTCGGCGAATGGCGAGGCTGAAAATAGGGTGTCTGAAGTCACCAGGCTCGGTTTAAAATGAACCGTAAGAATCGACGCCTGCACGAAGCAGTCTAAACTTTTCGTCAAAAATGTATTTCACAGGTCCGTTTTTTCTTGTAAAATTACAAAGCGTAGCTCCCTTTTTGTAAAAAGTAAGGGGAAAAACCTTGCCAGGGTCAACGGCGTGCGGCGACGCAGACGACTGAGTTGAGCGGGATGGCGCGTTTGGCGCACGTATTGATAGATGGTGCCATCTCCTTATCGAGACTGCTCGCGACGACCGTGATTTACTAAAATGACGATAGTCTTCTTGTGTGTACCTTTAATTTTAAAATAAGTGCGGACAATAAAAAAAAAATTGAGTTTAAATAAAAGAAACGCGGTTGCATGAGGACGGCGTTCTTGCTTCTGAAGGGTTTCGTTTGCGCGTCGTCTGCTTTCTTTCGCTGGACTGCCACACCTTCCGACACTGCTCCCGACGCCATCTATCAGTACCTGCTCCAGACGCGCCCTCCCGCTCGAGTCAGTCATCTGCGTCGCCGCCCGCCGTTGACTCTGGCAAGTTTTTTCCCACTATTATTTTTTTACAGAAAGGGAGTTACGCTTTATAATTTTACAAGAAAAAATAAACCTATGAAATACACCTTTGACGACAAGCTTAGATTGCTTCGTGCAGGCGTCAATTTTTACGGTTCATTTTAGATCGAGCCTTGTAACTTCAGACACCCTATAATTGTCTAAACCTAACAAGAAGTCTTTACTGCGTCACCCAGCAAGGTTAAGCGCCATGTTGCATGTTTCCCAGAGTGTATGTTTCAAAATCAGCGAAGGGTATATATATTGACCATATGAGCTCAGCTCCGAGGGTTAATATGCGATCACTTGGGGCAATGAAATCTCTAGCGCGTGACAAAAACCTCACGTTAAAATTGTACCACGTCTACTGCACAATGGGCGCCGTGCAGCTTAACTCGCGGGAAGTAACTTCAGCTAATACCTCTGTGGCGTTCCTGACCGCTCATTCACATTGGAAGCGGATCTGCGTTCGCAAAGCAGCTGCGAACGCGGTTGTATAAAGATCCAGTACAATTGCACGCGCATTTGATGACATCAAATGCGCGTGCAATTGTACTGGGTCTTTATACAACCGCGTTCGCAACCGCTTTGCGAACGCGGATCCGCTTCCAGTGGGAATGAGCGGTGACTGTTTACACCACGTACGGATCAAGTACTGTACAAAACAGCCGAGAAACGTAACTAAAACATTGTACTAAATCAAGAGTCTGAGCCTGGGAACGGCGCTGGTTAGCTCCCTACCTCGGGGAGGGGTCATTCCTTCTCAGCTCGGGCTCCTCGATTTTTTTTTTTTCCGTGTCTGAGTTTTTGCTTCTTCTTTTCACACCGATGGCCTCTCGGTTTTTCCGGTCTTCATAAACTTCAGGTGAACACGTCTGGTGAAAACCTCTGGCAGTCCCACAGGGAACGCACCGCAACACCTCCTAGAAGAAACGGCTTGCGCAGGCCCACTAACTGGGGTTCCATAAGCCCAGATTTTGCACTGAAGTCATTGAGGGTGACTGTGGTTAAGGAACCTATTATCTGGCAAAAATAATTACGTAACTTACAATGTACAATATTAACTTTCTTATTTAAAGTTTAGAACGAGGTAAACGTTAATAAAATAAATCTGGTAACTCTTCAAAGAGATAGTATCATATATTACGCCGAGATTTGATTGAGTTTAGATGCATACGCTTTAAAAAACATGTTATTCTGATCTCCCATCCGTTTGGCAGCTGGAAGTGATTTCCTACCAATTACGCAGATGCGTGAGGAGCAGTCCAGAAAATTGATGGGTTAAAAATGTTGAAGTTGGCGATACCGGAAAGAAAGCTTGTTATAGTATATTACGATCGCAATAAGTATAAATTTGTGTCCAGATATTTAAATGTAATATGACCCAGCGCAGATATCTATAACGAATTAGTACTTGCTGTCCTTGGCGCACTCCAATTTGCAGGTTTGTGGATATTAAAAATGAACTGAATTGTAATCAACGACATTTACAACGGGTTTTTGATAACAACGCCCAGAATAGATATTTTTTCCCTGACAGTCGAGACTGTGGAGGCTGTACTGTCACGCTAGATACAATTCGAATAATCAGTGTCAAAACTTACCAGATACATATAAATTGTTTGGCTCATTACAGATTTGTGAGCGTTTTTCGGTGAAGCGTTTCGAGGATCTACGCACTCTATCCTTCTATTCGATGGAGCACACCAAACACACCTGGGTTGGTTTCGATGACGATTGGTCCATTCTTCGCAAGGCAAGTTGTCTAAGCACTATGAGTGTCGTGGTGTAGAAATTTAGCAATGCGAAAAGGCGATTTAAACTACGAACTGCTGGTTATTCTGGCAGGCTCGCCAAATTCTGAAGTTATAGGTGCGGCGGTAACCCGACCAGGTGGAAGCACACCCGGCAACGTCCCGAGGGTGCTACTGTCGGGTGAAACATCAGCTTGGCGGTGTGCAACCAAAGCGGCAACATCCGGCATGAACGAGGCATTCGGCAGTGATCCGAAGTAGCCGCTGGTGGGAAAGATTATCGACTTCGGCGGTGTCCCGGAGCAGAACATCCCAGACCAGCCTCAAGGAACACCCAAGGAACATCACGGGGAACGACTTCGGCGGTGTCCCGGAGCAGAGCATCCCAGACCATCAACAAGGAACAGCACGCACCAACAACCAAGCGCTGCTGAAAACAAGACAGCACCAAGACCTTCAACCACACAAGGACGGACTGAAAGTGAGACAATTTCTGACCTGTATATTTGTGTATAGCTAGAACGTTTCTTATTTTTTTGTTAATTTTTTTAATATATATATATATCTTGATCAAACCTCACGGTGTGACTGAATTCCTCCTTCGGCAGTTTGACCTGAACCTATAACTTCACAATTTTAATAATGGTAAAAAAGCCTATTAGAGCCATCAGGCTTTTTTACCATTGGCGCACTGATATCTTAATATCATGTAACCTCCCTTCGACCACCGGCATCATTATGGGCATACTCATCATTGGGGCTTTTTTCACGGTGCCTTTTGGTATAGTGCGTTGGCACACATCGCAAGACCGTATGTAACGTTTCACGTCGCCTTGCATACCAGGCCAAAAGAATTCTTCAGCTACCCTAGCGACCGAGCTCTTTACCCCCTGATGGCCCGACATTATTCCATCGTGAGCCAATTCCATTAAAGTCTTTCTAAATACCGTTGGTACAATGAAAATTGTGAAGTTATAGGTTCAGGTCAAACCGCCGAAGGAAAAATTCAGTCACACCGTGAGGTTTGATCAAGATATATATATATATTTAAAAAAAATTAACAAAAAAATAAGAAACGTTCTAGCTATACACAAATATACAGGTCAGAAATTGTCTCACTTTCAGTCCGTCCTTGTGTGGTTGAAGGTCTTGGTGCTGTCTTGTTTTCAGCAGCGCTTGGTTGTTGGTGCGTGCTGTTCCTTGTTGATGGTCTGGGATGCTCTGCTCCGGGACACCGCCGAAGTCGTTCCCCGTGATGTTCCTTGGGTGTTCCTTGAGGCTGGTCTGGGATGTTCTGCTCCGGGACACCGCCGAAGTCGATAATCTTTCCCACCAGCGGCTACTTCGGATCACTGCCGAATGCCTCGTTCATGCCGGATGTTGCCGCTTTGGTTGCACACCGCCAAGCTGATGTTTCACCCGACAGTAGCACCCTCGGGACGTTGTCGGGTGTGCTTCCACCAACTGGTCGGGTTACCGCCGAACCTATAACTTCACAATTTGGCGAGCCTGCCAGGATAACCAGCAGTTCGTAGTTTAAATCGCCTTTTCGCCATGCTAAATTTCTACACCACGACAATGAGCATACTGTAGAACCAAGATCACGTTCATATATCTGCAAATGTTTCCCCCATAATTTATTTTCTTATGGCCACAAAGTGAGTTCTAGTTTAAAATGTCAAATTATAGTAAAGCTAAATAAACGTTCTGTGACATTCTGAACTCGATGTCGCCAGAGCCCTGTATTGGGAGGGTTTGGCTATTCATTGGTTTGAATAGTCGACCATCTCTTGGCCAACCAGAAACCGCGAAACAGCCCCTAGCGGTGGTCGTGAGCTCTAAAAATCCGATTTGATTAATTTAAGCCGTTTTAGCGTCGCTAAACTAAAAAGTTACTACTCTTGCTGACTGAAAACTTGGCGCATGTGAGGTTTTCGTCACGTCCATATTCAATGGTAGAATAAACGTACGTGCGCTCCAAACCAGAGCAAACTGTCACTGAGACGCCGAGATGGACGCTTCTATTTGACGGCTTACATGTTGTTTCTAACATTCTGACGTCGCGGTCTGTTGATTGATCGACGCTGTGTCACACTTTTAGTTTACGCTCTAACCGCGGGGGAAATATTAGGCGCTGGCGGCGGCCTTTGCTCTGCCCATTGGCCACACTCTCCCAATATACGGCTCTGGGTGTCGGGTGAAACGAACGCCAATGACAACAGCTAACTTCTCATGACCCTGAGTGTATTGTAAATAAGTAAATGAAAAGATAAGCTGCACTCTGGGTTTCAATTTAGGCCAACCCTATCGGACGCTACGATCCAAAACGGCATCGTCATGGTGCTTGTCCCCCCCCCCCCCCCCCCCCCCCCCCCCCTTTGCAGATTTGCTACCACCAACTAAACCAACCTCGCAAAGTACAAAGCGCAGGATCACGGCGTTTTCATTGTGCTTGATAGGCTTAGTTGGTGACCGCAAAAGCACAAAAAGACCGAGCACCGTGATGATGCACTTTTGGTGCTGCCTGATTGGCTCCGTCTGATTCCAGTGCGGACTGCGGTCGCGCTTAAAGTGAAACGGAGTATAGACTTTTGCATCGCTTATCACCGGGGTGAATAATGCTGAGCCACTGAGCTGTGGGCGCATGCGCGGTGTCGGAAACATCGCACAGAACAACAGCGCATGCTCAGAAGACGTTCCCCAGCCCAGCAGACAAATATGCCAGCCCGGAGAAGGCGACTTTTGCAAAGGTCTATAGGCATGAGTGCGTTCTCAAGCCAGCCCCCAGTTCGGGCTCATCAGGTGAAGCTTGAGAGGGCCCGAGGTGACTTTGCCTAGATGCCACTTGTGGGAACCACGTGTATCCCGTCTCCCTATCTAGGCCTAGCTCAGGCAGGCCGTGGGGCGCCGCCATGTCGGGGCGCGTCCCGGATGCGAGGTGAGGTCATATTCCCTCGTGGGACGGCCCTCCCTCCCCTTCTCGGGTGGCTGCCTCACACACCTCCTCTGTGACCTTGAGATTTGGACGCTTCCGCCCCTCCGGGCAGAAAACCTGGTACCTTCACCCCGGGCATGTCCATTCCTGCAGGCTAAATAAGCCGGCCCTAAACAACGGCTGGGGGCTTTTGTTGGTGGAGGGCCTTGCTCCACGGAGCTCTATTCGAGGCCCTCCCCCTTCCCGTGATTATGTCTGTTGCGGCAGCGCGGAGTTTAACCGGTGATCCTGTAACATTGAGGCAGCGCCGATACTTCGGACCTATTGAGAACAAAGTGTGTTAGCAAAGGAAGTCAATAAAGAGGTAATTCTAAGGACCCAAGGAACCTACTGTGTTCCTGCGTGGTAACCCCAAGGGGGGAAAACCAAACCACACACTTTGCTCTATACTTAGCTCACACCGACGCCCGAGCTGCTGGTGGGACCTCGTGACTTCTAAATTAACTGGTATACCGTTACAGCGCTCGGAGTTCAGGTTCGAACACTTTAGAGGAAGAAACGTGAAATTGAAGACGCGCCCCATCACATAAAAGAGCTCGAAGATTTCAATAAAATAAGACGCTACAACCGAAAAAAAAACATAAGATAAGAAACGGCAATGTCCATTACAAACCCCGATGAATACCGCAGAAACATTTTTTATCTGTAAAATGGAAATAAATATATATATATATATATTTTTTTTTTTTTTTTTTTTCTTGGGCGGTTTTTGTGCAGGCGGCTCTTGTGGAGCAGAGGGAGGGCCGTCCGCTCTGCGTGGCCGTTTTTCACGCGAACCTGGATGACCACCGGCAGGCGTGCGGGCTCGGATACGCCCCGGTGCTGCACAGGCTGCGACAGTTCATCAACAACGTTTCCTACAACTCGCCGATGGTAGTCGCCTGACGCGTTGCCTTCGCAACTCTAGACCCGCATCAACCTCACAGGACTTCCGCACATCCTTTAAAACCTATACTTTTTTTGCTTCAAAATAATATCGGCGTTAAAGCCGTCGAAGATGTACACTCTAAGAAATATGGAGCGTCGGCCTTTCTGCAAAGTGCTTGTGAGTGTCAATCGCTGCAATCTACGGAGGGCGCTCGGCGATTGACGAAGCTAATATTGTGTTTATAACCCCCAGAAAACGGTCTGCGCTTTGACACTGAACACGGTGAAACGTGCAGTGCGCCTCAAACTTAACGCCGCCACGGCATTTACCTTTTCTGACAGTTCCATTGGCGGCCAATTGAATTACCTGAATAATGCTTGGATTTCAGATTTCTATCCCATCCTGTACGTCACGCTCAGTACCAACGCGCGGACGGTTCCTTTTTAGGTGTAAACACATTACTAGTTCTGTCATCCGCCAAGTTACCTCCGGATTGGAACGATTGGTTCTTCCGATTGCTTTGTGGGAGAGCAGACGCTCCAGATGTCTTAGATTGATGTACAATGCGTATGACACTTCTCCATAATGCGGGAGCGTGCGTCTTTGTCCTGGCTAACGTTCGACTGGTAAAATTCGCAGCAACTACCCTAGTCACGTGGGGCAACATGAATGAGCCCGCTCGATGGGTGTCCGTCCCACTCCATCGGGGGTGCCGAACACGGGGGGCCTGCTATGGCGCTCTTCGGAAGCGTCATAAAGCCCCATCAATACAACGCAAAAATCACAATGCCTCGGTTACATAAGACGAAACCTAAAATCGGCTCCCCCATTCGTGCGAAAATTGGCTTATGAGACATTCATTCGACCCAAATTGGAATATGCTGCGGCCATTTAAAGCCCTCACCAAATATACTTATTAAATCATCTCGAGACAATTCAAAACCGCGCTGCAAAGTTTTTTTTTTTTTTTTTTTTTTTTTTTAAGAAATATGATTGGTTTGTTGGCGGATCCGCCCTAAAGAGCGAACTGAACCTTCCTTTACTAAAGATCCGCCGTAAGATAGGGCGACTCTGTATCACAAAATTTACTACTACCTCCCTGCGCTTCGAGACCCTCCCCTCCTACTTCCAGGCGATCTTCATCGCGGCTAAATCACCCGTGTCACGTTTCCCGAATCTCAGGCAGCATTACCCATTTTAACTCCTCCTCCTTCTCTCGTACTATTGTGCATTAGAACGACCTCTCCCGACTTATTTTAACCCAGGCGGATACCACCGCATTTCACAATGCCCCTTGTTCTCATTTCTGTTAATCCCCACTGTGCCGTTCTATTTGTTTGTCTTGTGCTTACTGGTTCCCATCTATCAATGTTTTCATCCCCTTATGCTCCCCATGTACCCAGACTAATTTGTGTATTGCCGTTGCTCGTGGCGATGCCACGTTGTTTTGCAGCACCCCATGTATTCGCATATGTCGTTGTTACTGGTTTATGCTCTCGCGTTATGTACCCCACTTATGTAATGCCCTCAACGAGGGCCTTTACGGGAACTTGAAAAAATAAATCGAATAAATAAATAAAGCCCGAGGTTTTTATAAAAATATCGTCACCAAGAAAAAAAATCTGATTGTAATGCTGTGCCATTAAAAGTATTCACCAAAACTCTTATTAAGCAGGCGCGATGTTAGTCCTCGAGCGGGCTGTTTCAAGTTGCCCCACGTGACTAGATTAGTTGCCGCGGACGCCACTGGTGAGCGCTCGCCGGTGAGTGCCCGCGCTCACGCGTTAGGGACAAGAGCGAGAATTCGAAAGAAATTATTAAATACAATGCAACGTAAGATATTAAACAGTATACAAATTCGTAAAGAAAACAAACGGTGTTCCGGTTTTTATTTTTCAGGGTTTATTTAATAAATGTAGTTTTATTTTTCTGGCTGTTTTCCGCCCGGTTCCAGAGGTCTCCCCTGTCCTCGCAAAATGTTTTAAATACTGAATGAACTGAAGTTAAACTTCAAAACTAATGCAATTACTTATTTTTAAAAGCTTTTCCGCGCAATTTATTTCTGAAACTGTAATTAAGTTCCTAACATTTTTTTTTTATACGGGAACTCATTTGTAAGTGTTTTTGTCCGCCTTATTACTTTTAATTTTTAAACTGCGGGCATCACTTGTTTTAGAATGCTACCTGCTATATTTATTAATGCGATGGGTACTTTCTTTTTTATAGCTAAAGTTTATTTTTTCAATAATATGATAAAAGAAGAAGAAAATTAAAAAAAAACTCCTAAATGGCCCTTATGAGGATCGGCAATATTTGGAAATAAATAAATTATATTAGAAGTCCACATGAGGGAATGAGTATGAATCGAAAATATGCACATTTATTCCAAACTGAGCGCGTAGGTGTGGCTCATCTTTTTGCCGTATTTACACAGCATGGGTATGGCCCAAGTGGGAATGTCGAAAAGCAACTGCCGACAGATGTTACGACCGCGCTCATAGTGCAGGCGTGGAGAGTGCGGCGCGAGGTTGCTCAGAGCAATGGGCACGGCGGCGCAAGTCTTCTAAATCCGGATCTCACTCAATACAGGCGGTAAATTCACGCCCCTCAAGTGCGCCTGCTAAAATGTTAGACAATATACTATTGCATGCGTGCTTTTCACTACATTGCTCCTTCAAAAGAAATCAGCAAGTGATAAGTAATATGAATTTAATAAACAAGTTGCTGCCTCAAGCTTGCTTTCTTGTTTCAAGAAGTCTCTCAATATTGTAGCGGTCAAAGGGAGCGGTTAATGTTAGAGATCTTTTAGCAAACCGTTACCGGGTTCTGTGTATCGCACTACCCGAGCCATTGAAGCATGCTTTTAAGCGCGCGCCTCGTGGTCACGGTATCATCCGGGCGCGCGCGCTGAACAACATGCGTCAAAGGCTCCGGTAGTGCGGTACACAGTAACGGTTTGCTTCAAGTGCCTATTAGCGGCGAGATGCTTCGGTGGCGCCCTCCTATGGTTCCCCCTTGTGACGTCATTACCTTGCAAACAACAAGTTCGATGGTGTTTGTAAATAGCATGGTGGAAGCTTGAAATCATTGCGCTCTCAAAGGAACACTGTCAACACCGTCGAAATTAAAGTTCTTTCATTCCTCTTATTTCCGTCGATGGTATACCCTTTCCGACGTCATAGTCAGCTTTTGGGCCAATCGTGGAAGGCCGACCACAGCGACGCTTTCGGTCGCGCACGTCGCCAATAGAGGGTATTCACTGGCGGCCATAGCTAAGCGAGTGCTGATGGCGAGCTTCGACAGTTATTTTGCTATGTGCATTTTACACCATGGAGAATGCAGTCTCAGCAACTTATGAATATGAGCTCGTTCTGAGCGTGCGCTCTAAACGGCCGCCACAAATATGGCGTCCAGTGAATACACCTTATTGTACCGGTTAAAGGGGGAGTGGGCTAGAGAACACCATCTCGAAGCACATGTAGCGATGATCCTCGCTGCAGAACCCAGGAATACTGGGTTCAATACCCACACATGCCCGTTTCGATCTGGACGAGCATTGTACTGGGGTGCGGTTGTGTATAGCTACCGCATGATGCGCGTTAAAGACTCCAGGTTAGCAGTCGTATTGCACTGGTTAAATATCTCACCTGCAGTCGGTAAGAATCTCGCCATGTCTGGGAGCCAAAGCTTCTGTATAAGCAACTACCAACTAATTTGTTTAAAGAGAATTTTGAATTTCTTTTAGAAAAGGTGTTTTCCGACTTTCTAGGAACCTGTCCATATGCTCAATGTTTTTATACAGTTATATTAAGCTTATCATTTTATATAATATAAATCAACAAAACCAAAATTGATGTTCGGATTTCCCACCGTACTACGTTTTTTGAAAGAATTGTCCTGTAAACTTTAAAATTTTGTTTTTTTAGAAAACAATTAATTTATGCCCTATTGTAAATAGCACTTCAGCCCTGATGCGTTATGGGACCTTCCCAGCCTTCTGACCGCTTCATCCCTTCAAGCCAATTCAGCCCATCAAATCCCCCAGCCCTTAAAACCCGTTCAGACCTTCAGACCCCCTCAGCAGTTCAACCCTTTCGACACCCAAATGAATGTTAACAATAGACCAAAAATGTAGTTGAAACGTTATTGGTAGTTTATTTCAGACATTGAGTTGTACATGCACTTTGTAAGTCAAAAAGACGATAACACCAACGTGTGCTAAAATCCGGGTGCAAGCAGCTGAGACAAAAGAGGTCGGACTAAAGATAAACAACCAAGTTCTTTGTCACGAAAAAAAATCTTTCAATGTACTCGCAACCAGTATACAAAACAATACACCGCATCAGTTTTGATGGCGCTTCGGGCGAATGATTGTGATAGGCCAGTAAAACTTGGCGGCCTACTTACGATGAAGTGACGGCGAACTCGACAGCGCTTCAAACAAACAGCAGTAGGTGACAGAGATCACACTCCCGCTGATCGCGTGCCAGAAACTGGCCGTCAGCACAAATGTCTCGCACATGAAAGAGAGGACGCCCGGAAGTCGTGGCGCTCGGTGAAGTTCGCCGGTTGTGCGGGACGGAACGGAGCTGGTGACTGAGGTCAACGGAGCCGTCCGTGTACAGCTCCATCAAGTCTGCTCGAGACGGGGCTGGCGGGGGCCGAAATTATATTCCGTGAGCTGGCGGCGACTCCGCTGGCGTCGATGGTCGTTCTTTCGAGTCTCAGACTCCCGCGGGGCCCTTCGCCTCCTCCAAAGCTGGACTACACGCCACCGCTCGCCTGCACAGGGGCGTCCCTCGCAGCCGACCGTCGATTTTCATTGGGTCACCGCACACTGAAGTATCCCTGGAACCGAGGACGCAAATCGTTTGGCCAAGCTGGTTTACGTGTGACCACCGTCTGCTACTATCGCGAAAACAGCGACCGCACGGAGGGTTCACTCCTCGACCTCGACTTTGACAAGCTCGCGCCGCAAGCGCTGCTCGAGCGGTGGCTCTCCTCGCCAAATCCGCACACGCTGAATTCCTAGAACACACATAACTCCTGTCCAAACTGTAATCATAACACTCTTAGAAAAAAGGAGACCAAAAGGAGGTAACAGACCCCCTTTACCACCCTCGTCCCGGCCAGGGGGGAAGTAGAGCCACTCTATATGGCAGCGTAGCTGCCAGAGTAGCTGCCAGAGTAGCGACACGACGCAAAATTATCTAGATGCACGACGTCAGAAGCGCTGATAGTGATCTCCATTTTGGGCCTGGGAGGTTGCCATGGTAACCGTGCTTTTAGCGACGCCGGGCGGCAGCCTTTGTAGTCTAGTTGATATCTCCATTTGTTTATTGAAAAGTGGTATAAGACGCTTGGCATCGCGGTACGGCAAGAACCTCTGGAGGAACGGTGCCTGTTTCTTTTTTTTTTGTTGTTTTTTTTTCTGAAAAGTGAGACGATTTGCAGCTTGGGGACTGTCGGGCGACGAGAGCTGCTATGGTATCGTACGTGCATGGACAAGGCGAGTGGTCTTCGGCGCCGCCGGGATTGCTGCCGCTTCGTGGGACGAACGTACCGTCCTAGTACTTTCGGACTTCGCTCCGATGGAACAAAATTCGTTTACGCCGGCCACGACAGGACGATTGGCTCGGGTCATGACTGCTGCTCGACTGCCCCATAGTCAGCGAATGTGTGTTTAGCATCATACTTCTTCAAGACCCGTTCATCCCTTCAAGATGAGATTTTCTCACCGACTGGTGAGGAGCGACGTCGACGGAGTTCAACCAAGAAGAACGGCATGGTGGTCTCTAGGGGATTGTTGACGCCTTAAAAAGAGACGACGCCGGATATGAGGTCTTCTTGCCGACAGGCCAAATGTTCGTTCGGAAGTTTACCGGCATTCAAAAAGTCAATATTTTTATCTGGTGTAACAGACATATCCGTGTTAAAGGGGCCACGAAATTATTTTCAAACTTCTTCTTCCTTACCTGTAATTCTCAACTCAAAAGACAACTGTGAAATCACGCAGTCGTGACATGCCAGGGCACCGGTGCGATGACCCCAAGCTTTCACCGTGCTTTTGAAGCACACCATAGAACTTGGCATTCGCCAGTGGTGATAAGTTTTGTCAGGACACTCATTGGCCAGGAAAGCGAATTCAAATATCCATGGACGATTTGATTGCTGACGAGCGCATACATCCGAGCGACGCAGTTTTCGTGTCCAATGCGTCAGTTGGGGTCGGCTGACGTCATTTTGGCCTTTGTAGGCATTGTAAAGAGGATATTTAGAACCATACACACATGCTAATAACGTCATAGCACACTGACATTAAGGAGCACAAAACGGGCCCAGCTACAGAAAATAAACATTACACTCGATCGTAAGAAATAGATACGTCTGTAACTTATTAATTACAAAGACGAACACACCTCTGAGCTTTTAAGTTTAATAGTATGTGTTGATGCATTGTTATATAGCAGGACATTTCATATACGTCACTTGAGCAAACGCCAGTTTTTTACAACAAACCAAAAAACACTGCGATCAAATGCAAGCTATTACAACGAAAGTAAGTTATATCAAAATCTTCAGATTTGCCAATTAATAAAATTGTCGATTAGTAAAAAAGGTTAAAGATCGCAGGAGCTTCCTCGCTAAAAAACGCTGTGATTATTCGGTGACCCAGGGCTGAAACAATTTCCCCTAGGCCCTACACGCGCCGTATACCTTTCGTTATGATTCTGAGAAATTCAGACTTTCAAAGGAAGCTACAAAAATGCGAAAATTTTATCCTAAAAGCTATGTGGAGGAGCGCAAGTTCGTCTTTTGCAGGGGTTGTGGTGACGCCAGAACGCCGAGATCTGAGTGGCTCCGATTGAAGGATAGTGGGCAGACCTAAAAACAAGCTGCCTTGAGGCCTACCCACTATTCTTTATTCAGAACCAATCAGAGCTCGGCGTTCTGACGTCACCACAAGCCCTGCAAAAGAAGCAGACGAACTTGCGCTGCGCATATCGTAAAATCGTTGATTAGTATACTTCGGAGTTGTGTGAATATTTATACATGCAGCGTGTTGGTCAGCCATTTCAAAGTTGCGAAGAGTCACTCGCTGTAGATGAGCAATTCAGCCAATGCAGTATAACCGCTAGCCTGGGGTCTATAGGTCTTTAACGTGCACCACGCAGTAGTGATACACAACCGCAGGCCGGTACGATGCTCATCCAGATCAAAACGGGCAGGGGTGGGGATTTAACCCAGGTTCCCTGGTTGATTAGTACAAAACGTAAACATCGCAGGAGCTTCCTCGCTAAAAGTTTATGATAACGCGGTTACCTGGGGCAAAAACAAATTCCCCAAGGCCCCACATGCGACGCATGGATTTTGCATCGATTCTCAGACACTCCAACGTTCAAATAAAGCTAAGAGAATGCGAAAATTGCATGCCAAATGTTTTATCGATCCTCAAACACATCCGGAAATCCGAGCACCGCTAAGGCGATATTACTGATGCTGTCGCACAGGTGCTAATATCCAGAGCGATCTTGCACAGAAAGAGTATAAAGTATAATTATTTCGGATCTTCACGTTATACCTACGTCAGAAAGCACGAAGAAGTCTGAAATCGTCGGCAAGCTGCGGCACATCACGACTTCGCGCACCGAACAAACTCGCCATCCACCAGCTCTGGGCGCTGCCATCTTACCGATGACATCACGGCTCTTGAGAGGCCACGTGACGAGTCGTCACTCGGTTGCTACGGAAACCGAGCCAGCTCAGCTCGTTGTATATGGTACCGCGTGTGACCAATCGCAGTGAGAGGCGGCACAGGAAAAAGCGTGACGCTACTCTGGCAGCTACGCTGCCATATCGAGTGGCTCTAGGGGGAAGAGTTCCGCTTCTTACCTCCTCAGGCGCAGCAGACACTAAGAATGCGGTGCTACACGGTAAAGTTCGCCGCGAAGGAGCACCAAGGAGGTGAGTATTACCTCCCAGAGGGTGCACCTGTTTGGGCGCTGCCAAAGCCTGGGCGCTGCGATTGGCTGTGGAAAGGTGGAAACGAGTTCGCTAATTGGTCTCCTCCTATGACACGTCATTCTTCGCGCACACGTGGGAGAGCGCCCGCCCGGACCCCGGTGCCCAGCGCGTTTCCCGCCGACGCGCCGACGCCACCGACGCAACGGTCGTTCTTCTCGAACGTTCGACGGAGGCTTCCCAGCGCAGGAACGTTCTTTATATGCCCGTAGCTCTCAAGTTTTGGGCAGCGCTCCAGGCGAGCAAAATAGAATATTTGGCTCGCGTTTCGAACGTGCGTCATCACGCTTCCCCACTACAGTTTTCTATACTCCGTTCCATTCTAAGTGCTAGCACAGCAGAGGCTACAAGAGCGAGCTCAGAGCTCGCAGTGTCCCTTCCAAGCACGCGCGCTCGTGCAGTGCGAGCATCGTTCAGGGGAACATGTTTTTGCAAGTATAGCTTCAGCTTCGCTATCATGTAAAGTGAAACATACGTGCTCTCGGAAGCTATGAAAGAACGCAATAAAATAATAAAGCTGATTGGGACGCTGAGGCCGCGAGCTGCATAATTCTTTTTTCTATTTTAGTTTTTTTTTTTTTTAGACGTTTTGTTATCGCGCGTCTGCAGATGCTGACAGATGCTTGCATTCGAACGTGGCACGTGCAAAATCGAACGTTACAGCGCCGCCTGGATAGCGCTGCCAGCATAACATGGTCGCGTCTTGCGGACGCGCTCGCGCCCCCTGCCCGAGAGTAACGGGTCTATTGTCCTGTTTGGCTCAGTTTCTTCTTACGAAGTCACCGGGAGCGCGCATTGACTTCAGTCAAAGATCCAAGTCGTGTGCACCGTATGCAGGTAAGGAAATGTTTTGCGCGGGCGGCAGTTGGCGTCGGTTATGACCGTCCCGGGAAGGCGACCCCCGTCTTCCTTATGGTGAATTCACCTGGTAGATCTGGCGCGCTCAAAACCCGCTTCTTTTGGGGCGCGCATCTTCACCTCGCGGATTCGGATCAAGTTGGCCATCTTCAGCTCGCAGATTTGTGGCAGCGCGAGCTCCGTGGAGCGCGTCAAGTAGCGGCGAAACCCCTCCGTGGAATTCCGGCGAGCTCTCCGGAAATCGGCTGGTGCTCGGTTGCAGCGCGCTACGTCACTTCCTTTCTCGGCGCCTGCTCGGCAGGAGTCAAGGAGGTTAGAAGTACCAGGAGGGGGCACGTTGCAATATTGGTGAAGCCTAGTCATAAAAAGTTTAAACGATTCTGTGCCCAGCGTGACCACAGATCTGTCTGGCGATTGGTGCGCGTGACATGTCACGTGTGAGATGGATGGTTGATTGTAGGAGGGTACCTTGCAGGCTTGCGCGCGCTCCGTCCGGTAGGTTTTATTAGATCGAAGGCTAGGCTGCGGTGTATTCTAGTACACCATAGCTAGACGAAGGCTAGCTTTGGCTAGCTACGGTCGCGTGATGTGGTGAGAGTAAGGAGGAAAATGCGAAAGAGGCGAGGCGTCGTGGGAGCATGGCTTGTGGAGGCTACGCGGCTGACGTCATGCCCTCTCCTACCCTTCTATTCTCCATGGCAGGAGTGGATCGCGCTGTTGTGCAAAATGGCGTCGAAGGTGGGACCGGACTTGCGTGCGTCGGTGCTCCTGCTATGTGAAAGCGATGATTCAGAGAGCTCAGACAGTTCAAGTTCGAGCTCAAGCAGCAGTTCAAGTTCGAGCTCGGGCAGCAGCTCCGGCGAATCGCGTTCGCGGCTACTTTGCGAACGAAAGTTCACGGAGCTCTTTGGACCTCGTAACAAGAGACCCAAGATCGAGGATTACATCGAGCGAACGGTTCACGTCTACTGGGACGAGGAGGTAAGCGATACGTCTCGAACTTCGTCTTATATCTGTTCGGTTCAGCATGCGTAAGCAAAGAAAACCTTTGCTTCCAGTTCCGTGGGAACTTTCGCATCTCGAGGCGAACAGCCTACAAGCTGATCGACGAGTTTGCGGCGTCTCCTATGTACCCCGCCGCCGATCACGGAGGATCGCCAGCGAAGAGCGCAGAGGAGCACCTGCTGTCATTTCTCTGGTGAGTACTTGACTGTGGTTCTCTGTGTTCACTCCCATCGATTTTTGTTTTCATTCTATGTACACAACTCAGGTACGCGGCTAACAAAGCATGCATCAGAGACGTGGCCGGACGTTTCAACCTGGGTGAGAGCACGCTTCACGGCATGATGGATCGAGTTCTGGATTTCATCCTGAGCATCGGACCGCGCCTCATCAAGTTCCCCGAGGATCTGGAGCGCCTGTCAAGAGACTTTGAAGAGGTTTGTACCATGATTCAATTATTCTAGCTGTATCTCCTCAAAAAGGCTGTGCGGTGTGCACTACCGCACGAATTTCGTGAGGAGGCTGATATGATATATTTGTAGCCTTGTGCTACAAATATATCAAATATGAGTTAGGGGTAGGAGGCGCAAGGTGCCGCCCATTACAAAGGGTATAGTCATTACCATCCATCCATCCATGAGATGTCTTGAAAGGTCCAACAGTATCTAACCACACCGTGTAAATTGGAGAGCGACCTCTGTTGAGACGTCGCCTCCTTGTGACCTCTTTTCTTCTCGTCCCTTTTCCGAAATACCCCAGTCTCGGGTTAAACAAAACTATGGTTAACTTCCACCAGCTCGCCTGCACCCTTACAAATTTTGACCTTCATCGGTTGCAGCAATCGAAGTGGCGCTGCAGATGACATCTTCATACGTTGGCGAATATCGCAATGCATGGCAAAGCTCTTTGCGTTCGGCGAAAAGTACTTTGTGCAAGTCTCGTCAGAAAGAGCACAGTTACCCATAGGCATAGTAATAGACGGATAAAACAACACTCCATAAACAGAGGCCAAACAGGTAGTGCTGGTGATCATCGCACCTCAACAGTAGGGAGCTTACAGGAACTTTTAATTGGGTATACTAGCTCTGAAAACGAGCATGTGTCTCTGCGGTCGCCAATCACTGAATGGTCTCTGCACCTTCACCTAAATGTGGTACTAAAAATAGCAAAAATATTAGCAACCATTTGCAAAGTAACTAGGAAAAACTTCTTTCCGTGGCATCACTCCAACAGGCTCCCAGAAGGCCGCTTGGGAGACTTATTGTTGCTAATAGGAGTCTTATAGGCAGCCGGCAATGGCCAGGCGGCGCGACGATAGTACTGCATTCAGCGCCACAAGCGGAGGCGCCTCTGTTAATGGGGCGGCCTATCTGCCCGCCGTGCCGTTGCGAGCGGCATCGACCCCGATTTTAGCAGTCCCCGTGTGCACCTGCGTGCGTCCCTGGTTTTTTTCATGCGGTTTTTTAAGACCATCGGGAGTCTTGATAGGTTCAAGTGTTTAGAGAATATTGTAGAGTCGTCATCTGGACACCAGTTCGAGTTGTCTTCACTACTTGTGGCCGCCCGATCGGTCTGTGCTTCGCTCGTCTCCCAGGAAGTGACACAATACAACGAGAAGGCAGCGAATAGGTTTATTGTACATCCCGGTTGCCCGTCTTCGAGAGCCGGCAGTCCGGACCCGCCGACCCTAGTTGTTGCCCGTCGTTCAGAACTCGCAGTCGGAGCCCGTGTCCAGGCCTGCGGATCGTCCTTCCCACGCCAGTGCTGCGTAGGCTAGCTGTTCCGCGCTATCACAGTCAGAGTCTCGCAGCGGAACCACTACGGGATCGTCATAGCCCAGGCCGGTATGGCCAGGGCTCGCCGCTTCCGCCAGTCCTGACCCGCACTTCGCTGGTGGAATGCCCCCGGGAATCGCCATGGGCCAGACCAGTCAAAACGGCTCTATCGTTCCTGCCCGGTCCCAGCCTCGTGCAGCACGCTCTTCCTCTTTCCTCGCCGGCTGGCCCCGCTCGCGCCTCGCTGGGCCGTCCTCTCCTTCCGACGGCCACACACACTAGAATAAAATTTGGAACTCAGCATGCCACATAACCGTATGCACATCGCAAAGCCTGGTGTAAAAAGGCGACAGGCAGCAAAGTATGTGAAAGGATATTTACGCTTTGCACGAGCTTTTTCCAAACAAAAACATGACCAGCCTGCTTTCTGCACGCCGTCACATTTGTTACTAGACTCAGCATTAAATTTGGTTGCTGAAACAAACAAAACTTTGTGCTACGAAAATCCACTCTCGCAGGTTTGGAAGGTTTTGGTTGCGACCACGCGTGCCGAACGGCATTAGGGGTGCCGGAACGGGCCGACGGGCCTTTCGCTTGAAGACCTGATCGCCCGATTCTCGACGTCACAGCAAAGCAACAATTGGCCCGATTGTTCCTATCGTATTTCCCTATGTGGCTGTCAAAGCAATTCGTAATACAACTTGTAATATGTTATTTTGCCGAGTAGTCTGCAAAACGAGTTCGTCCGACCACTTTCCGAGCCTGCACATATATTTTCGTTCACGTCCCCCCCAAGAGTTTCTGTAAAATTCACTTACTTGATGCGTCGCACTGCAGTAATCCACTTCTGTCGCCGTGTCGCTTTCGCTTCCCAAGATCTCGAAGGGAAGCGGTGAAGTTTGACGCTTGAGTCACCTTCGCGACTGTGGCCGTCTTTCACGCAGCAGTAGCAACGTTTATTTTTTGGGGGAACTTTAAGAGTAGGCGAGATGTTGCAGGAACCCGGTGAGGTCGTAGAGACGTGAAGTTGGGACTTACTTTTACGAAAAACGGTTTAAAAAAAGCTCACGCCGACCCGGAATGCAACGTTCACACGTGGTTTCTGGATGCGCCCGCCCCCTGCACCCGCGACCCGCGCAGGCCTGGCCTACCCAGTTTCTTTATTTTGCAGCTGCTAGATGGCGCAACGTGCAGCGCCAAACTGCATTGCAGGTTGCCTATACCCGAGATATGAGCCTAGTGAATTTTGGGAAGGCGAGAGAGCAGATGGGCAAGGAAATCATGGAATTATTCACCATGAGAGCAATTGACAATAATGTATCCGCACCATCGCTGTTCCTGTCTAAAGATGGGACTCCGAAGCTTGCATGGCTGCAAATCAGCTTCCAGCTGATTAAGTAGCTTTTTCTGGCTCAATTCTTTCTTTCTGATTTTGATTTTTGTAGTTCGCACTTTCCTCGTCCTTTCACGCTTTTTTTTTCATATTTTTTTTTTTTGTTCAGTTTGACCGCAAAGAATGCTTGAGAATTCACTCATGCAGCTGCTAGTTAAAAGATGTGTTCGTCATCCCACTTGCCGAGTTTGTTTTAATTCTTTTGTTGTCAGTAACTTACTAGACACTGAGGATATAACAGTGGAACAATTTAAACCAAATTTGACGCTAACCGTCATTCTGTTTCGTTGGACAAAACATATCAGAACACCGAGAGAAACTTTTGTCTACCTTTCTTGCTGCAGGTATTCGGTGTCCCTGGCACAATTGGGTGCGTCGATGGATCATACATCACCATTGAGCGCCCAGCCAAAAAGATCCGGTCAACTTACGTCAACCGGCATGGTTACCCGTCGTTGACACTGCAGGCAATCTGTGACCGCCACAAGCGGTTCCTGGATGTAACTACTGGACACCCAAGCAAGGTCCATGATGCCAGGGTGTATCGAACATCAAGCATTGCAGACAAGCTACCAGAGATCTGCCGCAGGAGCCAGTACCACATCCTCGGCAATGCGGCGTATCCTTTGAGAGAGTATATGCTAACTCCCTTCCGGGATTATGGTCGTCTGACCGCAAAGCAGAGGAATTTCAATCTGAAATTCTCGGGCACTCGTGTGCTGATAGAGAACTCTTTCGCTGACCTAAAAAAGCGTTTTAGGCAGCTAAAGCTCCTCGAATTCATCACTGTGGACCACTCAGCAAAGTTCATTATTGCTTGCTGCGTCCCCCACAACCTCTGCATTGAGGCCGGAGAGCATAGCGTTGTGGAGGACCCCGAAGACGGGGAGGCTAGACGCCCAGACACTGACTCCCTGGAGGAGTTTGGGCCCATGACGGCCACAGATTCCATCCTCCGCAGACTTGGAGTGGAGAAGAGGGACAGGGTCATTGCCCAAATGGGGCTGAGATGAGTCGCCATCCGGAGACGGAAACTCGCAAGCTTATTTTCACAACCTCATTGGAGGCCTGTAGAATGTAGGTCTTGGGGACAAGGGGCGTCTGCCCGAGTTCTTGCTTTTTCCCTCCCCATCAATGTGGCATAACATTCCTTTCAATTCTTTTTTTTTTGTGATAGTTTTTTTTTGCGCTGGCAAGGCCCCATTTCGTAGACAGGCAGTGGCCTTGGTAACAGGCAGTGGAGTTTGTAGCATGACCCCTTCCCCCCCCCCCCCCCCCCCCCAACGTTAGCAACACTACAGTACGAGAGCGAGCTTGCGCCGACCAGCGAGCCATGGGATTTGGGCTTTTGATAAAGACTGTCGATAGACAGGTTAAGGATTGCATATTCAGATTCAACCATAGAGTACCGGTTCAGTGTACCATGACAATGCGAAGAGTAATCCACAATCTACATTCACAATGCGACTGTGGTGTGTATAAATTTAACATTACTTCACCATGTCACCATTCCCGTGCGGACCTGGGATGAGTCTTCTACTTGTTCTTGTTTCTTCTGATGACCACTTTGGTTTTGCGTGAAATATTTTATTTTTTATTTGTCCAAATTTTGTCTCGTCTTGCCGTTCAGACTATTATTTTCATAGCAACAAAGGGCTGTGACAAGCGTTGATGTTGCTTGTGCTTCCGATTTTATCGCAGGTCTCCCCTGCAGATCTGAAATGAGTCTTCTGCTGTGCTTTAGACCATGTTCTTGTTTCGTTCTCATGACAATTTTGTTTTGTGTGAAATATATTCATCCTTGACTGTCCATATTTGTATGTCTCTTCTTGCCGTTTAAACTGTAACTTTTTAAAAAGCAACTGAGAGCTGATAAGTGTTACTGTTGTTTCTGCGTCTAATTTTATCGCAATTTTATTTCAACCGTATTGCTATTTCTAGGTTGCTCTGCGTTTTAGTCATGGAACATGTTTGCTGCCTTATTTTTTTAGCTTGGCAAATGTACTCTGCGTGCTGCTCTGAACTTTACAGGGGATGGCGCCCGTCAGGCAGAAATGCCTTTTGCCCTGCCTCCCCCTACCCGGCATTGCCGGTGAAAATCCAAATAAAAATGAAATGAAATTTCAATAGACATTTCTGCTTCCAGTAAATATATTCCTGTATTTGTGTGTTATGTTTGCAAATGCTCTCTTTTCGTTGTGTTTTATTCGCAGTATTTAAGCTGCCCTTGCCATGATCACAGAATTTGTATGCTCGAATACTTTTTAAGGTAAGTTTACCTAACCATCTTTTGAAGTATCCACTTCAGATTAGAAGGAAGGCCCACTTGCAAATTATGAATTTATTGCACTCATTTCAAGAATACAGCTATTGTAAAAAAGTTCTTTCAATCCTGTTTCGTCTCAGGCTGGGTCACAAGCATGGCGAGAAGCCGCATTTTCTCTCGGTGCATTTCTTGTCGTTCCAGCCGCATCTCTTCCCTTAGCTTCTTTTTGGCTGCACACTTCTCTTCCTTTATCTTCCTTTTGGCTGCATGCCTTTCTTCCTTCAGCTCGTCCTGCCGTGCTTTTCGTACTGCTCTTGCTTCCTCAACCTTCGCCATCTCAGTGAAGAACTCCTTCATATGCTCCATGCGTGCAGAGTTCACCCTTCCTGAACGATGAGGGGTGCCTGCACTGCTGGCTGGTTGGGACGACTCCTCTGAGCTTGTGGAAGGTGTGCTGGCTACGGCACTGTCGGCTGCTGTTGGTATTGCTTCTGCTGCAGCTGCTTCTGCTGCAGCTGCTTCTGCTGCAGCTGCTTCTGCTGCAGCTGCTTCTGCGGCAGCTGCTGCTGCTGCTGCGGCCGCCCTTGCTTGACTGCTTGGCATAGCCTTCTTGTGCGTTGCCCCATGCACGTCCCTGATGACCTCCGGCTCGATACTGTCATCCATCATGCTGATTCTACCCAGTTCATCCTCGTAAGGAACGTCGACAGGTCCCACACCGGAACGGCCGTTGTAGCTGACTGCTTGTCGCTTCCGCTTTTGTATCGTTTTCAGCCTTGTATTACACTGCACTGGCGTTTTTTGTGATTTAAGTATGGTCTGTAGGTCTTCAGAGATTCTAATAAATACACATTTTTTTGTTTTTAAATTTTTTTAGTGGTCCAATTTGGGGAAAGTAACGTTCGTAGTAATCAAGCAGAAGCTTTGTTTCGCCAGGTGTCCACTCAGCATCTGAAAGAGGGGCATTGAGTCATTTACTGCAATACTTAGGGCTTGTCGTTGATGTTAGTTTTCAACGAAGCGAAACGCTTTTAGGCACTACTTACTCAATGATCAGGCTCGAATATAGAACGCTTGGTGCCGTTTGCTTATTTGGATGTGTGAATATGTACAGACGCCGCGGCAACATGAGCCGACAGCCAAGTGCCACCAGCCTAACGCAACTCAAGATATCCACATGCCATTTTTATTGGTCCTGCCTGAACTCTTTTGTGCCAGCTCAAATTGCCACCCCTCCACATTCCCCGTTCATGCAACATGCAAGCCCTGAATAAAAAGTTGAAATGAGGACATCATAGTGAGACCTGGCTTTCTTAGGGAAAATTAGATTTTTGAATTGGAATCTGGACATAGGTTTTTATGCCAACATGGCCCCAAAGAATCAATCTCCCCAATGTTCTGCCCCCTTTCTCTAGCCAAGCGGGGGAAAAAAGAAGTAGAATGACATCACTTACAGCCAGCGTTCTTTGTTTTCTTGGGGGCTACCGGGACTTCCTCCGTTGAAGGCGCTTCCACGGGAGGAGGCATTTGGCCTGTAAGGTTATTCACAGCATTGTCAAATCACCATTTTAACACAGGCTCCCAAGAACAAATTTCCACTGAATATTTTGAGCAAGCACTGCTTGTCACGAGCAACACCAGCCCGGCTTAAAAGATCGCCAAGGTTTGTCATGGCATTTTCATTGAGTGCAGCAGGTGTGGCAGAATCTGAAAGAAGGAGGTGCATCGGCTTATAAATTTGATCAAAGATTTTACCACCGAGTAACCGAAGCAGGGACCATAATAGCGAGTACCAGAGAGGAACACCCAGAGCATTTCCCTGAATCATCAACTGGATGCAGGTTGGAGATTGATCACGCTCAATTATGTTTTGATACTCGCAGATCGATAATGCTGAATGGTTTCGGTTCCGTTGACCAAGTCACTCTGGACCACAAGTTACTGTAGCTGTGCATGTAGAAATGTATACATCTATGCGACCGGCCTTAGGATGTTATTGCAGCAAGGCTCATATGGGGTCTAATGAGCACTGAAGTTTTTCAAGGTGTGTTGAAGTGATGCATTTACTATGTGCCAATTTCATGGATGTACATTGTGGGAATAAAATGTAATAACAGGGAAAGGAACGTGGTTTACACGGCTACTCTAAGAGGCCGGGTGCAACCCTTTCAATCACATGCTTGGCTAAGCTTTCAGGCCTTTTGTGTTTCTAATCCCAATTTAGGTATGTTATTTGAGGTATAGAAAAGTAAAATAGTAATAACTAAACCAATGGTGTCCTCAAGAACACGCAGTGCAGGAGTCGTTGCTGACAACAATGTCTTGTATGGTCTGCTTTTTGAGCCCAAAATACACACTCTAAACTTTCACTGCTTTCATTTTATTTGGCCTATTTACGCGGTCCATTTTACGACAGGAAGACCCGCGGTCATCCTATATACGCACTAGCTCCTTGCTCAAGCAGCAGAGCCAAACACAGCACCATCCTGCAGGTGAACAAGTCTCAAAATTAAGCATGCACTATGGTTGGCCGCACGTGCTGAAAGCCCGAGCTCATGAAGCGTTTGTTCGCGCAGAGAGGGCGCCGGTCAAGGCTACAGCCTCGCGCTAGTACGGCCTCTACGGTTAGTCCGCACTAAGGTAACACGAAGTAGAGCTTTTGCTGCAGTACATCCTAAGGTGAACTCGAGCATAATAACGTGAGCATGTCGTTTAGTGGTCGCGAAACGCGCGCTCGTGCGCAGAAAGCACTTTGTGTTTCGCCCGAAAGTCATCCGCCGACCTCGGAGCACGGACCTCTGCCAACTCACCATTGCCGTATCCAGCTGCCTCACGTCCTCCGAGGAGGGACAGCAGCAGTTGGCGCACGGCCGGATCTGACAGCTGAGCGGGATCAGCCATGCTGTCGCTTGCAGAAGGGAGAAGCGCGGGAATCGGGGAATCGTGCACGGGAGACGGGAGGGCCGGGAGGGAGACTGCTAGAGGCTCACGGGAAGAGCGTCCTTCCGTTTCCGTTCACGTCGGTTGGGCGTTGGGCCGCTCCAAATCCGCGCCCGCATCTTCACTTGGTAGATCCAGAGCGTGGCGAAAGGAGCGGGTTTTCTCCTCCCTCGCAGATTTTAGAAATCGATCTAGATCTACCAGCTGAATTCACCATTAGACAGAGGGTTGGCGGACATGTTGGCACGCCTGAAGGCGTCGAGCGTTCGATAAAATGAGCGTGTGGCGCCAACGCAGGCACGGTTTAGACCACCGAAGTTCATAAAGAGCAAGAACAGGAATGACAGTCGCTTGCACTAGCTCATATTTAGAAGGTTGACATACGCTAACCAGTGGCGTAGCCAGGAGGCTTTTCCGGTGTATGTGTGTGCGGGTGGAGGAAGGGGAGTGCGGAGGCCCGGCGAGGCTGGGGCCGGGGGACAAGACACTTTTTGAATCGGGGGTCGCCTAGATTTAAGGCGCGAGGGGGTAGGAGGTCTTTTTTTGAGGCCTTTGGTGCGTCGCGTCGATGGTTAAATTGAGGATCTTATCAAATATTTGAAACTCTCATAAGGTAATTGTTGACTTTTTTTTTCGCAGAGAAGTAGTCGATCAGGCATTCATTGGCGGCACCGGCCAACCGGCGCGATTAATTCTCAATGTCGTTGATATTTGTTAAATCAGTGTTAAACACTGATTTTTAATATCAACGTTTTGTTGTTTGTTCGTTTTTTTAATTTAAGGAGGTTTAGTAAATAGTTAAGTAAAATGTCACGTTACCTTGAAATACCGAATATAAATGTCTGAGCTAATTATTCTGCGCTTCAAAAACATTAATAGTAGTATATTACGGAAAAGGTCATGAAGTTGTTACCGGCAGCGAGACTATAGCAATTATATTCTATTGGCATTTTCTTTGCGTGTGATCAGGCATTTTTAAAAGTCGGATCATTCAGTAGGCGAGTTAGATATTGCTCAAGTTTGCATTATTTGAAGTTGATTGAATATATTTCTTTCCTACTGCGTCAACGTTGTAGGGTGAATTCGTCGAGGGTACTGGATGCCCGCTACCATTGGAGGCAACTGCAGGCGAGGGTAGTCAGATATATTATTTTGATGTTCTTGTTCGCATTTGGGAACTTGAAATCAGGTTCTTGATTTTTATGTTTTCTTTGAGTGTGTGGTGTTAGTTCATTTTCCAGAAAAAATTGAGGGTATACTTTGAGTAAATAAATTAGAGTAAGACACACAAGGCGCTTGAGTGTCTTTTTTGGTGTGTTCTTTGTCTGTGTTTTCGTCCTTATGTGCTGTTCTTCTCATGTCTAAATAAAACATACATTCAATTTTAATCTGGCAGAGCACTTCGGCAAACATATTTGCACATTTGCCGAAGTTTGGCAGTTAGGGTTGGCGGTCATGGGAGTCTGCTGTGGTGCTGAGTAGCTAATGTAGTGTAGCGCTCTGTGATGTATGTTCTTCCTCTGTCTTTGTCTTAAAGCGCAATCATGTTTTTTCACGTGCAATATCAACTCGCCCGACAATCAGCACTTGTACATAGTAACCTAGCTGCTACAGTAGTTGTACCCCTTTGACTAAGATTTGTTAGTCACCTAAGTAAATCGACGTGACAAATTTAAACATGACCGGTGAATACAAAATTCTTACTAATCTACGATTACCACCCGCCATGTGATAATTTTGGTCAGTGGTGATTAGTAAACAGTTTAGCTGGTCACACCTGGTAAGTATGGTTGATGCTGTAGGGTTCGGTGCTACTGCTCACCCGCAAGAAGGACCAACGAGGCAGATCTCAAAACACACACCTTTACTTGTTCGTGGCAGCAAACTAACTGCCGAGCACCGAGCCTCAACCGTGGCTCGCGCGCACGTTGCGCGCCGGGCGCGGAGCGCGAGTTCTTTCGCCCGATGATGGGCCACAAAGCCCACAAACTTTCCCCCCCCTCCCCTTTCCCCTTCTCTGTCCTCTGGCTCCGTGGCTGTCCTCTCTGGTTGTTGGTGGTAGAAGAGGAGGGGGTTGTGACGATGCAGGCGGCCGGATGCGGTTCGTGGAGGCCGCCTCCGGATTGGTGATGTGGTTGTTGCATTGCCAATGAAGTCCCGATCAGCATCTTGATGTCGGAGAACTGTGCGTTGTTTTGGTGACGCACTGCTCTCTGCTTTGCCAGGTGGTCCTCCATCTGCACCATGACACAGCGTTCTTGTTCTTTAGTGATCTTGACGACGTTGCCGTACAGGCAGAGCAGGTTGAAGAGCTTCTCGGCGTTCATCTTGTTAGCGTTGAGGCCGCACACAATCAGCAGAGACCCGTGGTGTGGACCCGCCGCTTGAGGACGAGTGGGTACCCCCGGGGCCGTCCTTGTAGCCGCAGCCGGGGCTGCTCATCTGGCGGCGTAGCTAGGGCCGGTAGAGGGTCCTCGGCCGCCCACTGCGTTGCCGTAGTCCCCGAAACCACGTGGCTCATCGAAGGGGTTGAGAGAACCTCCGGCAACGGTTGAGGCGGTAGCGAGACATGTCGAAGTTTCGAAAAGAACGAAAGGAAAAAAAAAGAATCAACAGTTGTCTTCTGGAGAGGCTTCTACAAGAAAGCGTCGGTACGTTGGGCGCGGCAATAGACTGGCTAAATTTGCGAGCACACTGTCGGTGTATATCGCACAGAACTACGCGCACAATCTGTATGGTGCGGAAACTAGTTCTCGTCAAAGCCTAATGCAACGCGCATTTTCTAAGTCTTCGTCTTCGTCAACAACATCAAAAAGAGACCTCGCAGAATTAAGTTTATTTTTAATTATAACCCGGATCGGCATCACTCTCCACCTGCGAGAAAAGTTCGTCATCCGATTCATAATACCGTTTGAGGTTGGTGACATGAACGGGTCCAGCGAGTCGTACGTGAGGCGTGAGCATGTACGTGAGGCGTGAGACCTTGTCTCGCACTCGATACGGACCATCCCACCTGTTTGTCAGGGAAGCTGTGAAACCTCTGGAGGCGTCACTAAGTGGGTGTGTCCGCCAGAGTACAAGGTCTCCAACTTCGAATTGCACGTCCCGGTGGCCACGATTGTACTGCTCAGCCTGCTGAAGCCGTGCGGCGTCCAAGCTCTCCCGGGCATCACGAACGATGTCCCCGAGTCTGCGTCGTAGGCTTCCTGCAAACTGACCGTATGAGCGAGCAGCGCCACGGTTGTTGGTCGTGCAAGTATTTTCCAGCGGGAAATTCAGCTCTTTTCCGAAATTAAGGCAAGCTGGCGTAAAACCTGTAGACCGGTTAACGGTTGTGCGTGTTGCGAACGCGAGCTCTGGGAGCTTTGCGTCCCAGTCAGGGTGACGTTCGGTGTGAGCTATGCGGAGGGCAAGTTCGTCTGCTTCTTGCGCAGGGGGTAGCGGTGACGTCAGAACGCCGAGCCCTGATTGGCTGATCGCGTCGTCTGCTCCTTAGCAACGTCGTCTGCTCGCAACGTCGTCTGCGTCTGTCTCACCATTTCCTGCGACTTTCGGAACTGCAGAGGCTAGATTCACGAAACGATCTTGCGCCAAAAATGTGCGTAAGACAAAACTTAAGAACGAATTCGTATTCACGAAACGAAATTTTCGTAAGTTTCGCGCAGGTTACGACGAAATCCTACCACAGCTCCGAAGCTGTCTTATGCACTTCTTATGATCAAATCAGCATGGCCGACAGCGTCGCCGTCGCGACGACCCACGGACGTTTATTTTTCTACGTGCGCTTCTCACGCGTCCCGACTTCAAGCAGCAAGAAAAAAGTAAAAAGTACTTGAAACAGACCACGACGAACAGGAACGCTGGATCCACAAACACCCGGAAAAAGCTCCAACGGCCACGATTCTACCGAACGCGACCAAGTGAGCACGGCAGTTAGGCCTAGCACTCCGCGACTCGGCGACCGTCTGCCCACGACCGGCTGGTGTGCTGAATGGAATATGCTCGCGCGACCCTTGTGAACCCTTCCCGTATTATACTTTAATCGCTGACCCCAGTTTTAGGTTAAGAGGTCAATTTCTTCCTCTTGTTATCTCCTTGTTTCCCGAGGCAACGGTGACTCTCGCCGGTGAAAAAGCGGTGAATCTCCGACAGACGCAGGAAAGGTAAAGCAGCCATCACTTTGACTAGCAGACGTGAAGCAGACGACGTTAAAGGCTAGCCCACATGGCGCGTTTTTCAGTGCGTCTAGACGCGCGTCTCGGCTTGGCGCGCGCGCTAAGCAGGACGCGTGCGCCCAGTCAAACCACACGCAGCGCTACCGTGCAGCGCTTCGCGTCTGCGTTTCCGAAGCGTCTGCCCAACGTAGCCAGACGCGCTTAAGAAACAAAAGCAAATATTAAATAGAAATCACGCGGTAAATGATGGCTACATGCCGTAATATTTAATTTTAGTAATAGTAAGCACTCATTTTTATTACAGCAATCGCAATGAAGCTCAATTTCACTAATTTTCATCCTTTTTAGTGCGTACGCCTCATCCACGTTTCGATACGCCATTGGCATCACCATCGCCCGCGCCAAAACATCTATTGCTGGCTGCTGGCCGCTACATAGGTTACGTTGTTCCGGTTGTTGCCGGTAGTATTAATTTTGTACCTTTGTCTCCCGGTGTCCTTGTATTCTTTACATTTGTCCTGCCAGAGTGCAGGACGCTTTTGTACTTCGCTAGGTCCTCTCTGTTCCGCTGAAGCAGCGTCAGCCTCTCCCGCGGAGCAGAGAGGATTCCCTGGACTTGTGTAAAAGGTATGATAAACTGATATCCTCGGGGGGAAGGACGTAACTACCCATGTTCGCTCTGCTGCTAGCGTTGGCGGGGCTTAAAAACCGTTTTTATATAAGGCCGCGAGCGTGCAAATTTTGTAAACTCCGCGCGCGCGGGTGTGTGTGTGTGGGTGCGCGCGTGCGCTCTGCCTTGGAATGTCACAGGGCTGCTACCCGTTTTTGTGTGTGTATCTTTCTGTTTTGAGTGTTTTTATTTATTTTCCTTTCCCGTATCCCTTTCCCTACTTGGCGGCGGGCTAGCAGGCCCACCTGCGTAAGGGTCTTAACCTTTTTGCCTAGCCTCGCACGCTGCCGAGTGGGTATCGCAATATGTGCAAATAAAAAGTATTATTGCTATTATTATTGTTATTATCATCGCCTTTGTCGCGAGGTCCGTGTCGAAAACTACAGTCCTCCAGTGGCGAAAACAGTGAAGAAAATTCAAACGCTCCTTGCAACTAGTGAACACGGCGGTTCATTGGTTGTTGCCTTCTGGACGCAGCGCGAGACGCGACGCGTGGACGCAAAATATCTGGCTCCCCCAGATACGCCGGAATGCGCCAAAAAACGCTGCGTTTCGTCCCGGCGCCGGAAGTGACGTCAAAGCGCAGGCGCAGACGCGACGCAGACGCGGAGAAAAGCGCACCATGTGGGCTAGCCGTAACTGCGCCAACCCGCGGACGCCGTTAAAGAATGAGGGGTCTCGCCGCACACGAAAGGAGGGAAAAAGTGTTTGGGAGGGAACTTGTGGTCTAACCACCCTCACTCTCGGTTCTTAGGAAACAAACCTCGGCGCCTCGGGACACCTCGCCAGTGAGTCCTTTGATTTCCCTCCTTGATGCGCGTCTGCTAGTTGTTAGACAAAAACAACGTACCGCTCGAGTTATTTCGTCTGCCCTCTCTGAAAGGCCAAGTCGAGCTCGCTCTGCAGTTCGCAGGAAAGGTAAGACAGACGCAGACGATGTTGCGAGCAGACGACGTTGCAAAGGAGCAGACGACGCTGAGATAGGGGGTCGCGCTGACGCCACCGCTACTTCCTTTCTCATGCGCAGAAGAAGAAAATGAGCCCACTTGCGAGGCGTATTAACATCGATTTCAGGTTTCGGTTCACCCGCTCTGTGATGTTTGCCTGTGGGTGATAGGGAGACGTCCGCTTGTGTTGTATGCCCAATGCGGCACATGAGTCTCGGAACACTTTGGTGGCAAAGTAAGTAGCGTTGTCGCTAATCAATTTCGCCGGAAGTCCGAAGCGTGTGAACGTCTCCATCAGACACGACCAGATTTTCTTGGACGTCAGCGATCGCAATGCAAATAGCTCCACCCACTTGCCAAAGTGATCGGTGACAACCAACAAGTACTGGTTGCCACGCGGACTGCGTGGGAAAGGGCCCATGACGTCGACAGCAACGCATTCCCATGGGGACCGACTCACGACTGGCTGCATGAGACCTGGGGTGCTATGTTGCGCTTTTTGGACTCCCAGGAGACTAGGGAGAGGGAAGTGACGTCAACGACACAGCAAGCGCAGATTGGGTGTTGATTTCGTTTTCTTCTGTCAACATCCAATCTGCGTTTGCTCTAGTCGTTGACGTCACTTCCCTCTTCCAAGTCTCCTGGGAGTCCAAAAAGCGCAACATAGCACCCCAGGGGGCTGACCACCGCGCGGTTTGGCTTTCTGACAAACCGGGCATGAACGAGCGTACCTCAGCACGTCCTGACGAATCCCTGGCCAAGTTGCAGTACGGCTTAACTTTTCAAAAGTCTTGCAGCCACTACTGTGACCAGCCAAAGCAGAGTCATGGTAGTATCTAATGAAGGACGTGCGAAGTCGGCGAGGTATCACGGCTCGAAATGGAGTGTCTGTGGAGCCACCCTCCTCGTCGTCGATCTGAGGTATGTACCGGAGGAGCAGACCGTCTTCGGCCAGCAAGTACGAGTCGAAACCCATGTCAGCGTCTCTGTTGCCACGTCGGTCACGTGAAGATAACCACTCAGAGACCCTGCGACAAAGTCCATCGTTCTGCTGTGCAGCACGAAGCTCATCTCGGCTAATCAAAGTGCCCCAGCGCGAGCCAGCATCTATCGCAGCCACAACATTGGCATCCTCGGGCACGTGCTCTTCGCCGAGCGAAGCGCGCGACAAAGCGTCTGTAACTTTGTTTTGTGAGCCTGGCTTGTGCACAATGGTATAGTCATATTTCTGAAGCGTAAGTGCCCAGCGTGCTAATCGTCCTGCCGGATTTTCCAGCCGCTGAAGCCAAGACAAGGCGGCATTATCCGACTGGATCACAAAGCGCGCGCCGTCAAGGTACATGTTGAATTTCTGCAGGGCGAATATGATGGATAGGCACTCGAGCTCGCAAACATTGTAATTTCGTTGAGCTGCTGTCAACGTATGGCTAGCAAACGCAACGGGTCGTAAGACACCATCAAAGTCTTGAAGCAGCACAGCACCTAAACCGTAGCCGCTCGCATCGGTTTGCAGCACAAACGGACGGTTGAGGTCCGGGAGCTTCAAAGATGCTGTCTCAGCAATAGCTCTGTACAGTTGAAGGAAAGCATTTTACTGTGCCTCCGTCCAACGCCACTTGACGCCTTTGCGCAGCAGTTCGTTCAGAGGCCGCGTTATCTCTGCACAGTGGGGAATAAACTGACGGTAAAATCCAACCATACCAAGAAATCGCTGCAAACTCTTTGCATCATGTGGGGGAGGAAACTGAGTTATGGCCCTCAGCTTGTCCTCATTAGGGCGAAGCGATCCATCGTCGATTACAAAACCGAGCAGGTTAATCTTAGATGTTGCCAGTCATTTTTCCCGGGTGAACTGTCAAACCCGCATTCCGCATGCGCTCGAGAATAGTCCGAAGGTGCACAAGATGTTCTTCAAACGTGCGTGAGAAGGCTACTACGTCATCCATATATGCCATGGCGTAGTTGTGCTGTGCGTCTCCAAGCACAATGTCCATAAGACGCTGGAATGTGGCAGGAGAGTTGCTCAAGCCGAAAGGCATGCGCACAAACTCGTACAACCCTCTGTAGCATGTGAATGCTGTTTTCTCGATGTCAGTGGGTTCGACCTCTATCTGGAGGAAACCGCGACTGCAGTCAAGAGTCGTGAAAAAGCTCGCGTTTCCCAAGTTGTACATGATCGACTCAATCGAGGGGTACGGGTACGCGTCACGAACGGTTACCGCATTCAGGCGTCGATAGTCGACGCAAAGCCGAGCCGTTCCATCCTTCTTGGGGGCAAGGACGATCGGGAAGGCCCAAGGGCTCTGTGACTCAAGCACTGCACCCGTGTCGATCATCTCTTGAAGCGCCTTGTCCAGCAGGGCTCGCTTGTGTACGCTGATTGGTCGAGGGTTGCAGCGTAGAGGCCGTGTATTCCCGGTGTCAATTGAATGCTTTAGGACACCGATTCTGCCGGGGTTCTCCGTGAACATCGGCGAAAACTCCTCCAGGAGTCTTTGGAGACGCCGCTTTTGCTGGTCCGTAGCAGGACACTTCTGCAAAGAATCGCTTACCTCACATGAGAGTCGCAAAGCAGGCGTTCTAATGCCAACGTTTTCGACACTGATGATACAATCCTCTCGTCTGGTAAATGGGATCAGTTTCGAGTCACTACCTAATCGGTAGCCTTTGTTTGGAAAGTCCAGAACCAGGTTCTCCCCGAAAATGAAATCTCGCCCCAAAATAATCGGTACCGTGAGACCAGGTAAGCAAACGAAGCGCTGACGGCGTTTTTTCTCGTTGAACGCGATCTGTAACCTCACGGCTTGACTCGCGAGCATTTCTGGTCCTGACGCTAGCTGTAAGCGCACGTTAGTCTCGCGCAGGTTGGCTTTCTGCTCTTTGCAGCGTTCAATCAGGTAGTCCCCAATAAGCGACAGACTCGCACCGGTATCAATCAGCGCTGCCACAGCTAGTCCGAGCACTGTAACAGTCATACGAGGCTCAATTAGCTCAAGGTCAGGCTGAATTCGACATACCGATGGAAATTTTGCCGGGTTGTCCATGGTCATCGCGGCCGACAGGCGTTCAGGGGTCAACTCGTTTCTCGAGACTGTAGGACGGTTGCGCCGCAGGTCGGGGCAGTCACGCCGGAAGTGGCCATGGCGACCGCAGCCGAAGCACCGCACCGAGTTGCGCCGGTCAGGGCCGTGCGTCGGACTTGCCTGCGCTTGTCGTTGCGGCCCTTCTTGGTATCCCTCGTTGGACCAGCGGTCGGCGCCCCGGTTGGCATTGCGGGGGAAGGACCTTAAACGGTTTTCACCCTGCCGTAGTCTCGATCCAGCCGGCCGGGCACGTAGCCGGGGGTCCGAACCATCGAGTGGTCTCCCGCGCTCCCATTGCCCGAAGGCGTAGGAGTCCAGCGCACGGGGGGGACAGACCGCGCCACCCAGGGTTTGGCGCTGAGTCGGACCTCTTCTGGGCCCGGGAGCTCGCCAGGCACAGGACGGCTCAAGAGCTTCTTCAGGCGGTGGCGGGGGCCAATACTGCAGCTCGGCCAGGAGCGTCTCTTGTATGCCGTGAGCGTCCCGGGCCAGTTGCTCCAGGGTGGAATACGTGCGGCCATGCAGGTAGGGCCGGAATCTTGGGTGGCTCTGCTGCATCACCCGAGCATCCCTGTCCGACTCCGACGTCGCTGGGCAGGCTCTTTCATAGAGCTCCTGCATCACAAGTACATATTCGACGAGGGTCTCGTCCGGGTGCAGGGTCCGGCGCTCCAGTTCTTGCTGGACTCGAGACTTGTACCCAGGTGGAAGAAACTCATCTTGAAACTTCCGCCGAAAGTCTTCCCGGGTGAGGAAGGGGGCCACGATGCGCCACCAGCGCGCGGCGCTAGCCTGGAACGCCACGGGCAGCACCCGCGCAAGGACGTACTCGTCCGAGGCTCCCGTGGCGAGCTTATAGGTCGCCAGGTCGGCCAGGAAGTCCGCCACGGACTTCCGGTCGTCGTAGCCCGTGTACAACGGAACCGGCACTTGGGGTCGTGGCCCTTGCCCTTGGGGTCCGTGGTCAGCCAGGACCAGGCGTTGCGCGACCGTGTCGCACAGGTTGGCCACCCGAGCCATCAGGTCCATGGACGTCGGGTCAGGCCCCTCTCCGGTCTCGCCTTGGTCTGCGGCGGCTCTATGGCGGGTCTGCATCGCAGTAGCAACCGCAGAAAAACAGGCAAACAGTAAAAACAGAACAAAATGAAACACAAAAGAACGGAAAGACACGCAATATACTATACTTCGTTTCAGCTTTGGTCCAGACGCAGCCGATGCTACAAGCGCGCGCATGTGGCCCAGAACAGTGCTTGCACTGCACGAGCGCACGTGCTTGGCAGGGATGCTGAAAGCCCGGAGCTCGCGCTTGTAGCTTTGGCTGCGTCTGGACCGAAGCTGAAACGAAGTATACAATATGCACACTATTCACAACGGCCAAGCCCCGATGGCAAAGATGGCGTCCGGTGGCCGAAGCCTAGTCGAACGACCACGTAGGCCTATCGGGTATGACAACGCGAGAAAAACCAGGCTAACACGCCTAAAATGGGCAAAAAGCCTGCGGGCCAACCCGCGGGGGAGCAGTAGGCCCCGCGTGGAGCGCCAAATTATGTAGGGTTCGGTGCTACTGCTCACCCGCAAGAAGGACCAACGAGGCAGATCTCAAAACACACACCTTTACTTGTTCGTGGCAGCGAACTAACTGCCGAGCACCGAGCCTCAACCGTGACTCGCGCGCACGTTGCGCGCCGGGCGCGGAGCGCGAGTTCTTTCGCCCGATGATGGGTTACAAAGCCCACAATGCTTTATAGGGAGTATTCACTGGACGCCCGATTTGTGGGTGCTCTTTACAGCGCATGCTCAGAAGGAGCTCACATTAATAGGCTGCTAAGACCGGCAGTCTTGATGGTGTGGAATGCACGCTAAAAAAGAACTGTGGAAGCTGGCCGTCAGCACGCGCTCAGCATTCGCGCACACAGCTATGGCCGCCAGTGAATACTTCCTATAATGCTGGAATCAGTGGCCCATCAAATGCTCCAAATACGTCTTAGGAAAATCTAATATTTCTTCACGGTTTCTTTAAATTGGGGATATGTTTCAACTTCGTACCACATGATTTCCACTTTCTTTCTTTTTTTTTTTTGTTCCAGGCAGGCAGTGAAATCACCCGGTGGCTGTCAGCTCAAGCCTAATTAATCTTGAGGCGCCCACCTATGTGGCACTGGAGGGAGACCTCGAAGCCGCGTCGCCTGCTAAGGCAGTCCTGGTTGCATTCTGCCTCTATTTCATCTTATCTACGAGTACCATCACCAGTTCAGGCGCACATTCATTTCACTAGAGTACTTAATTGATCTGAAACACTCAAATGTAGAGTCACGTGCAAGACATTGCTTTCAAACCTGAAAGAAATGCCAAAAAGTATTTTCTTTTGTTAATTCCTTTTATGCAGGTTTAGAAATTTTTTTATGTCGTTTGTTTAATTTTTATTTTTTTTTTGTCTGACATAAGGCAGGATGGTTGGTTCTGAGAGTTACAGAGGGTCAATAACGGCAGTTCGAACAATCACAGGTAATGCTAATTCTGTCGTGTGGTCCCCACAGACTTTCGCCACCGATTTGTTTCATAAAACACTACAAGAGCAAGCAGCATGATTTCTCGCCTATGCTAATGCCTGTGCCGTTGAGACGCGCGGTCTCTGTGCGTATGCGGAAGCGGCAGGCTTTCCAAGTTTACGATTGGGTGATGTAAATAAAGTGAGTTTGGATGTCACGTTTTTTAATTGCGGCGAAAGCCGCTACAAATAGCAGAGCTGCTATAAAAAGCAAAAGCATGAAAAAATGCGAAAAAACCTGAATATTCGATTGAGTTGAAAGACTACTAACGTACGAACTCGCCCAGTTATTCTTTCCGTCAAAGAATAATAGCCAACAGTAATAAATTAAATTAATGCCACCTTTTAATTGGTTACAAATTTATAATTGATGCAGTACACCCCTACCCTGCTCTAGTGCTTTTATGATATCAGGTAATGTGTAAATTGTCGTGTGTCTCGCGGCACGATGAAGGAAGTGACAGCCAACCAAGTAGTTCCCAGCAGAACAACCCCCAGCCTTTATTCCGCGCGCGTATATATCGCCAACCGCCGTATCACTGATAAGCGGAGAGCGAGGCGAGTCACGTACGCAGGTCAGATAGTGAATGACAGTCAGTGATGGTACAGCAATATTATGATGATGCGGTCAGGATGACACCACAAAATGCAAAGTATAGTTCATAGCAACCATTTTTGACCCACGAATTATATTAGATATTTTTTTCTAAAAGCTCAAAGTTATATAAAAAAAGTGCTCATAAATTAAGCCGCACCACTGAATGTTACAGTAGCGTGTGACTTGTATGTATATATTCTCAGCTAAAGAAAAGGATGCATTCAGAAAGTGCCAATCATTTTGTTTCCTCTGTGTTAGAGCTTCTTTCAATTACACGCAAAATGTATGCCTCTACGTCTAAAAGAGTGGAATTTACATTTCCCGCAGGGCTGCAGGCCTGACTCAGTTTGACTAGCAGGTTGCGACCTATGGGAGCCTGGGGAACTGCATCACACAAGTAGAAATGACGTCCGCCCACTGATCTCTACTATAACAGGTTGGATGGTGCATCGAGCAGTCAGGTATGAAGCCACTGGAAGTAAGCCGCTTGTCCCGGAAGCGAGCGCTTGACAGGCTTTTCAACGCTCCCGAGTGCTGGTTCGAACAGCGCTCAAGGCGTTGGGTTTTTTCTCGTCATCCCAAGAGAGCCTGCTTGCTGCGGAGTAACAGTTCATGCGGACCCGAGAAGTCTCCTGGGAAGCCATTTGATGTGAAAATTTCGATATTAAAGTTGATTAAGTGTGCGTATGTCCCAAGTTCAAATGCCTTATTCTTAGGATTTATTCCATAACTAATCTCTGCACCGCACTGGCACATGCATGCGGAGAAGGGCACTGAACAGAGCAAATCCGTCGCAGTGGCGACTTTGCGAGCGCTTTGAAAGGTTCGAATGGCGTAAACGACCTTATTACAGGTACAAAATTTTGCAATCGTTATTACCATTTGTGGAGAAAAAAACGTAAAGCCAGGGTCAAACAACTTATACATCATACAAATGACACTGAAAACATCAGTCACCGCGATATCCGGGGTTCGAATGCCGCTTCCAAGGTTTCTCTTTGAGTTCATTGCCATACGGCATTCGAAGCACGGATATCATGGTACTCGCGTTCGAATGTGTTTGCATACTGTCTCTTGTATGATGCATACGCAGTGTGATCCTGGCTCAAAAATTTAATAATAAACCAAGATAACGAGTAAAATAAAAAAATATATATATTTTTTCCGGGCATGTATCTTGTTTGTTTTGTAAAGTTTTGCTTTATTTAGGGGGGGGGGGGGGGGGGGGAGCGACGGCAGAAGTCAGTTGTAACACGGTGCTAAAGTCACAGCTTGAGTCAAGCTTGAAAGGCGAGCACTTTCTGGAAGAATATCTATGGTCTGTGATCGGAAAGCATCGACGGCTCCCGCTTCCCCTCGTTGCCCTTCCACTGTTTTTGGAATGCCAACTGTGTGCAGCAGGTTTTTTTCCATATTCACCAGGTGTTGGCATTCGCGTGTGTGTTGACGTACATTTATTTACGTCAACAGACAACGGCGTGGCCAAAAATTTGTTTCCGGGTGTGTTTTTGTATGCTCTAACTAACCAAGAAAAAAAACAAAAAAAAAACAAGAGTGCGGAAAAAGATATTGCACAGAAACAATTTTAGCTACTATTTTCCTGTTTCTTAGTAAACAAAAATTCCAACCTTTCTTGCCACATGGGTCTATAGAAAACACACACACAAGCACAAGACTCCGTTCATTCTAACTTTAAAAAAGCAAGCTTTAATTGTTAACAAAATCTTTAAAAAAACGCGATCATAAAACATAGGAGTGTGCCTTTGAAAAAATCCACAGTTTCACAAAATATTTTTGTGTGCACCCTTCTCTGTGGAACACTCATGTAGCCAATGACTAAGAACTACCGAAGGATAGCAGAGAATACAGAAGTTTACTATACGATGAAACATAAAACCTGGAATGCGCGCTGGGTAAATGAGCAATTGAAGCGGCGCTCATGGTTCCTGCGCGGATAACTTTTTTCAGAAGTGAGAGCGCTATGGTTCATCGGGAGCTTAGATATTTTTACCTGCAAGCCTGAAGAAAGGCTTCGTTTAGGCCAGGTTTGGCGAGAGCTCTTCACAAAGCCGGAGCCGGACTCGTTTTGCTTTGGAATGTTGTGGGCTCAGCCCCTCGACGGTAGTGGGTTGTCGAGCATATAAAGAAACACATAGGAGATATTAAAGCGCTTACAAGATGGAAAAAAATTGACATTGGAAAGGGGAAAGAGGAACACCATGACATTGCGGGGGGTGTTTCGACCCGTGGAAAACTCTCCTGGCTACGCCACTGGCTCACGCGGTTAGGCTTGGTGCGGCCGTCGTGCTCCGCTCGACTATACAATGTAGCTGGACGCCATCTTCTCTTGGTACGTTTCCATTATGGTATATGCCTCATGTAACGTAACAAGCTTGTATGCTATCAGCTCTTCTTCACGGCGGTTTCTGTGATGTACCGTGCGAATGCCACGGGACCAACACCATCAAAGCGGTACACCGCTTTCCATGAGTTCGAGCACTGGCTCCAGTGACGCCGTCACCGACTGTCTGCTTCACTGGACACCGTCTGCTTCTTATTGAGGAAATAAATGATTGCTGAACACTGCAATGACGCCTTGAGACTCGTGTTCATTCAAGTGCAAAATGCAGCGCCCTTCACATGCCTGCCTGTTGACATCAGTCGCACGGTAAGCGAGGTAAGCAATGGTCCTTATACTTAATCCTTTTTGTGCTTCCGGGTAAATCTGTGAACCTTTCAAAAGCAGTCGCCATTAAAATTTTCGTCACTTCGAATATATCTGAAAAACTTCAGTTATTGAGGCCACAATGGCAAAATAAAAAGCAAAAAAGACGCTAATCTAAGAATAAACTATGTCGAGGACGAGGTTTGCAATCCCGACAAAGGACTCTTCATTTTTTTTTTTAATTTTGAGTTTATGACGTGATTGAATTTCCCCTTTATCTCGTCAAAGTGCGTACAATACAACGGGTCATGGTACTTCTGGGTCACGCCAAAGGCCACATGATTCCTATTTACAGTTTGGACCATGCTATTTGTGCTTAAGGAGGTGAGTTTTTATAACAGAGGAAAAAGGCTGTAGATTTTTTCAGATTTGCAGCTGAAGTTTTTACGTTCACCAACGACTACGTTTACGAGTATGATTATTTCAAAATACTAATGTTTATTGAAGCAACACTTTCTTGCAAGATTTGTCATAGTACTGTTAGTACTTCCAGTACATCCAATTGCAAGGGCGATTTGAAATATTTATCTTTTGTTTCTATCTATTTTTTTTATTTCTTTTACTAATAAAAAACAATAAAGAAATATGTATTTTTTTAATTTTGAAAAATTGCAAACAGTAAAATTAATCTAAGAATCCGGGAGAATACGGAATCTAACAAAACTCAACTCCGATAAACCCCGAATTTTCAGCAAATATTAAACTCCGAAAAGCACACTCCCAATTTCACGAAAAATAAACTCCGAAAACTGCGGAATCCTTTACCACGTGAAGGCGTCATGAAACGAAGTCACCGCGTGTCCTGCCGCCACCCGCCTCTCGTTGAGTTGGACGACCGAGCGGAATGATGCCGTCCCGCTTGATCATCGGCGAACTTCACATTCTCAGCTCCCGCATGAAGCCAATGGGCCGGTGTCGCGGAACAGACGACGTGAGGGGAGGGACTTGAAGAGGGCGCCTAACACTTGTGGCCGCAGCTTCCACTGCCGACTGTAGTCATCGATAGTCTGTGACAGGTAAAGAATTTCTAGGAGATGCTCGTCCTCAAGCGCGAGATACACTGCCTTTGAGAGCGCTTCGTCGCACGTGCCGTCAAAGCCCCACGGAAGACAACAATCACGTGCTGAAGGCGAAGCAACTGAACTCCGTTCACCCTTAAAGGGGCACTGACACATCAAAATCATATATTTTTTTTTATTATTCGAAACGATTGAAAACGATGCCGGGACATTACCCTCAAAATTCGAAATTTGGGAATTCAGTATTTGTGAAGTAAAAACACAATTTCCAAATGCCGAATTCGAAGTTCCCGCGCTATCTGCGCCGGTGCGTTGACGTCAAATATTGCGGAGTCCTGAGAGTCCACTTTCTTTCGCGACTCCCTGCTGTTGCCATGGCGACCCAAAGCGAGGGAGGAAAGAAGCCAGCGCCGGCGGACCGGTTTTCAGCGGCGTCGTCTGTTTTCCGTGGGAGGATACAAATCCAGGAGACGGCACCACAACGAACTCCCGATTTTTGGTATTTCAAAAAGAAGGGCAGTAGTGCGTTCGCAGTTGCTTTAAAAAATATGTTTTAGAATTGCCGTTATTAATTGTTATAAAGATATCGCCTACAAAGCTTCTAAATTTCATGATTCTTGACGTCACGAATCAAAAGAAGCGAGGAGGCGAGAGGCGGGAGAATCAAACGCCAAAAATAAAAAGGCGCGCGCGCGAGAGAGAGAATTTTTTTTCGCGATCCGGTTTTTTCCGTGTGTCTATGACTGCCACTTGCATCGTTTTAGACAATAAAAAATAATTATATTTTGGGGTGTCAGTGCCCCTTTAAGCTGAGACTAAAAGCTCCGCGCTCAGCGAGAGCTTTCTGCTCTTGCTAACGCAGGTGTGAGCACGCAGGCAGGCGCAACCAAAGCACTGCGGAAGCCAGCGAGCACGTGCTGAAGGCGGAGCTTCTGGTCTCAGCTTAAGGGTGAACGAAGTATACTAGGTTTTCAGCCTGTCACTGACAATAGACACGGCCCATTGTGGGTGGGGATTGCTATTTGTTTGTTTCTTTTTTTTTCTTATAAACCTATGAATTGAGGATCTCATGTACGATCGAGTGCCGCTCTAAGCCAGCGAAGACCGACTAGTCACAATACAAGCATGTCTCTCCTGCCCTGTTTATTAGGTTGCCTCTTCATGATAAAAGCAATTGGTGGCGGTGCCGCCGAAGATTTGGATGAAACGAAAGCTTCCAAAGACGCATGGAGGGTGAGAAGGCAGTTCATGCTCTTTTTTTATCTGCAGAGAACTTTAGTAGACCTCTCGTTCTGCTCCACTGCTGCACGCGCTAGGACTCGGGTAAATTGATAACAATTTTAGCAGGCCGATCGGCACTGACTTTGGAAGGACGCGAAAGGGGACGCACCCAGTGCCCCCAGTGTCAAGTTATTTGCAACTGATGTATCTAGAAGTTTGTTTCCTTCTTGAGGTTACCGCGTTGATATAGTGCAAAAAAAAACCTAAGAAAGAATTACGCAGAGAATAGAACGAGCACAGCACATCTTAGGACATTCAAGTCTTGAAACTCGCTTTCCGTGTTCTGTTCTTCTTTTGTTATGCTTTCTTAAGTTTCTATAATATTTCGTTGCAACATAGAATTTTAGGAAGATGAAACGGCTCGTAAACTATTTTAATAAATAGATCGTGTCTCGAAGGTTTCTTAACGTTTTTAACGTTTCTTTGACAAGGCGACGAAACTAGCAAAATGCTGACGTTGTGGTACCAAATTTAAAACGTATTTTGAAAAATAAAAAAAAAAACATTTATTATGCTATTTTGCATGATATTTATACTTTATTTTTTCCTTGGTATACGATTATCAAAACTCTTGCTTTTGTCACTCATGCAATGTTGAGAGCTCCAAAACAAGGATATCCGCTTTTGTCACTGCATAAAGTTCACTGAGATTACGCTCAGCAAGAAACGTACGCTGAAGAGGATTCTAGAAACCAGATAATTGTATTTGTGTTGAGAGTTGCCACTATGGGCGTCTGGTATCTTCGCTGTTTACTAGAAATTCAGCCAGTGCAGTACCACAACAAGCTTGGGGTTTTGAACGTGCATCAGACTGTAGTGATCACATTAACTTCATGTTCCGATCTGAATAAACATCCTACCGACGTGCGGTCGGGTGACCGCACGTCGGTAGGATGTTTATTCAGATCGGAACAGGCAGAGGTGGTGATTGAACTCAGGACCTTTGAGTTCTGGAGTGCGAGTTTTCACTCTACATGGGCGCGTCCGGAAACCAGATTACGAGCCCTGGCTTCAGCAGTAAGCGTTTACTATGCCAGAGCGGTTCACTCGCAGTGGCGACCATACAGCCTACCGTGCAGTACCCTACGCGCTTGAAAGGTGCGCTGAGACATTTTACGGCGAACATTCAAGATCGGAAAGCGAAGTACGGTGAACTTGACAGAGACAGATACTGTTTCCAACGCTCCACTTGCTCGAAATAGGATTTTTTGAACCCTTTCTTCAAGTGGAGTTTCAGAAATTACAGCTTTTATGTATCATATAAGCGGCCATATTTCGCGGTTGGCAGTACCTCTAACAAAAACATATTCGTTTAAAAAAAAATATCGCCATATTGGAAGAAAACAAAAATGAGGTGCTCACGTTAACTTCATATTCCTTATGAAAGGATATATTCATTTTACTAAGAACATGATATATATTGTGGACATACCTAAAACACTCGGAGACTGGGAAAAAGAAAGGATGGACAAATACAGAGCTCTCAGACACAGCTGAACTTATTCGAGAAAGGTTTTTGTTTTTATATAGCCTTCAAGAACCCATACAAACATGAAAGAAATAAAAGAACAAATTAACTCCTTCTACAGAAACACGAAAGAATAGTGACCACTGATAGGAAACGTGAAACATACATAGAACGAAGCAGCTAGCTCTTCCATAACTTTCTCCCTTTCTAAAAGCGCACGCAAAACAAAAAACACACATAAACACACGTACTCGAAAACAACTTTAATACTAAAAGATAGGCCTGCCCCTCGTTTGACAAAAGAAGGCCCGAACTTGAAAGGTAGAACCGAAGTGAGGGGGCAAAATGACCATGAACAGGCAAACAACAAAGCATGGTATGACGGAGGGTGAAGCTTGGCCGAGACAAGGCGATCAAACTGGGTAGAACCTTTTAAGTTCTGTGTATATAACTTAGGGAAGGTTTGTGTAGTGCATATCCATGATTCACAATAGTCTTAAATTTTTTTTACTATGTGTTTATGAACGTTTCTCTTCGTCAGTACCACCGACGTTAACATGCCGGAAGGCGCACAATTCTTACTTCACGCTACATGCTTTGTCACTTCCGAGAAGGGATCCTCGTTCTTGATACAACGTTTGTGCTCGGTGAGGCGATCGTTAAAACAGCGCTTCGTTTATTCTATGTAACATAAACACACTCAAACCGGCGGAATCTCGTAGACTACTCCCGACACGCAATCAACGTTTTTTATTTGTGTGTGTGTGTGTGTGTGTGTGTGAGTGTGTGTGTGTGTACAATCAGTATGGGGAGACACAAGTGGAGTCATTGCACTCAGTTTCAATCATTTGTGAGCACTGTTCTCACGCCATACTTGTTAGCAACAGACTTAAGATTATGCAAAATTCGATGGTAGAAGGGGAGTACAACACGCTTTGTAGGTTTCACCATATCCCCGCGACTTTTTTTTAAATACAACGAGGAATAACAACTGCTTGAAAAAGTAATCTTTAGGGTATCCAGCCGCTCAAGATAGTTCAGATAGGCGTTGAAGAGAAGACCCAATGGAATGAGAGCAGGACTTTTTGAGTGCACTACTAAAAAGGTTCTAAACAATGCCTTTTTTATGGCAAGTTTCAAACAACAACAACGGTTTTGGTGTTGGTTTTTTGTATCGCCAGCACACTGGAAAGACACTTCAAATATAGATCTAAACATTGTAGGTAATGATTCCTCGGTCTCTTAATAGAGAACTTCAACTCTGGTGCCTTCTCCAGGGATGCTGCTGCTGTAGAAGTAGTACTGCAGACCAAGAAGTCGTCTAGATAGCGCCTTACAAGGACTTCGCTAGGGGAGTATGCCCCAGATGAAGATCATATAACTTAGATAAATCTTGGATAGAACTGGAGCCACTGCCTAGCCGATGCAAACTTTCTGTTTTTGAATGGAATCCCGTTTTTCGTACCGAACGAAGGTTGCCCCTCAAATACAGCTTTAAAATATTGAAAAAAATTAGTGACAACAGTGGTGGCAAAGCGAACAAGATTGCCCTGCAAAAAGGTCCAACGCGAGCGAGTAAAATCTTAGGTTCTAATGAGTAGTAAAGATCTTTAAAATCCATCGAAAATATGTTGTGTTGCTTCCTATGGAAGGGCTGTAGCTTTGTAATCAGTCATCTGAACAATGCATGGATAAGGGACGGCCGACTTTCAAAGCTGTAAAATCACTCCGAAGGAGAGATGAAACCTTTTTCTGCCATGTACCATTTCACCACAACTTTGACAGGAAGGTCTTTCTTATGACCTTAGAAAAAACTTAAATCCAAAAGTGTATCCATGAAATACCGTTCAACCTGGAAGCCTGAAACGAACATTCACTACATTTAAGCATGCCGATGATGCCACTATCATTGAGAATGCCACATGTGTCACAACGCATGAATCACTGCGGATTTCTTACTGTAATAATCTTACTATATTCTCTGATATATAGTCATACAAGTGCAAGATAGTGATTATTCCTCTGGTCTAATGGTCTGGCTCAAGCGTTTCTAGAAAAAAGTAAAAAAGTAAAAAGTTGAAAGTTGAATACAGTCGGAGAGATCGGAGAGATCGATTAGAGGCTAAACTGGGATGCCAGTGTGGAAATGCGGAAAAAGTAACCTACTGATATGTCCGCGTGAAGTATTACTTTCCTCTTTTCATAAAGCACGATCTCATATAACTTAATTCATACCGTTTTGTGTGTGAAGTTGCTGATAAATAAATCGGTGGCCGAGTGGGTTAACGCACACCAACTCGGAGCACGCGGAGCGAAAACTTGCGCTGGAGAACCCACGGATCCTAGATTTAGTCCCCACTCCTGCCCGTTTCGATCTGGATGAGCATCGTACCGGCGTGCGGTCGTGTAGCACTTCTGCGTAGTGCACGTTAAAGACCCCAGGTTGTACTGGCTAAATTTCTCATCCACAGCTGAGACACCAGGACCGGCTTGCTAGAACAGCGCCTTAGCTGAGACAGTGTGAAGGAAAGCACTGCAAAGATTGGGGCGCGCAAGCGTCTTGAGACGCGGTTTGAGACCCCCTCAGCTCGTGCGCCGCCTTTGGCGGTGCTTTCTGCCCTCAGTCTGAGTTGAGACGCTGTTTCTAGCAAGCCGGCCCAGACACCCTTTGGGGTTGACTGACTTCCGGCTGCCCACCCATATACACACACAACAATTATTATTGGTAAGAACTAATATTCTAAATGATGAACGTCAAAGACGATATATACTTTTCTAGCTCACACGGTGTCAAAAATAATCAATTGTTTGCGTACATGGCATCGCTTCCTGTAGCTCCTGTTAGTAGAATATTTATCTGCAAGAACGGCGGTAATGTTTTTGTTTTTTTCTGTTTCTTTAGATATATATTTTATCAGTGACTTGAGTCGAACTTTGTGCTATTCGATCGGTTTTCGGATTTTTCTTACACTGTCGTGTAATTTAACGATACTAATTCAGCTCTTTTCAGCGATTCTGAATTTCAATGTGAGAATATTTGCATTCGCCACGGAGGTTAATCCTCTCTGTAATGAATCCCTTAATTTATATTGGGTTTGTAATATTTGGGAATTTAATTGCGAGCAAGAATTCTTATAACGGTCTTTAGTGGAGCTAAACTCCTTTTCACGTCAAGAAAAAATAAATTTTTGCACATTGTGCATACGCCTCGCGAAGTCGTTCTTGCAAGAGTTGAATGTCGAAGGAAGAAGCGACGCTTTTGGCGTTTTAAGCGTGTGCGTCTTGACAAGATAACAGACATCTATTCTAAAATGCACCTACTGGTATCTTGTTTCTCTGCAGAAATTTGTAATGCTCCCTGAGAAGCTGGACTTTTTTACTGTACGGTTCTTTTGATGAAAACTGACGAGTATAGGTTGTTTACCGCGTTGTTGATGTTGCTAGCTTGGAGAATTCAACAATACACGGATGTAAGGAATGAACGTGCAGCTGTTTTCCAGTTGCAAGAGTTCATTCAGAGGTCATAGTTCTTTTTTTTTTTGTAGTTGTTATTTGTATTGTGTTAAATGAACGCACACAACGCTCAGAAACACACGGAAATAAGGCTTGGCTGTTTACACCGCAGCTGATCATCTATGATGCATTTCTAACCTTTTCTTTGCAACATTTTTTACGGTTGCAACCGAGATTAGGAGTAAACGAACGTAAGAAACGTTTTTTTTTTTCTTTTTTTTTTTTTAAAGAGCGGCAAATAAATTAATGCTAAAAATGTACGAAGTTGATAAAGTGGCTCAACGCTCTTCGTGACAGTGTTTTCATAGTGATCACACATGATAAACCGAATTGATCATTATTTTACTCGTTAACAGGAGGTCGTGCACCTTAACGGAAGAATACCACTCTAAACTATTGTTTTTACAGCTGTAAAAAAAAAATAGTGACTAAATGCATAAAAGCAATCCCCTCTTCCCGAGGTGTAATCAAAAATGAGAATTGCTGGATAAATTAGCAAAACTTTACGTACACACTTTATTTTTTTCAGACACTCACGCAGATTGGGGAGGATGAATACCGCTTAATGTACTGCTCATCCCAATATGACGGACGCCTAGGCGGCGTTGCTAGATACGTTAGTTTGAACTCACGTGAATACAATGAAACTTTACGAACTACAAAGATCAGGTTTATGTATGGCGACCCGCGTTCGGCTTTCTTGTAAGTATCTCAAGTTTTTATTATAAAAAAAAATTAACATACCTCGAGAATTTTTTTACACTCCCGCTACTTCCAAATTTCTTCAGGGTAGCAGTGACACAACGTGCTAGCGCGCAACCATCACCAAAAAATAAAACAAACATCATCCGCTTCAGCAACGCTGACTTGTGCAACCAAGGTAAGCATGCATTGACCCTAAAAGGCGCTACGTTTACATGAATGCGATCGTAGCGGATCGAATCGAGCAGGGACCAATCGTTCTCAGCCTGTGTTTCTTCTTCTACCCTTTTGCTGCAAATAAAAAAAAAAAAAAAGTCAAACCTTGACCCGATGCTCTACGATCGCTTCCATGTAAATGCAGCCAAGGAATTTTTCTTGGGAGAGTGAGAATACCAGCTGGCGTTTCTGAAGAAGAGAAGTACTCTAACAGGAGTTATCGGTGCCTTCCTTGGCGGTCTCTTTACGAGCGCCATCTACTTTGGTAGTTTGTAGGATGGTGCTTAAGAAGCGCGGGGCGTGGCGAAGCTCGAGCATCTCATTGTCACTCTGCAGCCTATGAGATTGCGAGGCAAGCCGCTAAGAAGGCCGAAGAACCAATCAATGAGCAAGAGGAGTTAAGCCACACCCCGCGTTACTTAATCTGTGAGTGTAGAAGACAAAAAAACACTGCTTACATGGTTGACTTCCTATCATTCACATTTCTGTGGATTGACCTCACATGTGAAACTTATTCAAGCGCCGGTATTTTATTTTACGCAGGTTACACACTCGCGCAGATAGACATACCTATTGTGGATGCGTCACTGATGTGCTCGCAATATACATAGAGTGCAAGATGAATTTCTGCTGCTCTGACTACATCAGACATATAATGCACCACTAAAACAAAAACAAAAATCTAATTGTTCGGCAATTGTGTTGCATATGTGAAACTTCCTAGCATCACATAAACGATACTCCGAGTTTCCAAACGCCAGAGGCCTTCGTTCATGGCACTCTTTGTCAGACAGTTTGACGCGTATCATGTTGAATACCTTTGGAATAGCACGCTTACCCTATTTTTAACAGGGAAAAAAAAGTCAAATTTGGGGGTTTTACGTGCCAAACCTACGGCGGGCATCTGGCACGCACCAGCGGAGGACTGAGGATTAATTTGGGCCACCTGGGGATCTTTTGACGTGCAACCGAAAGCTCGGTTACACGGCGCCTTTTCCGTAATAAGCCTCCGTCATATTGCGGGCACCTCGGTCGGGATTCGAACCCGCCACCTGGGGATCCGTAGGCCGGCGCTCTCGCCTCGGAGCCACCGAGGCGGCTTTTTTTAACAGGGACAGAAGAAGAAACGTTTTTTGTCACGACAAACGGGACAGGAGAGACCGACGAATTCGAGGCTTAATGATTACCACGGGTCCACTATCGATCTCTATGTCTTCATGTAATTATTGTACATAGGATTTTTCTTATCTTTCTCAATTACGATCTTATACGCTCCGTGCGGGAACTATAGGGGGCGCTTTGAAAGACGCGCGTAGCGCCGCTAGCGGAGGACCTGGCGTTCAACAGTGAGGCGCGTTCAGCAGCCTGCGGCGCCTTTTCGCATGCCAAGCTGTGGCGGCGGAAGAGCGCACGGACGAAACTTTTGCTTTTTGAGCCTATACCTGCACGAGTGCTAAGGCAGAAGGGCATTTAGCTGTTCTCCACTTCTTATATATTGAGTTTGAGTCGTTATTAGGGGTAATCCCTCTAGTTGTGGCCGAAATAGGAGTTGGAGCAATTTTCTGAAAAAGAAAGACGGCCGCCACCACAATTGCTCTGAGTGGGAAATTTATTTCGCTCGTCGCTGTAAACCTAGGACTGCTGGAACGATGATATTTGGAGGCGAGTGAGATGTTCACTACGGTTTTGCACGGAGTGTGCCAAGTTTAATTAAGACAACAGGTGTGAAAGTTATGTTTTTAACAAATGAAGAAATAAAGCTGTACGGGATATTTAATGTTGGACCCAAAATCTTGTGTTATAGCAGGCTGTGCAAAGTGAAGGTTTGGGCACAAAGGTGCTTGGACTTGACATTAACATGACACAGCACTTGTTAAACCAAAAAGAGGTGGCATAGGGAAGTCAGTTGGAAATTTGGTTTGGGCGGCGTAATTCAATGGCAACCGGTTTTGACCATGAAAGGGCTGTCGGGAGAATACCACTCGTCGAGGGACGTGGAGACTTTACAGGTAGGAAGAGACTAGTGGGGGGACTGTACTTCTAATTGAAACGACTTTAGGAAAGGTGGTTCCAAAACCGAGAAAACAAAGTTGTCGGCCGACACACAGTTTTTGCCATCAAGGGCTTTTGTGGTCAGCTGTTGTGTAAAAACCTGTTGCACGAGGTGCTGATTTTCGGAACACAGGTACTTTGACATGACCGTAACTTGACACAACACTGAATATACCAAAAAGAGGTGGCATAGCGAAACCAGGTGGAAATTTAGTTGGGGTGGCGTACCTAAATGGGAACTGGTTTTTACCATCAAAGGCTGTCAAGATAATACCGCTCATCGTGGGAGGTGCACACTTTACAGGTAGGAAGGGACCAGTGGGACGGTACTTCCAGTTCGAACCACTTTGCGATAGGTGAAAGCCGAGAAAAAAATTGTTGTCTGCAGAACTCAGGGTGTCAGCGTTTCCACATCCAAAAGGAGGCTGATGAAGAAAGAAAGCGCACCACATAACCTTCCATACTCAAACGTCGATTCTCCAGTGATCCCGAGCTCCATTGTAGTTTCCCTTAGATTCATATTTGTTACTTTTTCTTTACCGTTCGAATCTTTCTTCATGAAGTACAGACCGCGAGCCATACTTGTCCGGGAATATCATCGACACGTACGATGGGGACGAAACGTTTTTAGAAGGCATTCCTCCAACGAAATTGGCACTGCATACCCGCCAGTGCGGGATGGTATTTCAGTTCGTACCATCGGCGCTAAGATATGTAGGCGTTACTGGTACGAAAACAAACGCAGTGCGCAAAGTGGCAGTGTAGAATATGTCAGCCGTGCCGACACAGTAGCAGACATAATCGGGAGACCAAATGTCTCGCGTCGTACGGCACGGATCCATCGTTGTCGCTGTCCCACAAAACATCGGCGAGGTGAAAAACTGGGAAACTTTGTCCCCACGAGATACGACGCATAACTATTGAAGCACTTAATGACGCAGCCCAGGCAGCACTTCATGCTCTGAACCCAGCGCCGCACCGCTCCAACTTCAATGCGTACCAACGTACGGGGCGTCGTTTCTGTTTCGTTTTCTCTGGGGTTCTCACTGCCTACCTTCGGTACCTGCCGCGTGGCGGTGCGCCAGTCGCGTCGCATGCAGAGCCGTTTATACTGAGAGAGTTTGGCCGATGGGCGGAGCTTGTTGGCCGCTAGAACAAGCGGATTTCGCGATAACACAATATGGCGTTACTTCTTTGTCTTGTTCATTCCTGAGAAATCGCGTAGAGTTCCTATGAGTCAGATCCACAATATGGCGGACGGAAGTAGTCATCCCCCGGTTGTCAGACCACGCTGCTGTGGTTGTCAGACTGTCAAAATCTCCTTAAGAAGGCCAAACTCTCTCAGTATAAACGGCTCTGGTCGCATGGAGTGTATAGAAATATTTGGTGCCGGGCCCACAAATTTCGTAAAGAACTGATGGTGCGCCTCTATAAGCAAACAAGATTTTATACATATTCGAAAGAAAATCGGAGAGGGAGAACGAAGATGTCTTGATCCTTCAATGATTTATACACAGTATTTAGACTATCGTTGCGTTCCACGTTGTTGGAGCGTCCATCCTCACTTCTTCATCGGCTTCTCACCACTCAACTTCCTTCTCTTTTTAACACAGGGAAGGAAATTCCTACAATCTAGCCCCACGAAAATTGCCCAATATCTTTTCATGTCCATGATAGTGTGTTGTGTGCTTCTCGTTTGTCAATTTCATAAGGTTTTGCTGAGGCCACGAATCTGTGATCACGTTTCCGTTGCGTTCATCAGACGTGACTTTTTTTTTTTTTTTTGTCTTTCTGTCGTTATTTGGAACAGGATTGACGTTCCAGATAATGAAAGCACCGAAATCTTCTTGTGCGTTTTGTAAACAGGCCTTGCAGGCTCAGATACGCCGGAAGGCCATCTATGGCGCGAGGATGCCTTGGAAAGAGAGCGCGTCTGGAGCCTCTAGATAGTTTTCCTTTCCGTTTTCTGTGTTCTGTCTGTCGTTTATGTGACCTGATCGTTCTTAGCAAATATTTTTGGTTCTGTCGTTTGCTGCTTGCAGTTGATGGGATCGCGTTTTTCCTATATTTCATGTGTACGTTGTGTTGCTGCTTCTCAGTCTTTGTCAAAACCCTTATTTTACACTTTTCTTTTTTCGTTCGCTGTAACCTTTGAATATACTTGACTTCTTTTGTTTCTGCTTAGCTTTTTCGCTGTTGACTTTAGGGACATAATCAAGATAAACTTTTCATTGTGGCAGCTTTTGATAAACTTTATCATGACAAAAGATTGCGTATTTGTGCTTGGGGCCAAGATGTTTGGTTACTGGTTCATATTGTGGCTGTGCGTCTCTTTTAAATTCAAATTTAACTTCGGCGATTTCGATTCGTCGTTAAAGTCGTGAGGATCGAGTTGCTTGCTGTTCGAGCAAAGCTCGGAAGGGGGACATGCCCTTGTTTACGATGATTATGCACAACCACCGCGATTTCTGCCTTTTCGTTGTCGTGTTACGATGGGATCGCTCCGTGTCCTAATTTCTTCATGGCAAACACAGCGTAGATACCTGAAGCAGGTGTGTTCCCATTCCTTAAAGCCATGCTGAGGTACGTCGTCTCACTCTTGGTATTTCTGTCTGGGTCTTGTTTGTCTCATATCGTTGATGGTTTGCGTGATCCTCAAAGATGTTTGATGAGTTCTTTTCTCGCATTTTTTTCTTTTCTTGGTTCAGAGATTCAGTCTGATGACATGGATGGGGACGCTGTCATTGTACTCAAGGCTAAGTGTATATTCCTCCTCAAGGTCCCCGTCCTGAATTAGAAGTTTTATCTCTGTGTCTAAAATGGGCAACCGACGCCGTATGGAATCCAAATGCTCAGTCATTTCACTCAGTTCTGTGACTAACGTTTGATTCCAAACATTTTTAATCTATGTAATTTAAAGCGTTAGTCGCTTCGTTTCTGAGCGCAGTGTTCTTTTGACGTTTCATTCTCTGTGAAATGTCAATTTTCAGTTCTGTTAAAAATTTTCTCAGTGTTAAGTGAAGTGTTGCGGTAATGTTGTTTGTCCTTGCTATAGGTTCATCAAGAGGCTAGTTGTTAAAGATTGCGCTTGCCTGTGAGAGGTTCGTTAGTTTCCGTTAGGTCGCTTGGTGATCACCGGCTGATCGGTGCGACAATAAAAACCTGCTTCGGTGAGTTCATCCTGGGTTTCGGCACCAAGTTTTGTAACAGACTGTTCACGAGTTTTTATAAATAAACAAGGGGCTTTATGTACAGTATTTATATTATTGTTGCGTTCCACGCTGCCCGGAACCTTTATCCTCACTTCTTCTTCATAACCTCATCACCACTCAAGTTCCTTTTTTTTTTTTCAACAGAGGGAAGAAACTTTTAACGTAACATATGTGCACACTTAATAGTTATTCCTAATATAAACCGATACTACCATTATTTGGGGTGATAAGCCCGTCGATCTTTCAGAGCATTCCAGACTCTCGAGCTCCTTTCCCTCAGTGCGCAAAAGTGGTATCAATTAGCGTATCCCAATTACTTCTTTAATAACCCAAGGAATTTGATTGAAACGTCAACGCCGTCAATTATTTTAGCATCGCAGCAATCCTTACTTTGCCCTCGCAAGCGACTCGGTATTGTTATGAAAGACAATCTATTTATTTTATGTGCTTTGTGTAGTGTTGCTTTAAGCCCTGTATTGAAGTGGATAACGTCCGATGCATGAAAAACGATTTGTTTGATTTGGAAACGGGGGAATCGGTGGCCAAGTGTGTAAGCTCGCGCTGTAGTTATTTCATTTGGAAACAGGGGGCGATCGGTGGCCTAGTATGTTAAGGGGGGACACTACCTTCAATTTGCTTTTTTTATGTCACATGTTTAACAAGTAGTCTTATCAGCTTTCAAATGTCCTGATAAAGGCTCTCAGAAAGCTTCACTCCTGTAACTATCGTACTTTATCTGGAGTAAATTGTTTCTGACATGCCGGAACCATCTCAACTACAGTATTCTGAACTTTCCATACTGTTTATTTCAGTTTCGCTTGTTTGCATCAAACTTTGGTTCAGGAAAACAATCCTTTCACAATTATTTAATGTGTGCAGCCAGATTTCTAGATTTCTATACTGACATTTTGTAAGAAATGCGACTGTGACCTTATTGTATGCATTTCCGTAGCCTTTTGTTGTGAAATATTTAATTCAGTGCACGCAAAAATATTTTTTTTAAAGGGCAAAGTTTTTCTAGTTGCTTTTCTCAGCACCATTTCCCGGGTGTTATAGTGTATGTTTCAGCAAAAGAAATGGCCGTTATTATTACCTTTTCTAAACGATAGGTTTCCTCAGTGGGCGCGTGCCTATTTGATGTACTTTTATGTAACTCTTTGAAGGATAAATGTGTGAGCTCAAAACTCTGTATGCCACCCTTTTTCCCTGCTGTGAATGTGCCCCGAAATTTTTATACAAATGGGACTAATGGTTAAAAAGTACACCTTCTTGAGCAGTGTCAACACTTTAACGTACTGCTGCTCAGAGCTCGCGGAGCGAAGGCTCATGGTGCCAACCACAGGGATCCCTAGGCTTGTTCCATACCCCTGCGCGTTTCTATCTGGGTGAGTACCGCACAGGTGTGCGGTCGTGTTTCACTATTGCGTGGTGCACGCTAAAGATCCCAGAGTAGCAGCGCTGCTCCACTTCGTAAACTTCTCAGCTTCGACAAACACACCAGACGCCCACTAGGGCGGACTAACTTCCGGTTGTCTAAAAAAGTACACAATTGGTTGGAAGCACTAGAAAAAGTATAACATGAGCGAGTGACCTTGGTGCGGGCGCCTTGGTGCTGCGTCCCGAAAGCGAACCTTATACTTCTGATTTACATGGCCACCCGCGCTTTCCGGCCGCTGGATGGATAGGTAGACAGATATTAACGGCTGTAGCCTTTATTACCTGCGCTAGCTGGCGCCACCTAGCCTAAAATCCAAAGTTCCGAAATCCACGCTGGTTGCCAGCCGCCGGAGGCTTAGCCCAAATTAGACTGGTTTGACGTAAACAGTGTCTTTTGTTTTAGGTACAAGTGATTTAACTTGCTCAGAGCTTTAGGGAGAAGTAATCATATTTACATAGGTCAAACAAAATATATTCACGCTTTTGGTTTGATTCGCTAGCAACGTCATTTTTATTGCAGCTACAACACTTTCCTTAAAAGTTTGCATAGGTGAAAGTACAAGTTCTTATACTTTCACCTATGCAAACTTTTGTAAAAAACTTAAAAATGTACAATACCGGTGGCGGTACCTCGGCTCAAATATGCTGTCGTGATCCAATGCCATAGCCTGTTCAATTTGCTTGTTTTATATGCACTTCGTGGATGTCGCATCCCGAAAATTTTAAGATGTTTAGATGTTTGTGTGGACATCTTAATTTTTTATGAACGTTTTTATTGTCTCACATAGGTACTGGCAGTTTATTTGCTGAATACGAGGTCCTCTACTCGAATTATGAAAGCTGCTTTGTATTGAAGCTCTTGAGCACCGAAGAGAAACGTAAGAGCTCGGGAACTTTTTTGTTTAATGAAAACCAGTTATCCTTTTAGGAAATCTTGATTGAACAGTGTGATTCATGCGTATCCGTAACTCTATAATGTGTTAAGAATACGTTTTCTTTATAATAACGGCCAATAGCTCTAAATTAAAAGCTGACATTTCTGGCTTATGGCCCTCAACGAAATTTACACCTTAATGTGAAAGTCGAACTTTTTTTTTTCTATCTAGAATGTAAGAAAACTCGGGACATTCTACGCAAAACTTGTGAGCTGTTTAAGTTTAACGTACTGCACCAAAAACGTCAATTTACTGCCTACAGCATATTCTATCTTGTTTGGGTGTGTGTGTTTTTCTGGGTTTTTTTGTGTTTTTTTTTTTTTTTTTTGCCTAGTACTGGCTATGTTGAATAAATTATTTAAATAAACATTATGTTTAAGGGTCTGATTGGTTTATAAAAAAATATAAATATATAATTGTTCGTTTTCATCGTCTTACCGTTGTCTCTCAAAAGTAAATATTCAAGATATGTTGACGAATCGTACATTCGAGTAAGAATAATACCTAGATGGCAACCGAACGACAAAACTTGTCAGCTTTTTTACCTTTATTCTCATTCGGTCAGTACGGTTGTTTTATGGTCATATTCTGACTAGTAAATAAAAGCATGCTTATATTTATATTTATTTTCATTATATCAACCAGGCATCACGTATGACGCGCGGTGCAGATACATTTTCACGGATGGTGTTTTGAGCGTGCTAAAATCATATTACGCACGACAAAAATTTGCATTTCAGGTTGTGAACTGTGGGTGAGAGAAGGATTCGAAGTTCACTTTGAAAATGAACCTGATGAGGAGGATAGTGATGCCGGGGAAGATGAAGTGGACGATGAAGACAATGCTGAGAGCAGGATCCAAAGAGTTAGGAAAGGTGGACTTGGACTTTGCGTTCATACGTATACCGAAAATTGTGGAAGTATGCCGTACAAGATTTATGAGAAAGAAATGTGTAGCTTGTCATCAACAGCGAAGGAGGCAAACGGACAAACCACGCTTTGAAGAGTGGGTTGAGTACAACTCCATGCTTCAGGGGGATCTCGCTTTTGTTTCACTCTGGTATTCTGAGCAGCAAAGCCACACAATGAAGTGAAGAATTGAGAGAAAGATTATGGTACACTCAACCCCCCCCCCCCCCCCCCCCAAAAAAAAAACAAAAAAACTCTACTTTGAGGGCGAAGTATTTGTTGCACTACACTCTAGAAAAAGCCCGTGCGTCTACTTTCACGCACAACACTCGCAGAGCCAATCACCGCAACTTACGGAGGCAGCTCAGCAAATGTCGATGCCGAAACGTATGTTTAAACCAAATTAACGCACATTGAGTTGTGACAGTAAGCAATGCAAAAGGTCACATTTGCATTGCTTAATGCCAGAACCCAGACTGCGTTTTTGGTTTAACATGTGTCTGTTTCGGCATCGTCATTCGCTGAGCTGCCTTCATAAGTTGCGGTGATTGGCAACCCAACCACTGCGCGGAAAAGTAGACGCACCGGCTCTTTTTAGACTGTATGCATCATAGTATCGTTTTTGTTAGTTACTCTTTAAAAAGGTATGACCTTTTTAATCTTGCTCCCCCCCCCCCCCCCCCCCCCCCCTTATAGGAACCCCTCCTGTCTTCTTGAGTTTCAACGAGTGTGTTGGAGCCAAAAATTAGGATATGAATGCTTTTTATGTGTTTATCTGTGTGTACTACACTTTCAATTCTACTTTTTTTTACGAATGTCTGTTTTTAATAACTTGCAGCTCTAATAAATTTGCTAAAGATTTTTAAAAGTTAAATATTATAAATTCTTAGCGCGTGTCCTCACTCCGAGTTGAAGTTAGGTTGACAGGGCAATGGTTCATGGCGGAAAGCCGCAATAAAATGCAAGCGCAATAGAGTCTTTACACACGAGCCAGAATACAGCCGCCATTGCTGACCTTCTCTTGTCTTACGAAGATACCGAGCCACTGGAACGGGTGTTGACGAGCTTCCAGAAAGGCCAATGCTGGGAAGAAGAAAACAATGGAATCTAAGGTGGCAAAAACTTGGACTGTTATGGTAATGACGAAGTGATGAAAATGGAATAAGCGGAAACAAAAACTGAAGGTCAGTTATGGCGGCGCCCATGCACAACTGCTGTAAAGCGTCTTATCCTGCCCAGGGTGTCGAACCGAACCCGAACCCAAACCGAAAACAGGAGCACGAGCCGTAATTTTTGATTAAAGCAAAACAAACTCGAAACAAAAATCGAACACCTGATATTGAATCCGGACCGAATGAAAGCCGAACTCTCATGTGGCGGTTATCGTTTGTGGGGTCGCTCAATAATACTGCCACCCAATAGGTCTCCGCCTGGTCCGCCCTCCCAAGAAGTCCCACGTTAGAGGAGATGTGAGAAAGCACTTTACTGTTCCTTGACTCTTGACCGCGTCTTCCCCGTGGCTGGCTCGGTCTTGAGGTACGCCGAGTCGTTCAGGGGTGTCGCGGCTGTCTTCCTCGTGGCTGTCTCACTCCTGTGTTTCGCCGAGTCGTCGGGGCTTGTTGCGTTGTCGCCGTACCCGCTCGCTCCTTCTCCCGGACTCCACGCCCGCCGGTCTCGAGCGCCGCTTGGCCACCTATGACGTGTACCCCCTCCCCCCCCCCCCCCCCCCCCCCCCCACACACACACACACACTTAAGGCTCGGTCTTCGGGAGGCCTCGGGTGCTCGGGGACTCACGGGTCTTGCTGAGTAGTTGCTCCACCTCGGCCATAATGTGGTCGTCGGTAGCGGAGCTGGGTGGAACTTTTTGGCCCCCCTCGTTCATGATGTCGTCGAAAGTCGAGAGGGACGGAAGGGGAAGCTGGACGACATCGGCCCCATGACTTGGGCCGGAAGAGGGGGAAACGACCGATGTAGTAGGGGCCGTCGTGGCTGCGGGTTTGAGGGCGGTGGCCGCGGCAGCTGGTGCGGCGGCAGAGTTCTTGGGAAGCCAGACTGGCTGGACGGGGGCCAAGGCAGCGGAAGCCAGAAGGTCCGGGAGGCTGCACCACTGCTACCACGTTGTCAGGGAGGGGGCGTTCCTCCAGCAGGTCCATGTGGAGTTGACCTGCCTCGTGGGTTTCTAGGTGTGTGATTGGCACCCCGCACAGCCAGCAAGTGTCCAGCATTCCCAAGATGCGTGACACCAACGGCCGCGTGTGGCCATGGAACGGGTATGGGACTTCGTAGTCGGGTTGGCCGGGCGTTGGCCTTGGTTCATCTTTCCAACGCCGGAGAGAGACGTAGTGGATGGCCTCTCCTTCTCCGGACGCCGTCTACGTGGCCATAGTGTGGCAGGGGGGCCTGCTCCAGGCAGGTCCCCCCATCGCAGACGGACCTGTCCGGTACCGTGATGTTGACGTGGACGTGCTCGCCCCGTGCCGCAATGTTGTTGCGGACGGGGTTGTCCTATGCCACTAAGGCGTTACTGCTGCCAAACTCGCGGTGCCTGCGGAGCCCATACGGCGTTGCCCAGTTCCACCGTTCGGCCATCCCCGGTGCTGTCGCCTCCGTGATCGGCCACCATGAGGGTCTGGTCGACCGGACCAGCGCCTTCCATCTGCGGGCCCTACCCCATCCGGTGGGCCTCCTGGGTAACGCCCTCTGGGACGGCTTCTCCAGGGAGGCATGTAGTACAGAAAGATCCCTGTTAGGACACCAGAAAATTATTAATTTCTGCCGCCGAATGTGGCGGCAGCGGTAACCTTCATTAATCATCTTCCCTATCGCGACGGTAGTACACCTTCAACTCCGCGATGTGAACTGAACCAGACTCCTCGTTTGTATCACGCCGAGCGAGTTTATAAGTAAGCCGCGACATTCCCGTCTTCACCTCATAGGACCCTTAATTCCCATCTCTGAGCAAGCGATGCAGCGAAACGGCTAGCTGCGTTACTCGGAGGGTGGGTTCTTCTCAGGACCAAATCCCCAACTTTGAATTCCAAGTGCATGTGGCTCTTGTCACACTGTGCCGCTTGCTCCATCCTTGCGGCATCGAGGTTCTTTCTAGCATCGTGAAGCGCCCCAGACAAGCGGTTCGTTGGCTCTTCCGCGTGCTTAGAAAGCGGGCGCCCTGGTGTTCCTAGGTTGCTCCGTAACTCGTTCTCCAGCGGAGATGGTATCTCTTTGCCCAGGTTCACAAACGCTTGCGTGAAACCAGTCATTCTGTTCACCGTATTCTGAATGGCAAAACCCATCTCGGCGATGGGCTTATCCCAGTCTCGGTGTCTCTCCGTTAGCACTATTAGTATGCACTTGACATTCCTATTCATTCTCTCAGTGATAATAGCAAGTTTTAGAATACAAAGCCCCAAAGCTTTGGGTGCCCCAAACACCTCGGGGCATCGCAGTGGGCATGCGCAGAAGTTCTGCGCATGCGCAGTGAGACACCCCAAGCTGTTTGGGGCACTCAAAACTGTGCGGCCCCCTATTCTAAAACTCGCTATTGGCTTGAGGATGGCACGGTGTCGTCCTCTTGCGCATTATGTTCAGCGCCAAACAGGAATCCATGAACAGTTTACTAGTAAAATAACTAGCGTTATTACTAATGACACGAGTATGGTCCTGCTCATGAAAGCTCGGCGTAAAAGCAACGGTAGTTCACTATTGGGGAGGAAATCGAACAGTCACGCCTCTAGCGGCACGCTGCAGTGGTGGGTAAAACAAACCAAATGTTCTTGTTTGTTTTTGACCGGAGAAATCGAAGATGATGATCTGAAGGCCGCTGCTCGTACGACCAAAGCACTCGTCAAAGCGAAGCGCTCGTGCCGAGACCGCGTTAGGCGAGTTTCAATTTCTTTGTTATGCTGTGTTAGTAAACACCGGGCTGTGGGGACAAGAAGTAAAGCCCTTCTATCCTGAAAAAAATGGCCCCATTCATTTTTGTAAAAATGGTCGAGGCACGTGCCGCGCGCACTTCTGGGAAATTCATGGCGTCTGAAATCTATCTCAGTGCTGCGCTGTGCCGCCATGATCTTCCCAAGCGCTACATGTTGCATGTGCCTCGTGGATCGACGCACCTTGCGCTATTTTTGAAACATGAAGGGGCTTTAACAAGAAGCTCAATAGAGTGCCCCTTATAGTTTGATATTCTGCCCAATAGCAATGGAGTGTTAGGCTCGTGCAGGGGTGTTTACCGATGTCCTCGCACGACGTCGTATGTCCTCGTTCCCGCATATTCACTCACAAATCTTCAGTACACCTCAGGTGCAGAAAGGTCTTGTTGGATAAAAGGCAGGATGGATGCGCATGACAGATTGGGGCGTGCCAGGCGAGGTCTGACACAAGCTTTTTGAGAAGGAGCCAGAGGAGTACCGGAAACTGCAGCGCGTCACCTTGGCACAGTTTTTGCAGCTCCCATCAGATAAAAAAAACTTTCAGCTTTTCCACTTTAGTGAAGAAGGAAGAGCAGCGAAGCTGTACTATGGTGGGAATGAAGTTCCCAAGTTGCAAGTTGGCAAGCCAGAGTGGAAAGGCTAGAGGCTTTGCGCCATATATGAGTGACGGCGGCAACAAGAAAACCGGCAAGCCGGTTGTCTGGTCGCCGCCGTTACTCATAGATGGCGGTAGCTGTCCAGAGTTTAGTGTCATTTGTTTGCTGACGGACACGATACTGGGGAAACTAGCCCTTAAAGGGGCGGTGCAACGATATTCGATTGGAATCCCTACCAAAAAATCCGGTATAACTTTTCGCTATCCGGATTATGGAACCGGAAATCTATCTGGATTCTATCCGGACTCTATCTGGAATTGAGGTTTTCAGAAATTATTCCTTTGTCTGCAATCTGGATTTCGGGTTTCCAGTAACAAATTTCCGGTTCCATAATCCGGATAGTGAAAAGTTATACCGGATTTTTCGGTAGGGATGTTTCTCACTTTACACGAGCTTATTGGCACTAGTGGAGCTCAAGGATACTCGCGCGCAGCGCCACTGGCCAAGAAACTCCTTCAATCTCTCCTTCGCGAAACTTGACAATGTAACTGGGGGATCGGGGTATCCCCCTATTGGAAAGACCAGTTTGAAAATCTAACTGATCAGACTGGTATTTGAACTGGTCAAACTGGTATTTGAACTGGTCAGACTGGTCTAACAGGAAATCAAACTGGTGCAACTGGTAGCCAGACTGGTCTAACTGGTAACCATATTGATGTAACTGATCACCAGATTGCCTTCTAACTGGTCACTGGATTCGCCGAACTGGTCAGCAGATGGCCGAACTGGTGCAACTGGTAACCAGATTGACCAAACTCGTCACCAGATTGGCCTATTTGGTCCAACCGGTTACCAGTTTGACCCCTCTCTCTCACTTTATATATTTGCTTTCTCACTTTGATTAATTGACTCTCAAATAATCACGGCATGATCGAGCGTTCTTATGCTAAGAGATTCAACCCCTAAGCCGTTCAAAATACTCTCAGAGGTATGACATTGCTGGAACAAAATCAACATGCTGGGAATATTTTTTATTGATTAGGCTGTCACCGAGACATTCTGTACGTTCAATACAACCAGTATAAAAGATGGAAGCGCAGAGCTCGGAAGTAGTGACCGGGTTAGTGTGCCGTTGTATTGAAGTTTGTATGTGTTGTGTATGCGTATGCGCTCAATGTTCAGCTGACGCTTGTGGTAGGCGTATTGTATCTACATTTGTGTAAAATAAAGATTTCCGAAGCGCAGTGGTGGCGTAAACAAATGAAAATATATTTTGCTGAACCAGCGTGACAAGTCAACCAACATGACCAGTTCAACCATCCTGTCCAATCAACCAGTATGACCAGTTCAACCGCCATGACCAGTTCAAACCACTTTGACCAGTTCAACCATTATGAAACTGGTCAAACTGGAGCAATAACCAAGTTTGAAACTGCTACCAGTTTTAAAGGGGCCATGAAACGATTTTCCTACTTCTTCCTCCTTAGCTTTAATCCTCAACTCAAATGCGAATCGTGAAATCACGTGGTCGTGACATTCCTTCGGCACCGGTGCGATGACTCCTAGGTTCTACCGTGCTTTTTATGCACACCATGGAACTTGCCATTCCCCAGTTACAATTAGTTCCGTCAGGGCACTCATTGGCCACGAACGCGAATCCAAATATTCGTCGACGGATTGGTTCTTGACGAGTGCATGCGTCCGAGTGACGCAGTTCTCGTGTCCAATGCGTGAGCTGGGCTGTGCTGACGTCAGTTTGGCGCCGGTGACGCGCTTTTGGAACCGTGGATGTATTATAGTGAAAAGGCGGAGAGCTTTCGAAGGCAAGAAGGTACAAAATAGTCCGCTATATTTTCAAATGTTCGTACCGAAAAGCTGGCTCTTGACTTTCTAGCCTCTTTCGTGTGGCCAACTAAACGATATGCGATTAGTAAACTCCCAATTTAAAATCATTCATCCCAACCCAAAATTCGTTTCATGGCCCCTTTAACTGGTCGTTCCAATAAGGCCTCCAGTGACAATATTTCTTTCTTTCTTTCTTTCTTTCTTTATTGGTTTCCATTTCATACAGAATGGAGGAGGCCGAGGAAAAAAGCTACAAACGCAGCTTGTGGGGCCCTCGGCCCCCTTTGAATGATGGCAGCATTGGACTCACAAAAACACTCACACACAGTAACAAAACACTTCCTGGTCAATCAGATTCACTCATTCGATACAGCTCCACACATTAGTATGCAGTTGCAATTTAACATGATTAGGTCGGGTAAGGAACACAAAACAATTCTAGGAAATAGCTCGTTTTCATCTCAGGCAGTTCTAAGGGCACCGGTATCAGAAAATGAACATAAAAGATATCTCAGTTCAGAAGGGGTTATAGAGGATATATCGGTGCCAGCCTCCTCAAATGAATTTAGAAGTCTAGGCAAAGTATTCTTAAGCATTTGGTCACCATAATTTGTCCGAGAACGAGGAACTATCCATGGTTCTGGAGTTCGTGTTTTATGCGAAGGTTGCCTTTTTTCTAAGTTTCCTATTTCTAAGAGTGTAGAGGTATTTTTCCTAATGCTATAATAAAAATCTCGCATAAGCCTCCTTCGGTTTATGTCATAAACTTTTGGAATGTTATATTTCTTGAAAAGGTAGTCAGTATGTTCGGTGTATGAGACATTGGCAATAACGCGTATCATTCTCTTTTGCATTAAGTGTAATTTATGGAGGTTAGATTCTGTTGTTGTGCCCCGTACAAGATGGCAATAGTTAATATGAGATACAAATAGCGTATTGTAGATTAATAATTTAACTGATTCCGGAAGAATATACCTATTTCGATTCAGTATACCAGCAATTTGACTAAGTTTGAGTAGTACAAAGTTAACATGCTCGTCCCATTGCATGTTACTGGAGAAGTACGTGCCAAGCACTTTTATAGTGTCCAAAACTTCGATGTTTGTGTGATTAAACGCTATGTTATGATGCAATGGGATAGGCGTTCCTCTTGTATAGAAGAAAACGGCTTTAGTTTTATTGGAATTAACTTTTAGACGGTTCTGTTTTGACAAAGAGCTTGATTTACGTAGAACATCATTTGCCATATTGGTTATCTCGGCGTAGGAGCTGGACAATAGAAATATGCTAGTATCGTCCGCATAGATTATAAACTTCGCCTGTTGACATATATGTACGATATCATTGACGTATAAGTTAAAAAGCAACGGGCCAAGAATACTACCCTGAGGCACACCAGAGATTATTTCTTTGCTTTTAGATGTTAAGCCATTCAGAAAAACGAATTGTCGCCTTCTGCCGAGATAGGATTTTATGAACTCAAGTGGCAGACCCCTTATGCCATACCGCTCAAGCTTTTTAACTAGAATATTGTGATCGATATGATCAAAGGCCTGGGTAAAATCAACAAAAATGCCCAAAGTCAGAAGCTTCTGCTCGAAGTTTTGTAAAATATATTCTTTTTGCTCATGAAGAGCCAGCTCCACAGACTTATTTTTTTGGAAACCATACTGAGCTTTAGTTATTAGCTGATATTTTGCACAAAATGACGATATTTGATTTAAAATAACTTTTTCTAAGCATTTCGAGAAAATTGGAAGGATAGAAATTGGGCGATAGTTCTTTATGTCTAACCTATCACCTTTTTTATATAGTGCTGTAACTTTGGCAACTTTCATTTTGTCTGGAAAGGTTCCTGTGGAAATACATAAGTTGTATATATGAACCAAGACATGGACAATTTCATTAATTACGTACTTGACAGGTCTTATCTGAATACCGTCAGCATCACGGCTGCAAGAGTTCTTGAGTCCAAGAAAGGTTGAACATACCTCTACACTGTCGGTTGCATGTAAAAAAATACTGCTTTCGTTTCCGGACAGGGAGTAACTACAAGACTCATTTGAACACAGTTCAGGTTCTCTATGGACAAAATAGTGGTTAAACGCATCCACTAGTTCAACTCCTGTCAGTACGCGTCCATTGAGAGAAATTCTTTCTATTGTTTCAACATTCTGTTTTCGTTTCATGACTACACTTAGCTTGCTCCATAGCTTATCTGTGTCCCCTGCACAGCTAGAAAAGAGGTTCATGTAGTAAGCTTCATTGGCATTCCTTAACTCTTTAGTTAGTTTATTACGATAGACCTTAAACGTTTCCAAGTCTGAAGGGATCCTTTTCTTAATAAATGTTAGATAAAGCCTCTCCCGCTTCTTAATTTTCCTTAAGAGCTCTTTTGTTGCTGCTCATGGATTGGACCCGAGCATTGCGTGGGCACTCGATTTGGGCTCGTGATAATCGATCGCTCGAGAAGCATTCAGCGTCCGATCGGTGCAATGACGACAATAACCGAACCATAACAATCTCTGGACCTCAGCCCGTGTCCTGTGCCTTGCCAACCCCAGCGGGTGGCTACGATCAACATTGGCGTCATATAATCGACTCCAGATCACGTGGACCCTTGTTCTGGCTGCGAGTTGAGGGCGCAAAAAACTGTTCGTTTAGCTTGATTTTTTTCTGCAACTTCGATTGCGTGCGGTGAAAAACGAACGGGTGTTTCACAGGTCATTAACGACAGAAATCCGTTCCAATCGGTATTTGCGCAAAGTAAAAAAATCGTTGCACCCCCCTTTAACAGCGCTGCTGTAAAAAAAAAAAATGTTTATTGCAATTAAAGATAGGGCATAGGGGGCAGGAGGTGTGCGCCGGTGACGACTAGGTCTGGGTGCTGGCACAAGGAAAGGGTATTGCTCTTTAAGGCCGAGATAAAAACATCCACCTTTTATACTTGTCGCTTACGGGGGTACGAATTTTATCAGGGACCACATGAGGAATAAATAATGTTCCCAGCATGTTGATTTTTTTTTTTTTATTGCGATACCTTTGAGAGTATTTTGAACGGCTCAGGGGATGAATCTCTTAGTAAAATGTTAACGCTCGTGCCGTAATTATTTGAAAGCCAATAAACCAAGTCGCTCCACTACGGTTCCAAGCCACGTGTTTGCTTCCCCGCACGGCACGTCGGAGCCAGTGTTTCTTTCGTAGTATTTGTTTCTATTTGTACTGTTCGCGTGTTGCTGCAATTGTCGCCTTGAATTAATCTCTGTAGACGGGGTATTCACTCAGGTGGAAGCGAAACTTCATGGGCAGAGAAATCGCTTTTCGATCAACTTGAATTCAGTCAAAGCCGCGACTTGCGGAAGGTGTTAAGTGTAGGGAGCTACGCCGTAGTGAGCTCGTAGGGCAGTTTCCCCAGGAATCGTAGTGTAGTCAAACAAGAAAATAAGCTATAGCTTTTTTTTACCGATTTTACTTAATGCTAAAATTCCAAACTGTAAATACGTACTTTCCGTCATATTTCCACACTATGTTCCTGCTGTGATGGTGACATACAGAAATACAGAACCACGTTGATTGCCGGTTGGCACTCAGCATCGGAAAACAGAACCGAACACACCAGAGAAGGTACCCAAACACCTGGCAGCCAAACTGGCCCGTTTTGGTAGCAGTTTCTTCGGTTTCCATACGTCGTCAACGTCGAAATGTGGTTCTGCAATCGGAGGTGGCCATTTTAGCCTATTCTACACTCTGTTTCACCTTATGAAGTACCGCAGGAGAGGCTACAAGCGCGAGCTCCTTGCTCTGAGGTACATCTCGGCGGCACAAGCTCTCGTCACTTAAGAGCGGCTGCCAACGCTATGAGCTCGCGCTTCTAGCCTTCGCTGCGGTACAACATAAGGTTAAACGAAGTATAGGAACTTCGCTGTTTCTAATGGCTTTATTTGCTCATTTAAGTAAATTAGAGGTAGAAACGTCAATGCAACCGAAAATGTTCGGCACGTTTGGAGTGGGAGACGGAATTACAGGCGGCCTTTGCTGCCGCCGAAGCTCAATCAACTCAACATTTATTAAACAATGCGCGTGACGTGCTCAAAAAACGAAACCGAAAGAAGATAAGGCGGGAGGGCGGAAACTTTCTCCCGTCTGCCTGGAGAAGAAGAAAAACGTCTCGTTCCTCCCTTCTCCTCGTGCCCGCTTGAGGGCGCGTCAGTAGAAGAGGTGGTGGGATACAGAGGTTAAAGAAGCTATAGACGCTTTGCAGCAGCTGTGCATGGGTACCGCCATAACTGACCTTCAGTTTTTGTTTCCACTCATTACGTTTACTTCACTTCATTATTACCATAGCAGGCCAGGCTATTGCCATCTTAGATTTTATTCTGTCTTTCTCCACAGCATTGGCTTTTGTGGTGACTCGTCCACACCAATTTCAGTGGCTCGGTATCTCGGTAAAGCAATGGAAGGTCAGCAATGGCGGCTGTATTCTGGCGCGTGTGTAAAGCGTCTATACTGGCTACACAGAAAGCCAACAGGGAACATCGACTATCGCTCCGAACTGAATCTGGGAGTGAGGTTGCTAGAAGATGGACCATATACCACGCCTGCAAGTGCTATGCTAAATGACTAACCCAAGAGAAGATGAGAACAGCGGATTTGGAGACCGTCCGAGATATTAGGTCTAGCGGAAGGGACGCAGCGAGAAAGTTCTGGAAGTGTCTTGGATCGTTGGAAGGAAAACACCAAGATGTGACCATAATTGACGAGAGCACGGGGAATTCGCCAGAAGACCTTGGGAACCACCTCACCAAGTACCTGACGGAGACATTTGCTCCCGAGGATGCGTACACGCCGTAACAAGGCCAGCTTGCCCCGGATCAAACGGACTCCAACGAAGAGGGGGACATCGGTCGAGTGCATGGTTGCGCGTGCACTGGCACGCTTGAAAGGGCTACCTCTCAGGGATGTGACGGGGTCCCGGCGAGCGTCCTCAAGTCCTTGGGAAAAGATGCAGTGGAGCAGCTGGCGGATATCTTTGGAGCAATCTTAAGGGGAGAGGAACCTGTGCCCCAAGAGTGGTGGGTCGGCCGCGTGGTTCTGATCCCGAAGAGAGGGGGCGACAGACAGTTCCTTAAGGATTATTGGCCCCTGACCGTGACCTCTACGGCATACAGGACCTTCGCCCACCTTATCAAGGAACATATGGCAGCACGGGCAGAAGAGGACGAACTGCTCACCGAACTTCAGGGCGGATTTCGGAGGGGTCGAAGGTTGGAAGACCTTTTCACCCTCACACAATGTATTGAAATTGCCCGAAAACAGGGCAGAAGACTGCTATGCTGCTTTCTAGATGTGGCAAAAGCATATGACAGCGTGCCTCACTCGCAACTCGTGCGACGTTTGGAGGAGCTCCACCTTCCTCTTCGGGGCTAGCTGTCATACGGCGCCTACACTCACGAAATACAGTAATGACGCAACTGAAGGGGGTCGTCTCAGAGCAAGTCACAGTGACGAGGGGTCTCCGACAGGGATGCCCACTCTCCCCGCTTTTTTATATTCGGTATGTGTCAGGGTTGGAAGAAAGCCTGATCCAGTCGGATGTGGGCTTTTCACTGACACACATGGAAGGAGGCGCAGAGGTGAAGTGGATGCTGCCGAGCCTCACCTATGCGGACGATATTGTATTGACGGCGGAGACGGTGGAGGACCTGCAGCGTCTAATATGTATATGTGAGACGGAGGCGGCAACATTGGGCCTTCAGTTCAACACCAACAAGTCGGCAGTCCTTCAATTAGCCGGGTCCGAAGTGGCTAAATTAAACAGTCTGGTGCTGAACGGCGAGCAAGCACAGGTACAGGAGTCGTAAATACCTGAGAGTTGTATTGACCAACAAGCCGGAGTAGTTGTCCGAGCGTTATGCTCACCCCCGACAGGCAGCCGTGCGAGGTACGAATGTACGCCGAAAACGTAATCTTTGGTGTCGCAATAGTTTTCTGGTGACTCGCGAACTCTGGAAGGTGGTTGTGGTGCCTGGATTAACCTTCGCCAACGCGGTCCTATGTGTCCCTGGCATAGTGCGGGAAGTCATGAAACGTCGTCAACGAGAGGTCGGGAGGAAGGCTCTGGGCTGTCACGGAATGGTGGCCACCGAAGTAGTCCAGGGAGATCTTGGGTGGTCGTCGTTTGAGGCCAGGGAGGCGACCAGTAAGAAAACCAACGACAGCCGTCTACGTCTCATGGACCGCGGCCGATGGGCAAAGAGACTCTTCGTCTACACGCATCTAACGGGAGTCCGAACTGGCTGGGGGAAGCGGCGATATCAGAGAAGAAATACGGCTTTTTTTCAATACCTGTAACTATTACATCAGATAGGAAGTGGGAGGTGGAGATACGAAACTGGGTGAGAAAGGAGGAGGCAGTTCGGTGGGCAGAAACGGCAAAGTCCAAGTCGACGCTATATATGTACCATCGATATAAGCACAAAATTTCGGCAGACTCGACTATACGACAACAGCCTGGCCAGCCGGCTCCTCTTTGAGTCATGCGCAGGAGGGCTGCGAACGCAGGTGTATCGCCGTCGCTTCGACCAGATGGTGTGATCTCCACACAGTGTGATCCGCCAGACCACACACACATCCGCCGGACCACACAGTGTTTGGTCTGGTAGATGAGACAATTGAACACCTTGTATTGTCGTGCACCGGTCTGCAACCAGTTCAACCGGCGGAGTGTGGACAGGCAACCCGGGAGCTCGCACTGGCAGAGGCACTCGGCTTTGCGTCTGCTTCCAGCTCAGTGGCAGACTCTGCGGGTGGGACTAACGGCAACAACAACGCCGACGCATCACCTATAACCAACGGAGGGTGGCGTGAGCTGGTGGAAACCACGAAGCGAAGACTGGAGAACCGGTGGATGCTAGTTCACGAACGGTGATAACCGAATCCTCACTGGCTAGGCCCTAACCTCCACGGAACCGCCCGATTCAAAAGGAAAGAGCCGCAAACCATCATCATCATCACCATGATTATCATCGAAAGACGCGCCGTTGCTTCCTTTTTCCTTCTAATTTCCTTAGAGTGCAATCGCATCAGGTGGTAACGCCCCGGTCCCTTGGTCCCGCCATGTAGACTAGGGCCCCTGGATGTCAATTCTCTGAAGAGGTTTGGGCAAAATCTTCCAGTGCGTGCATTACATATTTGTAGCCACATTTGGAGTTGACCGATATTCTTGCACTCGTTAGAACTATTGCAGCACAAGTGAGTGCTCCGCGGAATTCGTGGGTTTTGCATGAAGAGGGACAAAACGCGGACTTCTCTAGACGCACTCCTGCCAATGCGGGCAACGAGTGCGCTCAATTTCCCTGTTCGTTTTTTTTTTTTTTTTACTTCTTTAATTTTAAGCTTTCAATTTTACTACAATGAATAATTACAATTATTTTTAATCTTAATGGACGTCTTATTGAAAGTCTCCCAGTGAAGTCGCAGGTTTACCTTGGTCAGCCGGACGTATACAACCGTAATGAATAGCATTGAACGTGATTGTTGGCTCAAACGTTCCTGCTTCATCGGGAATCAATGTATACATATTAGCAGATAATTTTTACCAAGGTTGTTAATTATATGCCACTTTCTGTAAAACAAAATATGTTGTATAGTAGCGATTACAAGTTCTCGTACAGCTCCTAGAACTTGTGATTTTAAAGGGAAAAACAGACTTATGGGTAAACAAATAAAAAAGGGAAAGCAATGCAAGTATTGTCTTAATTAGTAGAATACTTTAACTTGAGCCAAATACCCGAATATAGCACAAAAATATATCTAGTCATAAAATACACGGAATCCAAAGATAATTTCGTCGGTGGGATGGGGCAAAAATGCCGGCGTAGACGGTACACTTTGCAGCGCTGTAACTTTGAAGAAAACAAAATTATGCAGCATGTTTTTTTTTTATGAATAAACACACCACTATAGTGGAGAACGATCACTATAAATTTCAAAGAGATATTTTTTTTTTTTAAATATTATTGCCCTTTGATGTTTCTTAACGTTGTGCAAGTTTGGAGCACCATACAAATTGCAATTTTTGAGGTAAAGCAATGATTCATATATTATTCAAATGAGCGTTTTAAAGAATGCACGACATAAGTTTTTATGTTGTAGCTATTCAATTTATTTAAATAACGGTCAAAAAACTTGTGACAAAACGTCAAAAGAGCCATGCTTGCGCATTTTTGACTCGAAATATATAACCTCCACAATCGTGTGCATATTTTAATTAACGGTTCTCAGGATCTATTATAGGTGAAAAATAGTTTAGGTTTCTGATACATTTGTAGTTTGCGTAGTAGGCGTCACAAAACATGACATAAACGAAAACTTCAAAAATCGAATATGCCATTCTGGTGCACTCCATTTGTTTGTTTGTTTTTTCTCTTCAAAATTTTTGTTTTTTACAAACTCTTTTTTTATTACGTTCCCTACAAATGTTGAGAAGTAACATATACACAAGTTAAAAAAAACTACGTTCGGACTCGCTTGCGTGATCTTATCTGAACAAAACCAGCAAAACAACTACCTATAGAAAAAAAAAATCGTTTTCTGCCGTATTAGCGTGCAAAGGCGGTGGTCAAAAAGAATGTGACGTGTTAGTGTGGAGAAATTTTGTACAGATGTGGAGACTGGATGGCGCGAAGCGGTCCTGTGTCCTACAAAGTACGCGCAGAAGCACTTTCAGATGTTTTATTTGTGGGTGCCATATTATGCAGTGACACCGGAAATTCGACTTCGTCAAAACCGGTTCCAATGTTGTTGTTTTATTCTTTATTTTTTTTTAATTCAAACACAAGTTTTGAATAAAAACTGCTAGGCGCAGTAAATGGGAACCATTGGTACGTTGCTGCGGCAGCTTGCGGGAAAAAAATGGGACAGAACACTCGAACTACCTCAACCCTTTACGGCGAATTGAGCGCGTCTAATGAAGTTTTTATCTTTTCTTTTCTTCTTCTTTTTCGCTCTTTCTCCGGGAAAACCGGGAGCGTGCTTGCTTCACGGAGCAGAGCGCCGCTTCATGTCTCACCACGTGATGTTTTCCCCGGCGGGAGTAACACAGATGCACTCGAGGAAGACGGTTTGCTGTCACCGGGGTCCAATTCGTGAGACGACGAGCACTGCGTGAGCGTTCGGTTGGCAGTCGAATTATCGACTTTCGCCTCTCTTTTTTTTTTTTTTTTTTACGTCGAAGCTGTTAGAGGCTAGCTTACCTAGTTTCGTGTCCGGTACAAAGCAAATGTCGACACAAAACTACACAAAAATCTGGACATTTGCCGCCATCTATGAGCGACGGCGGCAACCAGACTGTTTGTCTGGTTGCCGCTGTCGCTTATAGATGGCGGCAGCTGTCCAGCCTTTTCGTCAAGGTGCGCGATGGTCCGGTGGTCGCCGTTGCCTACGTCCCATCCGCGACGCCCAAGAAAGACATTGAAGCATTCACTATAGACGTAGTGACGCTGTGGTGTACCACAGCGATCACAAGGCCATGATCACAGTGGTTACGAAACCAATAACAACCCCGGATCGTTATATATGTGTCTGATTCTTCAATCGTTCAAATAACCAATTACTCAATCACATTTTAATTCTTACATTTATAAATACTTTATTCCCACCATAGTACAGCTTCGCGGGTCATCCTTCTCCACCAGAGTAAAAAGGCTGAAAGTTTTTCGTTTTTTAAACGGAAATGGTTATTATAAATAAAGAAAAAACACCGTCAGGTTATTATAAGGTGTTTTTGCATGACGTTAATTTGTAGCACTGCGAGGCTATCCTCTGTACCACGAGGATAGCCTCGCTGTGGGGGAATAAAAGACGACGACGAGTCAGTCGTTCCTATCTCATCTTGGCGTACAGTCCATCATCCGTAGGCGCTCGTAATAGAACGATACTGGGTGTCAGAAGTGATCTTCAGTCTCCAAGCACCATGACTGATCTTTCGCCACCAGAACCGCTGCGGCTCGGAGAGCACGCTGCAGAGAATTGGAAAAAATTCAATCAGCGGATGGAACTCTTCCTCCTGGCTACAGAGCCCAAGGAACGTCGCAACCAGCAGCAGAAAGCCGCTATCTTTCTGCATGTCGCAGGGCAAGAAGCCATTGAGGAATTTAACACGTTTGGTTTGTCAGCTGAAGAAGCCCAAAATTACGATGTCCTGGTAGGGAGGTTCGAAGCCTACTGCCTTCCGAGATGCAATGAGACGTTCGAACGCTGCGTGTTCCGGACGAGGCGACAAGAGGAAGGGGAAGCTTTCGAACATTTCTACCGCGATATTCAGCTGAAAGCAGCGACCTGTGGATTGGGCGACCTAAAGGCCTCCATGCTACGAGACCAGATCGTGTATGAAACGTCAAGTAAGAAGATTCGAGAGAAACTCCTGCGGAAAAAAAGTGAAAGCCGTTTACAACTCCCTGTAACGCCGAATTGGAGCGCAGCTCTTGAGGAGGAGGAGGGAAGGGTACTGGGGGGGGGGGGGGGGTCAAGTGACCTTGGGTGGGGGTCACGTGACCTAGGGGGGTCACGTGACGATGACGATGCCGATGACGTCATCAGTAACGATGACGATGCGGATACCGATGACGTCATCAGTGATGATGACAATGACGATGCGGATGCCGGTGACGTTATCAGTGATGATGACGATGACGATGCGGATGCCGCCGACGTCATCAGTGACGTCACTGATGACGTCATCAGCGATGATGACGATGCGGATGCCGGTGACGTCATCAGTGATGATGACGATGCCGATGCGGATGCCGGTGACGTCATCAGTGATGATGACGATGACGATGCGGATGCCATTGACGTTATCAGTGACGTCACTGATGACGTCATCAGCGATGATGACGATGTGGGTGCCGGTGACGTCATCAGCGATGATGACGATGACGATGCGGATGCCGGTGACGTCATCAGTGATGATGACGATGACGATGCGGATGCCAGTGACGTTATCAGTGACGTCACTGATGACGTCATCAGCGATGATGACGATGACGATGTGGATGCCGGTGACGTCATCAGCGATGATGACGATGACGATGCGGATGCCGGTGACGTCATCAGCGATGATGACGATGACGATGCGGATGCCGGTGGCGTCATCAGTGATGATGACGATGACGATGCGGATGCCGGTGACGTCATCAGTGACTTCACTGATGACGACATCAGTGATGATGACAATGACGATGTGGATGCCGGTGACGTCATCAGTGATGATGACGATGACGATGCGGATGCCGGTGACGTTATCAGTTACGTCACTGATGACGTCATCGGGGGTCACGTGACCCCGGGGGTCACGTGACTTGGGGAGCCACGTGACTTTGGGTGTCACGTGACCCTGGGAAAGAGGTCACGTGACCTTGGGGTCACGTGACCCCGATGACCCTTGGGGAGGGGTCACGTGACCTTGGGGTGACCTTGGGGTCACGTGACCTTGGGATGACCTTGGGGGTCAAGTGACCTTGGGATGACCTTGGTTACGCCGACGGCGACGCCGACGGCGACGGCGACGCCGCTCAAGCCGGGAACGGGCCCCTAAGAGCTGCGCTCTAAAAAAGATTTGACTTTAGAAATAGCGGTTGGATGCTGCAAGGCCGAAGAAACAGCCAATGCCCACAACAAAACATGGGATCACGCGGCAGTTAAAGTGTCGATTGAAGCAGCGGCCAAGGTGGAAATCGTTAAGACAGTCAAGCAGCAGCGGAAAGAGAAGTGGAGATGTCGTTTCTGCAACCAAGCTCACGCTCTAAGGCAATGTCCAGCCTACAGAAAGACGTGCTCAAAATGCAGGAAGAAAAAAAAAGTGAAAGCTGCTTACAACTCCCTGTAACGACGAATTAGAGCGGAGCTCTTGAGGAGGAGGAGGGAAGGGCACTGGGGGGGGGGGGGGTTAAACTAACCAGGGGGGGTCACGTGACCTTGGGGGTCACGTGACCCCCAATGCCACTGATGTCATCACTGAGGTCACTGATGACGTCATCATTGACGATGACGATGCGGGTACCGATGACGTCATTAGTGACGTCACTGATGACTCCACCAGTGATGATGACGATGACGATGCGAATGTCGGTGACGTCATCAGTGACGTCGCTGATGACGTCATCAGTGATGATGACGATGACGATGCGGATGTCGGTAACGCCATCCGTGATGATGACGATGACGATGCGGATGCCGGTGACGTCATCAGTGATGATGACGATGACGATACGGATGCCGGTGACGTCATCAGTGACGATGACGATGACGATGTGGATGCCGGTGACGACATCAGTGACGTCACTGATGACGTCATCAGTGATGATGACGATGACGATGCGGATGTCGGTAACGTCATCAGTGATGATGACGATGACGATGCGGATGCCGGTGACGTCATCAGTGATGATGACGATGACGATGTGGATGCCGGTGACGTCATCAGTGATGATGACGATGACGATATGGATGCCGGTAACGTCATCAGTGATGATGACGTCATCAGTGATGATGACGATGACGATGTGGATGCCGGCGACGTCATCAATGACGATGTCATCAGTGACGATGACGTCATTAGGGGTCACGTGACATCGGCGGGGGTCACGTGACCTCAGGGGAGTCACGTGACTTCGGGGGGTCACGTGCCCCCCACGAGGTCACGTGACCCCGGTGGGGGGCTCGCGCGGTGCATTATGGGACATTTCCCATGATGCACCGGGGTCACGTGACCTCGGGGGGGTCACGTGCCCCCCACGAGGTCACGTGACCCCGGTGGGGGGCTCGCGCGGTGCATTATGGGACATTTCCCATGATGCACCGCGCGGTTACGCCGACGCCGACGCCGACGCCGACGCCGCTCAAGCCGGAAACGGGCCCCTAAGAGCTGCGCTCTAAAATCATTTTGCAGTATGTTGCAAGACTAAGCAGTCTGGCCTACATGACGTTGAAGAAACCAGTGAGGCAAGCAGCGATTTTGATGTGCTTCAGATTTTGTCAACCAGCAGCGTGCAATCGGTCGGCAACCGTGACTGGACCGTTACAACTACGATAGAAGGGAAGCAGGTAGAGCTTAAAGTGGACACCGGTGCACAGGCCAATCTGCTCCCTCGCACATTGTTTATGAAGATCAAACAGAAGTAGCGGCCTCAACACACGACTGCAACTCTGCACAGCTACGGATGTGGCATCATACAACACCTGGGAAAAGTCCGGCTGTGGGTATCTGTCGGCCGAAAACAAGGTTTCATGGATTTCTTTATAGTAAAAAAGGGCAGGCAAGACATCATGGGCATGAAAGCATGCGAGTACTTTGGCCTCGTCAACCGGGTCAACACAGTGGAGCACGAGAACCAGCAGCGCCAACAAGTAGAGCGCGAGTTCCCGGGTCTCTTTCGTGGTCTCGGTTGCACAAAGAGAGCCTACAAGATGGTTCTTCGCGACAACTTCACACCGGCGATACGCCAGCACGCCGGGTGGCGCACGCGCTACGTGCGCCTTTGAAGGCAGAGCTCGACCGAATGGAGACAGCAGGTGTCATCGCGAAGGCACCAGAACCGTCCGACTGGGTGAGCCCCTTGGTTATAGTACGAAAAAAAAAAAACTTAAGATTATGCATGGATCCATGTCACGTAAACAAAGCACTCAAGCGAGAGCATTTTAAGGTGCCCCAGAGAGAGGAAATTGAAGCAGACTTGGTACATGCCGCATGCTTTAGCCGGCTCGACGCCAACAGCGGTTTCCATCAAATACTGTTGGATGACAGTACATCTCGAATATGCACCTTCAGCACTCCTTTTGGTGGCTATAGGTTTCTCAGACTGCCCTTTGGAATCGCTTCAGCTCCCGAGGTGTTTCAGCGCACTATGAGTTACCTTTTAGATGGACTTCCAGGTGTGCGGGTGTATATTGATGATGTCCTGATTTGGGGCGAAACACGGGAAGAACATGACCAACGATTGCGTGCTGTGCTTCATGCTCCACAAACAGAAGGGTTAACTCTTAACTTGGAGAAGTGCATCTTCGGGGTCTCAGATATTACCTACTTAGGAGATAAAATAAGCGCAGCTGGAATTGAGCCAAATCCAGAACTTGTGAAATGTGTTGCAGCCCTACCAACTCCAACAAGTAAGAAAGAGGTTCAGCAGTTGCTAGGAGCTGTTAACTACTTTGGAAAGTACTTGCCAAACTTATCAACGCAGACAGAGTCGTTGCGTCAACTTATTCGACAAGGCACTATTTTTGAATGGCAGAAGGTTCATGAAACTGAGTGGCAACAACTGCGAAAATTGCTCACTGAGGCACCGGTCCTAGCAAGCAATTTTTGATCCCTCTCGACCCACCAAAGTCTCAACAGAAGCCTCTGCATTTGCTCTCGGTGCTGCCTTGTTCCAGCACAATGGAAAAGATTGAAAAGTGGTGGTGTACTCATCACGAGTGCTCACAGACACAGAGCGTAGATATGCTCAGATAGAAAAGGAGGCTCTGGGAATTGTATCTGGGTGCGAAAGATTTACCGAATTCATACTCAGAAGAAAAATATTCGTTGAAACTGACCACCAGCCCTTGATCGCTCTTGCAAATAAATTTAGGCGACCTGCCACCGAGGTTGCAACGACTATTTCTTCGTTCGCTGAAGTTCAAATTTGATTTACAGTTTGTCCCTGGAAAGAAGCTGGTGATCGCGGACACACTCTCCCGAATCTCCGGTGATTCCCAAGCAGAAGACGACATGACCGACGTCAAAATACATGCTAACGCAGTGTTTTCAAAACTGGTAGGCAGCCGGACCCTGGGCAGCCTGCATGCGCCACAGCAAGCGATACCGTCCTGCAGGAGGCAATTGCCTGTTTAGAAGCTGGAACTCCAGTTCGGGGTGAGCTGAAGTCCGTTATGACAGAGCTTTCGGTCATCAATGGAGTCGTGTTGAAAGGAAACAAAGTTGTGATACCAGCAGCAATGCGCAAAGAAATACTTAAAAGAATACACCAGGGTCACCTAGGCCTCAACAAATATAAATCAAAAGCAAGGAACTTAGTTTACTGGCCAGGTATGAATGCGGACATTACTGCATTCGTCAGAAAATACGAGACATGCCAAATTTTCACATACAGACATCAGAATGAGTCTCTGCATACACGTGAGGTGTCTGGTTATCCTTGGGGTCGGGTTGGGGCAGACTTGTTCGAACTTGGTCGTAAACATTACCTAGTTGTGTATGACGCGTACTCCAATTATCCCGAAGTGGAGGAGCTTCGTGACACAACTGCTAATGGTGTGATTTACAAACTGTCAGAAATATTTGCACGTCATGGAATACCATTAGAAGTTTGTACAGACGGAGGGCCACAGTTTTCTGCAAAAGAATTCAAAGACTTCTCAACGCGGTATGATTTTATTCATACAGTGTCATGCCCTGGGTATCCCCGATCCAATGGCCTAGCGGAGAAAGTCAAGCGGCTACTCCGAAAAGCACAATCAACAAAAGAGGACTTCTGGCTCGGCTTGCTCAGCTACCGTACGTCTCCGCTGGAAGGCGGTCGCTCTCCATCAGAGCTTTTGATGGGTCGTGGTATTCGAACCCTAGTTCCAAACTTTTCTTCAGATCCAGCACCGCCTGTTCAAGAGCACACCCAGAACCTCGAAAAAGGACGACATCTAGAGCCGCTCCAGCCAGGAGACACCGTCCGTATCCTAAACGATGGAAAATGGGCTACGAAAGCAACCGTCGAGTCCTACGTCGCTTATTCGTTTATTCGCATCATTTATTCGCATATAATGTCGCATTTAGATTACAATGACTACTTCTACCATCACCAACATGGCTTTCGCAAAGGTTATTCTTGTGAGACGCAACTCTTTGAATTTACACATGACCTTCATTGCAGCCTTCAATCTCGCAACGAAACAGACGCAATATTTTTAGACTTCTCCAAGGCATTTGATCGTGTCCCACATATTCGTTTAATCTCTAAACTTTCTCGCCTTCATCTAGACCCCCACGTCTTAATGTGGATACGTAATTTTCTTGACTCGCGAATGCAGTACACAGTCTTAAATGGGTGCGAATCTGATTTAATTAATGTCACATCTGGCGTGCCCCAGGGCACAGTCCTTGGGCCTCTTCTTTTTCTAATATTTATTAATGACCTTACAAATTCTATTTCTTCTCACATACGTATTTTTGCAGACGACTGTGTTCTATATCGCGAGATCACTTCACCTAATGACCGCAAACTCATCCAAAAGGACCTAGATAATATATCTCAGTGGTGTAACACCTGGTTGATGCCACTAAATAAATCTAAATGCAAATTAATCCACTTTTCTCGTAAAAGAGTTCCTCCTCCTTCCAGTATGTGCTGGGCGACGAGATCATTGAAGAAGTCGATAGGTATAAATATCTCGGTGTCGTACTAACTTCCGATATGACATGGATTAATCACATTAACACAATTTCTTTGGACACAGCAAGGACCCTTGGTTACATCCGGCGTTGCTTGAATGCTGCTCCTCCAAAGCTTAGGAAACTTGCATACGAAACCTTCATTCGACCAAAATTGGAATATGCATCTACAATATGGAATCCGCACCAAAATTACTTAATCACCCGATTGGAAGCAATTCAAAACCGAGAAACCCGCTACATTTTATCAAACTATGACTATAAAAACAGTGTCTCTGCCATGAAAACGAGCCTAAATTTACTAACTCTGGAGGTACGCCGCAAGGTTGCACGTCTTTGCTTACTCCATAAACTTTACCACTACCATCCCACTGTTCGAAGCTCATTCCTGCGCTCTCCCGCACGGTCATCTCGTCGGCTCAATAACTCTTACAATTTTCAACGTATATCGGGTTCCAGTAATGCCTTTAACAAATCATTTCTTCCACTGACAATTGTGGACTGGAACAGTCTTCCAGAATCGCTCATTACAATAACTGACCCTGTGGTTTTCAAAAGCTCCATCATGTCGTATTTTTCCACACCAAATTAAGTTTTCTTTTTTGTAGCTACGTTGCATGAGAGTGCGTTGTTATGCAATTTTAGCTACGTTGCATGAGTGTGCGTTGTTATGTAATTTTTATGTTGTTGTTTTTTTCATTTCTTGTATAATTTCTTGTGTTGCCCCCTCCTTATGTAATGTCCTCGACAGAGGACCCTTAAGGATTAATAAATGAAATGAAATGAAATGAAATTTAGATCGTACTGCGTCGTCACAGAAGATGGCAGGACGTTCCGTCGCAACATCTCCTGAAGGTTGACGAAGAATATGATTCAAGGACAACAAAAGAAAACGACGACTCGGAATCGGAAGACGATGGGAGACCGCAGTCGCCTGGACCAGACGGTACAGATGAAGAGACAGAGGACCAGGAAGCACCGCAAGCTCAGACGCAGCAGGGGCCCTCATCACGCCGATCTGGCAGAAGCGGACAGCCTCCTCGGAGACTAAGTTATGATGAGTCGTTCCAGCGAATGCCGTAGATTTTTTTTTTCTCTTTCTTTTGTTTTTGTGTTTTTTTTTTTTTTTCTATCTAGCGTGTTTGTGTCATCTTAATTTTACACTTTTTTTTTTTAAAGCAGAGAAAAGAGGATGTACCACGAGGATAGCCTCGCGGTGGGGGAATAAAAGACGACGACGAGTCAGTCGTTCCTATCTCATCTTGGCGTACAGTCCATCATCCGTAGGCGCTCGTAATAGAACGATACAGTAACACTTTGTAATCTGCACACAGCGCCGAAGATATAGCAATAAGAGCGTGTTTCCCTGAACGTTGCTTGCACTGCACGCACTGAACACTGCGTAAGACCATTAGCGAAAGCATGCGATCTCCGGCTTTTTCTGTTTTCCTCCAAATGTCAAAGGACTGTAAACAAAACTACTGGCGGAAAGGGCTCACTTGGTGACCTAACCTAAGCGGAAACCATTAAGTCGAGGTCACAGTCTGCAAACATGAGTCACCGCAATATCCTTAATTCGAGTGCCGCGCGCAATTTTTTTTTTATTTTCTTGGCCTCATTGTTATGCGGCATTCGAAGCAAAGATCTCGCATTGACTCACGTTCGAATCTGTATGCAGACTGTCTTTTGTATGATGCATAAACAGCGTGACTCCGGCTTCAGAGCCTGACACTACCTTTTCGAGATAAAACTGACAAAAATCACCGATGTCGTGCTGGGGCTAAAGGCCCCTACGCAGAGTTGTGTATCAGAGCGTTTGAGTGCGTTTGACTGCGTTGCGTCGAGAAATGAGAGCGAGTCACCGGCACATCTGTGCTTCGTATGGAGCGTGGAATCTATTTCAAGGAATAGATTTGCACTCAACAGAAGGTGCAGGGATAGAGATTGATACTGCGGAGTGCGCCGCGCCATCGAATGTATTGCGGGAGCAAACTACTCTCTCGGATAAAAGTACCTATCGGGGAAAAAATTGTCTTTACGTCAAGAGAGATATGATTTTCGCTTTTAAACGTTCTATCTCGCCCAAAATGCTGTCCCCAGAAAAAGTAAAGGCTGCAGGAGCGTCCATCCCAAAATAGCGTGTTCTTGTTTTGCAGGGAAAGAGCGGGAAAAGCTATCTGGGCAAAGAAGACCCACAGCGTACGATCCACAAGAAAGAAGAAGCTTGCCAGTGGCTTGTTCACATACAAGTAAATTTAAGAGACTGAATTATATCCTCTGGAGTGGTGTAACTTGTGCTACGTGAGTTTCCACACCTCATTCCTGTAGCGCAGTTCGTGCATGCCTTGCCAACATCAAGTGCATCAACGGAAAGAGACTTCTCATTAGCGGGTATTATTTTAAGAAAGGCGAACCAGTCTCAAGCCATTCATGTTGACGATATTTTGTTCTATCTACACTGCAACCTCCAGAAGCAAAACGATCTGTGTGTGTGCGTTGTCCTTTTTCTCGGCAGTTGGCACTAAGTTGTTCCTAAGTATATGGTTCTAAGCATGCAATTTAGGGTTCGTGGTCAAGACTACGACCGATAGGACGTGTTGCCATTATTGAACATTGTCATATTTTCCCCAGTGGTGTACTCGCGACTTACCGCACATACACGAGTACTTTGCTGTGGTAAGTTATCTTCTTTCATCTTCCAATTTTTGAATGTTTGTCCTAAATAAAATCACACGATGTAATTAGTCGGTTTATTGATAATTTTTATGTTGATAAAATACGCGTCTGCTTGCAGTGGGCTTTACAAAGAAAAAAGGAAAATAATTATTAAATCTTCTCGACAGAGTGTCAGTATCACAGACTCCCAAGACTATCTCATGACTGCGATCATCTTTCCAGCGATGCGAACTGTCTCCTGGAAGGATGATCGCTTATTTCATACACACGATAAAACAGAATACGATAAAATTACTCTCACCGTATTTTGAAATGAATAGCATTTTTGTACAAAGGTAAGCAGACGGCTTATAGGATACCATACAGATGCTCTTTTTAATTTCTATTTATGGTTGATTTCATGATGTAAAATGAATTATCGAATTGATGGTCGGATGCGGTTCCAAATTTTGCGGATCTGATTCGAATGCGGATAAAAAGTCTGCGTATACGGATCGGATGCGGATACAAATTTTTACGAACATCGCAGTTGCAATTCGGATACGGATACGAAGTTTGCGGATACGGATCGGATGCGGAGACAATTTTTTAGGAACATCGCGGTTGCAGTTCGGATGCGGATACGAAGTCTGCGGATACGGATCAACTGGGGGTGATTAGTCTTGTATCCACACAGTTTTTTTTTACTGATCTCTAAACGCGCCGTCAGAAACATTGCGCACGTAATTTCATGATTTTGTCGCCAATTTCCGACATTATTCTTCCAAAAGAACCTGCGTAAACCTCTAGTTCGTTCACGTCTGGAATTTAGATCGGTCGCAATTGTCTGACCGTCTCACAAAATCTTGCAATATAATATGCACAAAAACAATATGATATAAGCAGTATATAAAATATATATTAGAAAGAGGTATGACTGCCATCTTGATACATTACTACGGCGATTATTTCACCAATCTGGATTTTTAAGGCGCAGTTGAGCAGACGTCATACTTCTGCACAAAGTGTGATATCAATAGATTCATCATCAATAAATTCGATTGATTTTTACGCCTTGCCTTTGTTGATATGGAACTACTCGAATTTTAACCACTATGTATGTCCTCTTTGTCCCATTTATCGAGAATTCATAGAGCTTGAAATGATCTTCGCATATACATATACATTCTTTGCATATACATTCTTTGTTACATGTTATCTACTTTAATATTCCGAGGCATGTCTTACATTAGAATTAGTTCTTTTTTTGTATTTGTTTTGCTAGTTTTCCTATAAGTTTTTCTGCTTGATCTTAGCGTATGTGTGCACCAGACAGGAGACTATATGGTGGTATATAGGCTCCAGCAAAACAAATAATTATCAAAGCATTATCATTCTCTTTCATGTCTGTTCGTACCGTTGTAAAACATTTTCGCTGCTCTTCTAGATCTTCATTACCATCCTAGTTTCACGATATATTGCCGCGCGCGCAGCTGGACAAGTTGGGCAATAACAGGAACGAGGTTCGACGCCTGGAGCGGGCGCGCCTTTTTGCTATTTCTGTATATGTCGCGTTCTGTTGAATTCGAGAGCATTGTTGTTTGTTCGACTTACAGATGTTCGACACGCCGAACCTTCTCCGTCGATTGTTCCAGAAGCCCACCGCGTGAACATAAGGGGCTCCGCCTGCCAAGCCACAGTGAGTCGCTACCCCCGCGTTCGATCCCGCTGTTTCGCCGCCACCGACGTCTGCGACTCAAGCCTTTCTTTTTTTAGGCAAAATTTTGCCCGTATAAATGTTTAGTTTTCTTCAGTTTTCGTCGCCTCGTCAATTGTGATTCGTGACAATATAGATCCCAACGTGACAAATATACTCAATATTTGTACCACAATAATTTTTTCTTAACTTCTTTCGATGCCCAAATGAGCAACAATACCGACGTTCGCTTCAATAAAATGTCTCATTTGAATTCGCTCTCCCCTTATATGAAAAATATGTTTAAACTTGTCCGCCCCAAATACATGTTTCAAACACTCCAGCAAGTCATTTTTATTATTATTATTATTTATCAAAACTGTATTACCTTTTGTGCAGCAAAAAATGTAAAGCCAGGGTCGCACTACTTCCAGGGTCGCACCACTACTCACTCTGAGCTCGGAAATGCATGAGCCTCAATATTGTTCTGTTGCACTTCCTAAATAAATTAATTATAATAACTGCAACTTGTGCATTAGCCTCCATGTCTGCCCTATCATGGCACGCTATACCAACACGAAACCTGCAAAAAGTGACTACTCAAGCTGTTGACAAAAAACATCCGGACCAAAGCTGCGTATTTGGATACATAGATCAACATGGCAGCTCTGAAGTGCAGACAAAAAAAATACTTTTCTGGACGTAGCAAATCACGTTTAGAGGTTCCAAAGGACTCCAAGAGCTGTTAACGGTGAGTTGAGATCCAAAAATATTAAAAAAAAACTCTGAGCAACCTCACATAGCTTACAACAAAATGCGGCACATACATTTGGTGGTTGAGGAAAATAGAAGGAGCGCAAGCTTGTGCTTACGACTAGAAAACAACTATACAGGTAAACAAATTATCTTGTCCAAATTGAAGAACATTTCAATAATTAGGCTTTGTAGTTTATGCAAACTTTTATAGTCGCAATAGCCTTCCCACGGTTGTTGTGTATTCACAAGCTAAGACGTTGTGCGAGTCGGAAGCTTGTGAATGCGAGCTAATGTGTCACAAGCTTTGATGGACGTGAGGCGCAGGCGAAAGACAATGTGATGAGGACATGAGAGGAGGCTCATGGTTGTAACAAGGACAGTTTGAGTCATAAATGACTTTATATTAAAGGATTACAGTGGTTCCAGCATTTACAACCGTAGCCAAAGATTTTCAAGCTGCCATATGAGCCCGGCACTGAAGGTTTTCGTCAAGTACACAGGAGAACTAATGGTCATCGCTGTGTTCGACGAATGTTCAGGGTGTCACTGTTGCCATGAAACTGTCTGGCATATGTTTTTGAGCACAGGTAAGCCTGGGCGCACTAATGCGTGTCATATTATTTGTTTTTGTTTTTTTTTTGTTTTTTTTTTTGGGGGGGGGGGGGGGGGGAGTGTGTTTCATGCAGAATTTGGCAGCCATAACTTCTCAATGAGTGGGGAAACTGCAGCCGTTTGACACTGTCGCAGAGGCCGAAGAGCGGTGAGCGGCCTTCCACATCAAGACGAAGGGAGACCATAAAAGCTGATTTCTGCAGTCACGTCACAAGAAAGAGATGCTTTCTGCTGTTAGTCCACTCGTTATCAGGGTCGCTGATATTGATGTGGTGCTCCCAGACATTATAGTAACTCCTTCCTGAGAAGACGTCGTGTACCGACCAGTAGTACTCACGGGGTGCAGAAGTCGTCTGCCTACCGCTACCACAATATAAAGATTTAACAGGAAGTCGCCTACGCCCTAAAGCGCTCTTTTACGACACCACAGTAAAAAGCTACATTCAACAGATTGAGCGCTCCACTCATGTTCTCGTTATTTAGTCTTCCTCCTGCTCGGTGGGTGGTTTGAGTCCACTATAGGCTGCGGCAGCAAGCAACTGACTAGCTCTGGTAAGGGGGCACATATGACTTCCTGCCACAACATATTCATGCTCGTTTACTTGCCTGGAAAGCGTGTACAACCCAGGGGTGCATTTACTGATTAAAGATGCAGTTCCCTTTCTTAAAAACAAAAAATAAGGTTTACGTAGCACTTATATCAAATACACAAGATGTTCTTCTGCTCATGCTGCATCTCTATTGAGGAGTCTTCAGAAGAAACTTATGAAAGTATGTGACTCTAATATATGAATGCTCTAAATGCGAGAGTCACAGCGTCGAGATGATTAAAAACGGCCGAAATTATCAAAGACAAATTAGGAAAATAAAAATTTCATAGAAAGCTCTCATCCCAGAAGGTTAACAATCCAGCCTCCTCGCCCCAAACACGAGCGACAGTTCCACTGCCTCATGCACAACATAAGCTGTGCATGTGTTTGTGAACGTAAAAGCATGACGAGGTAAACATAGCAGCGAAAACTATGATGCTTGGTGGCTATAATTTCTTGCTTTTGATCACCCAAAGCACAGGCACCGCACCCAACATTTTATTTACTGGCGACTAGTAAAACAAGCCTTTGTTGAAACATGTAAAGAACACAAAATAACGTCTAAAACTACCAAGAGAGCGCTTAGGCCACACCGCATAATTTACAGTTTACATATCCGACAGAGCGCCTAGCCAACGTCACATTAGACAGTTTTAGTATAGCGTTGCTGGCTCTTACGTACGCAATACGCAATAGTATAGCGTACGCTAAAAATGACCTGCTCGGACCGAATTTAGTTGTGCGTTACGTTTTCGAGTGAACACCGCGCATGATCTTGGTTAGATTTGCTATATCTGCAGAATTCTGCGTGCTTATAGTGCAACCACGCTCCTGGAAAGAAATATTGATAATGAAAACGTGTCCAATCATTTTATTTCAAATTAAACCAAGCCGCAGCTGCCTCGTCAAGCCCGCTTTTCTTCGGCGTACAAAGACTACGAGTAAAGGCCGGTTCGGACGCTTGCGTTTGAGTGTGTTTGACTGCGGTGCGTCGAGAACCGAAAGCGAGTCACCGGCACATCTGTGCTTCGTATGAAGCGTGCGATACAATTCAAAGAATCATCTTAGCACGCAATATAAGTAGCAGAAATGTCCTGGTTTCTCGCTGCTGCAACATAGTCAAAAGCAACTGTTTGAACCAGGCTTAAGTGTGCGTAGCCAAATTCGATCCCGCGGAGCCCCCGTCAATCGTCCCGTTGAAACGGCACCTTTCATCAATGCTATCGCGCAATGAAATTCATGACCTATTGATGTCCAGTGCATAGCGAGAACTTCGGCGATTTTTAAGAGTCGCTCGTGCGTCGGCGATGAACTGTGCGAATAGGCTTAGCGTTGAGCAGATCGCAGCGTGGACGCACATTCCGAGCGGCAAACATTTTCACTGTGCACTCCTTCAGCTGCACGACGATCTGATTCGACCGCGGTAGGTCCCAGAAAGAATTCCCGAGCTGAACACCACGCAATTTCACGTAACACAGAACTTCGGAAACACCACGTCGCCCTTGCTGCATCAGTCGAGGTAACCGCCATCTTGAAACTGGCGCTCTCGTTGGGTCCGAGATCTCTCGAGAGCGTCCCGCAAGGCCCGCTAGCCCGCCTCGCAAAATCCCCAGCGTTGCGTGCGTACGCAATACGCTAGCCCTTCTATTGCGTTCTGCGCAAGCGCACTCACGACCCGCAATTTCCTTGCGTACGCAAAGCTATAGCGTACGGTCCACTAAAACTGTCTATTATCTGCAATAGGGGACAGTTGCAGAACACATACCTGCTTTCCGCGCCACTTCAAATTGTCGTCCTTTACTTTCTGCATCGAGAGTTCCAGCCGCATTCTTCATTGTTCCCGTGGAAAGATCCTGTGAGAGCTCCAGACGTTCCTGTTGAGGCTTGTGGACGCAATACCGTACTCGGCCACTCAATCGGATATCTTTTTATGCTTTTGAAGCCCGATAAACATCTGCTTCACCCGATGTTTTATGGCGAATGAGTCGTCGAAGCTTCCGTGAAACCAAAAGTGGCCAGAAGCGAGGGACGCCGACAAGCAAAACAAAAAACAGAAAAAAAAAAGCGCTAGAACACATTGTTGAAATGAGCCAACGCCGCCAGACGGAAAAGCGCATTTGTCTAGAACACGCGTACAACGTTCGTTTCTAAAATGGCGCATCAACATCTTTCACGATTTGCGTTTCATAAAGATACGCCATAAAGAAAATTTAAAAAATGTACTTCTTTTTGAAGCGTGAAACAGCTTTTAAGAAAATAATCGCAGTCTAATCTCGCTCTCAAGATGGGAGCACCGCGACCGCTCGCGACTTGAACAGGATTTGACGAAGCAAGTTCGCGGGTGCGTCTATGAAACAAAAATATCAGCTTGGGCTTGTCCAAGTCAAACTTAGTGTTGAGATAGACTTGAGCAAGTCGAAGTTCGGCTTCAGATGAAGCCATATCTATAAATTGGGGGGTTAGTGTTACCCGGATGAACCTCCCTTGCCGCGCATGACATTAAGCTTTTATCCAACGTTGTGGTACGATCCCGCCACTATCGAATGTCACCAAGGCAGCAGGCTCTCTTAAAATAAGAGGTTAAGCTTATGCTGCACCTGAGAGTAATCGTTCCCTGTGCAAGTGAATACTCGTTTCCCATGTTTATCGTTGAGGTGGAACCCCGACCGTGCATTGTCTATCGGAAACTCAATGCAATTATACCTAAGACCAGGTTTACTCGATTCCCAACAAAGAGGAGAGGGTGTAGACGGTTAGTGGGGCTAGATATGTCTCGACGTTGGATCTAGTGTGCGGCAACTGGCAGGTCCCGGTGACGGAAAGAGCTCGCCATTACGCAGCCTTTGTAACCCCCGGAGGCACATTCCGCACGTTGGTTTTGAGGCTTGATCTCAAAAACGCTCCATTCAGTGCCTCGCGAATGATGGACAGAATGTTGCGAGGGGCTGAAAGCTACGTGCTAGCGTATCTAGATAACTGCCTTTTTTCTCGACTCGGGCAGGCCACATGAACCGCATTAAACCTCCCGCAACGTGAGAAGAAAAAAAAACGGGCATGAGGTTTTTTTTTTTTTTTTTTTTTTTTTTTTTTTTGAGCTAACGGGGTGTTACCAGCACTATATCCGTCAGTACTCAGAAAAGTCTAGCCCACTAACCGATGTGCTCCGGATGACCGAACCCGATAAGATTCGGTGGGACGACAATAAAAAACGGGCATTTCAGGGGCTCAAAAATCCCTTCAGGAGTTCCCCCATTCTTCGGGCCCCGGATTATAGTCTGCAGTACGACCGCGGCCTGGGGGTGATTTTGTGTGAGGAGGATTATCAGGGAGAGGAGCACCCCGTGATGTACGCAAGCAGGAAGCTCAGCAACCGAGAAGAGGCTTACAGTGCGTTGATAAAGGAATGCGCGTGTCTAATTTGGCCCACACAAAAGCTCTCCTGCTACCTCTATGATGCTCCGTCCGTTTTCGTCACTGACCACTGCCTCTTGACGTGGCTAACTTAAATGTCGTCAAAGAATTCCCGGCTTCTGCAGTGGAGTTTGGCTTTGCAGCAATTAATCTTCAAAGTTAAGTAGGCACAAGAAGGGAGCGGCTAACTTCAACGTGGATGTGCTTAGCACGTCGTTTTGAGATTGTCTGTACCGAATTCTAAAATTTCAGAATTTCGTTGTTTTTACTTTCACATTTAATAATCTTCACGCGTGTCGACAATTTTGCTTTGCGCATAGTTGCCCTTTGACGGGCTTTTCTTGGTGGCGTCAATGATAAAAAAAAGAAATTTATTGCCGCAGAAAAAGACCTGGCGGTTAGAAAGAGGGTGTAGCCCTCTCTCTAACCGCCACATGGCTGGATTTGGGTGTGGCGTTTTTCGTGGGGGGCCTTTCCGAGAATCACGAAGCTGATCTCTTCAGGAATGCAGCTGATACCCCACCCTTTCAAAGATCTGCCTTTGCGTGGAGGAGCTGTAACGACCAGCCGGACTCGGGCAAAATCCATGAGACAGCACCCCGCGGCTTGCACGGCATCACCAGCCGGACAAGTAACCCGTAAATACAGCCGCAAGAAAGGGGAGCCGGCGCCTTCTACGACTTTACAAATTTAAAAGTACCGCTAAAGACGAGGACAAGTAGAAGACACAAGACAGTTTTAGTATAGCGTTGCTGGACCTTACGTACGCAATACGCAATAGTATAGCGTACGCTGAAAATGACCTGCTCGGACCGAATTTAGTTGTGCGTTAGGTTTTCGAGTGAACACCGCGCATGATCCATGGTTAGATTTGCTAGAGCTACAGAATTCCGCGTGCTTAAGCGCAACCATGCTCCTGGAAAGAAATATTGAAACTGAAAACGTGTCCAATCATTTTATTTCAAATTAATCCAAGCCGCAGCTGCCTCGTCAAGCGCGCTTTTCTGCGGGGTACAGGGGCTACAAGTAAAGGCCGGTTCAGACACTTGCGTTTGAGAGCGTTTGACTGAGTTGCGTGGACAACCAAAAGCGAGTCACCGGCACATCTGTGCTTCGTATGAAGCGTGCAATACAATTCAAAGAATCATCTTAGCCCACGATATAAGTAGCAGGGATGTCCTGGTTTCTCGCTGCCGCCACGCAGTCAATTGTCTGAACCAGGCTTAAGAGTGCGTAGCCAAATTCGATCACGGAGCCACCGTCAATCGTCCCGTTGAAACGGCACCTTTTATCAATGCTATCGTGGAATGAAATTCATGACCTACTGATGTCCAGTGCATAGCGAGAACTTCGGTGATTTCTTTTAGAGTCGCTTGTTCGTCGGCGATGAACTGTGCGAATAGGCATAGCGTTGAGCAGATCGCAGCGTTGACGCACATTCCGAGCGGCGAACATTTTCACTGTGCACTCCTTCAGCTAATATTAAACAAATTTTTTGAACACCAACCAGACAGATTTCTGTCAAATGTTTACTTTTAAATTTTTAACTCCTTCAGCTGCACGACGAACTGATTTGACCGCGGTAGGTCCCAGAAAGAATTGTCGAGCTGAACACCACGCAATTTCACGTAACACAGAACTTCGAAAACACCACGTCGCCCTTGCTGCGCCAGTCGAGGTAACCGCCATCTTGAAATTGGCGCTCTCGTTGGGTCCGAGATCTCTCGAGAGCATCCCGCAAAGCCCGCTAGCCCGCCTCGCAAAATCCCCAGCGCTGCGTGCGTACGCAATACGCTAGGCCCTCTATTGCGTTCTGCGCAAGCGCACTCACGACCCGCAATTTCCTTGCGTACGCAAAGCTATAGACGCTTTCAGGCAGCTGTGCATGGGCGCCGCCATAACCGACCTTCAGTTTTTCTTCTCTCTTATTCCGTTCGCTCCACTTCATCATCACCACAGCAGGACAGGTTATTGCCATGTGAAGTGTTACTGTGTCCTTCTCCCCAGCATAGGCCCTTGTGGAGACTCGTCAACGCCCGCTTCAGTGGCTCGGCATCTCGGTAAGACAAGAGAAGGTCGGCTATGGCGGCTCGATTTGGCGCGCGCTGAAAGCGTCTATAGAGTACGGTCCACTAAAACTGTCTACAGACACGGACAGGCGCTGACTCGCAACTGATATTTAGTGAAGAATAAAAGGAAGATAAAGCAGAAGTGCAAGGACATATACGAAATGAAAAAGAAGATTAACCAAAACGAAAGAAAGCACCAAATATTTTTGACTTCAAAATTAAGAAATAAGAAAAAATTTTACGGTAAAAATTAAAAAATTTACACAAAACATTCAAATGAAAACCTACAAGCTCTAATTAAATGAAAGAAAGAAAAAGAAAGAAGAAGAGGACTCTGAAAATTGATCTAGTTAAACGAAGTTCTCACACAAAATATTGTAAGTAGTGCAATTCCTTCGCCGATAAGGCTACCGACGGTGCACTGATGCATGTATCACCTTTAGCTGCTATGACTTGCGCCTCATAAATTTCTCTTGTTCGTTGATCACTGAACTTCTTTAGAATTTTTGTTCGATGGAATAGAGGAGTCCACTCGCAATCTCGTACGTGTAGAGCAAGATGTCCCGCCGGTGAAGACTTAAGAGACAGTGCATGCTCTCGCAATCTCATGTTCACACACCGGCCAGTTTGACCCACGTACACCTTCCCACACGAGAATAAAATCTCGTATACTACGCCTCTAAGGCAGTTCACAAAATTATTAACATGCTTGACATCGCATTTGTCCTGTTTGTCGTGTTGGGAATTGATTTTTGGGCACAGCCTTTTCAACTTGTCAGGTGCAGAAAGCACCACCCTGACATCAAACCTGTTGGCTACCTTTTTCAAGTTATGTGATATGGAATGGATGTACGGCACTATAGCTGGTCGGCTCCTCTTCTCTTTGCTTCGGTCTTGTATTTTTTCATGCATTAATATATTTTCTGCCACATCCGTCAAGATGGACTCGGGGTATCCCGAACTTTGCAGTCGCTGGATTTGGTTGGTGAAGCTCTCTCCGGCTGAATGGTGACATGACTTGTTTAACGCCGCTCTTAAGCAATTTTAAGCAAAAGCTCGCTCCAGAAGCGAGGTGTGCGCGCAACTTTTTTTAGATGCGTGCGTCCTTTTCGGACTCGTTCAGACGGCGCAACTATTTCGCGAAACTACGTTTCGCGACACTAGATGCGCGAGAAAAATGTATCGTGTGAACGGGCCTTTAAGTCTTCACCGGCGGGACATCTTGCTCTACACGTACGAGATTGCGAGTGGACTCCTCTATTCCATCGAACAAAAATTCTAAAGAAGTTCAGTGATCAACGAACAAGAGAAATTTATGAGGCGCAAGTCATAGCAGCTAAAGGGGATACATGCATCAGTGCACCGTCGGTAGCCTTATCGGCGAAGGAATTGCACTACTTACAATATTTTGTGTGAGAACTTCGTTTAACTAGATTAATTTTCAGAGTCCTCTTCTTCTTCTTTCTTTTTCTTTCTTCCATTTAATTAGAGCTAGTAGGTTTTCATTTGAATGTTTTGTGTAATTTTTTTTAATTTTTACCGTAATTTTTTTTCTTATTTCTTAATTTTGAAGTCAAAAATAGTTGTTGCTTTCTTTCGTTTTGGTTAATCTTCTTTTTCATTTCGTATATATCCTTGCACTTCTGCTTTATCTTCCTTTTATTCTTCACTAAACATCAGTTGCGAGTCAGCGCCTGTCTGTGTCTGGGGGATCGGTGGCCGAGTGGTCTCGCGCACACCAGCTCGGAGCACGTGGAGCGAAAGCTCGCGCTGCAGAACCCAGGGGCCCTGGGTTCAATCCCCGCCCCTGTCCGTTTCGATCTGGATGAGCATCGTACCGGCGTGCGGTCGTGTAGCGCTACTGCGTGGTGCACGTTAAAAAAGACCCCAGGTTAGCGGTTGTACCGCACTGGCTAAATTGCTCATCTACAGCTGAGACACCAGACGCCCACTGAGGCAGACTAACTTCCGGCTGTATAAACATACACACAACAATTTGCTTTGTGTCTGTGTCTTCTACTTGTCCTCGTCTTTAGCGCTACTTTTAAATTCGTAATGTATAACCAACTAGCCCGTCACATGATCCTTGTACAGTTGCCTTCTACGACAAGCTGACGCCGCAGGGCCGGTTTTCTGGATGCGATGGTAAACCCCTTTGGGTAAACCAGGGCCCCTAGAAGGAAAACCATTACCTATAGGTGCTGTAATAAATGGCTAGATATAAAACTAATTATTTTTGATCGGACAGTATTACGCGTCATCTATTGATGAAACAAGACAGTCACTTTTTTTCGCGGGTTGTTGATGATTTAGTATGCTATATTAAGTAAAAATATTCTGATTCTGTAGTTGGAGACTGCATCGGTGATGCCTACGAAACCCTTTTGTGTGTGTGTGTGTGTATCTGCAGTGATTGAAGGACTAAATTTGCTCCTAATGTGTTCCGAATTAACTCTAACCTCTCATCTGCTGACATATTTTTGCCGTTGTGCGCAATTCCCTAATGCCGACCATTGTTTCATCTTTAATCGCAACCTCTCTTCTACTGCCATATTTTTTGCTTCTGTGCGTAATTCCCTGGTGCTGACGCTTTTTGAATTTTAGTCAACGTTTACAGAAGGGACACAATCGTCTGCTACTTGGATTTCTTATACCTGCACAGTTACGTTTTACTACATGTCGGTATAAGACACAAAATAATTAAAAATTTACTTTTAAAAGAAGAAAAAGTCGCAAAACAAATATCTCAAAGTCAACTTTCTTTGTGGTTAGCATTTGTTTATTTGTTGTTTTTGCGACTTTTGTGGACAACATCGGCAAGGTTGAATCAGATACCGCGCTCGAACCTGCCTCATTAATTGATGTGCCAATCCTCGCGGTCAGAACCAGATTCATCGACTCTACTTCAGGTCGTTGCCAGGCGGCATTCCAAGCACGCATCTCGTGGTGACTTGCGTTCTAATAAGTTTTCAGACTGTCGCTTGTATGATCTATAAGCAGTGGAACCCCGGCCATAGCCTCCTTTATAGTGATAATGCCTGCCCAATCACCAGTTGACAGCTACCATCACCAAGGTGCGCCCCTTCCCCATAAAAGACCGAAAACGCGAACGGCGTGAACTAAGTGACTATACCTCCCTCGTGCGTTCTTGAATTCTTGGTGATATTTTGGGGATTTGACGTGGTAGCTCTGGGTCGCATTAATGCTTTTCTTTTTTAACACACCTTTTTCGCGTGTTTTGCAGACTCGCTAAAGAAGACGCCGGGACGGTCATGTCCCGAGACCTCAAGCAACACCCGGAACCACGAAGAGTGACTAAAACCCATTTCGAGATAAGACTGCGCCCCAAATTCTACCTTCTGCTACTCCAAAATATGGACAAGGCACACATCTGCAACGGACATTAAGAAATTCTTGTCTAGACAGTCCTTTCTTAAAGCTCGTTTGAGTGAAGCCTCAGCATCCTGCTGAACCTTCGCTCAAAGCCCAGCTTGGTTTGGGCATCCCTGTCGTCAAAACTAAATCAGACCATATTAATCCTTCGGTGCTGATTGAGAAGCTGACCTCCCCAGGATTTTCTTGCAGCTTGAGATAGTGACGGTGCCTGACGACAGGCACAGTACGTCATTATGAAACACGAGCCCTGACACAGCTAACGCAGTCCACACTGCTTAGGAGACTTTGTAGCGATTGTAGCCCCATAGGACGCTGGCTGTTGCAAAAGCTCTTCACTTGCTCTTTGCCTGGTCCTTGACTTCAGCAATAAAAACTTTCAGTGTTCGCTATTAGAAGAAGACGATTGCCGGCAACTTCTCTATTTTTTTGTGTTCCTGCTGATACTGTTCATTTTCTTAACATGTTTCGGACTTCTCGGTATATTGCGCTAACAGTGGTCACCTGTCGCCTTCGGAAGGACTCCCAGTACCACTTTTGGACTGCCGTCAAAGGAAATATCGAACCCTTGCTTGAACAATTGCACCACCTCCCCGACAATTTCTGACCGGAAGACTACGTGCGCAAAAGTACACCGAGACATGAGTGAATTTAAAAACGACATGCAAAGCAGTGAGAAGTACGATACAGCTCTATTTACACTGGTATCTCCGAGAAAAGATCGAGCAACATAAATCCCAATCATCTTCAAGGCTATCAATCCAATGGCATCATTTTGTTTGGTCAACTCTAACAACCTGGCCACAGAGATAACCGCCGTAGCACAATAAAAGCTACTATCCCACCATTTTACAAAAGATGGTAGACTAGACGTGAACGTGTCGTCTCTAACAACGGTCAACAAACTTCTCGCCATCACAGCACTCGCTGAAATTTCATGTACAAGTAGTGTTCCCGCATCTTAATCCAGAAGCGTCGGAAAATTAGAAGGAGTGCCACGAGAATACAATGATGAGCAGCTGTTGGAGTACTTGAAAGACTCTGGAGTTGCAACAGTCCCTCGATAAGCATCGTACATTCAAAATGACGATGAAACTATAAGAGTCAATATTCACGAGAGTGTGATCCTTACATTTCGACCCTACAAACCAAAGCTAACAAAAGTGTTTCTAGGTTTTACGAGCCACCCCGTACAAGAGTACTTTGTAACTGCAATTCAATACTTCCGTTGTTGGAACCATGGCCACGTGGCTAAGTACTATAAAGGCCCACACAAATGCAAGATCTGCACAGGCTCACAAAGCCACAAAGACTGCTCACTGAGGGGTCAACCTTGCTGCGCAAATTGTTGTGGACCTCACCTGGCATCATACGGCCTATGCACCAGCAAAAAGGCAGCAACATCTGCACATAATACAAAGATAAAGTGCTAAAAATCTCCAAAACGCAAACCAATATTCGTGAACCCGGATTTCGTAAAGCCAACCGTGGAGCGTAATCTGATGGTTAAGGAGCGGAACTCCCGCATCTCCCAGACAACAGGAAACAAAACACGGGCCGCCATCAACAATAATCTTGCCTATCATTAGAAATTCGACGGCCTACGCCTGCTTTTCGAGCTCCAAGGCCAGTAAGACTGAGGACTCCGGAATCAAATCAACACCAGACACCTACTCTATCTGGCGACTTGGAACATAATACTTTGCTTAGAATGCTATTTGTGGCTCTAAAAGCTACCATTTGAACCCTGCCGGGAGCAAGCGACCTTGTCGAAGTTCAAGCTTTGCTGTCAATGGAAATAGTATTAAAGCGTTCAGTGCTCCGTGATGGGTTGAATAAACAGCCTTATAGCTAAACCCAGCCGAACCAAACGGGGTCGTAAGACACGACCTGCACACCTCCTCCCCACCGTGATTCAACGGAACACCAACCGCCTTAAAGCACGCCTACCATAACTTCGCCAGCGCCCGAGAGAAACACAACCGGATGTTCTTGCTTTTCAAGAGTCATATATTCAGCGAGCTACACACAGGCTTTCACCATACATCGAATTTCACAGCAAAACACCCCATCTGACGGAAGGTCAGGGGCATCACTTTTCGTGAAACGACACATCTCGCAAATGGAGGTCAACCTTGAGACCATCGTTTTATGGTCAAAACTCAATCTACAAGCTTTAAGCATCCTAAAGAACGCGAAATCACATTCATAGACGGCCGATTTGCATATTAAGAAAAAGTGGTCAATGTTCCCGACACTTAAGGCCCGTTCACACGATGCATTTTTCTCGCGCATCTAGTGTCACGAAACGTAGTTTCGCGAAATGGTTGTGCCGTCTGAACGAGTCCGAAAAGGACGCGCGCATCTAAAAAACGTTGCGCGCACACCTCGCTTCTGGAGCGAGCTTTTGCTGAAACTTTGCCGAGTCCTGTCAATCACTCTGAGGGCGCCGCCAATGGCCGCTCAGAAACGCTCTCACGTGGCCTTTGAGGGGGGAGCGAGCTGTTTGAGAAGACCACTTCACTGCCGGTGTTGTAGCCGAGCCAAATCCGAAAAAAACCGAAACCACGAACGATGGATACTGCCGGCGCTTCCGCAAGCACGTCAAGCACCACTGAAGGAAAGTGAGTTGCATATCGGAAAGAAATCCAGTGATGGACGAAGACGAAATTGGTGATGATTATAATTCGCGTCTATTTTTAGTCATAATTAAGAAATAAAACCTTGAGACAAGGAAACAAAAAGGGACGTACACAGTACCGTCTCAAAACCAGCAGAGCGTACAGCTCTCATTTACTTCCACAACAGTCTTCTTCTTTGTCAACCTCCATCCAAATTATACATAATCAACAGTAAGTAAAGTAAATGGCAGTAAATGACAATTCAACAACTAGTAAATGACAATTTAAGAGAAAATTAAGTAAATGGAAGTAAATGACAGCTGTATGCTGTGCTGGTTTTGAGGCGGTGGTGTGTATGTCCCTTTTTGTTTCCTTGTCTTAAGGTTTTATTTCTTAATTATGATTGTTCACCAGCTCGCCTGCGTTTTGACTCTTAGAAGGTGGCGGGAGATGGAGAACACGACGCTGAATGGCTAATGGTGATGATGATGATGTTGGCTTTCAGCTGAAGCGCCACTTTATGGTCAACACCCAAACTATTTTCGCGAGTCTAAACGTAATCGTTGTTGCACGTGAAGCGGTACGTGTGAACGAGCACATTTCGCAAAACTTGAGTGTCGCGAAACCGTTGCGCGCCTAAAAGATGCATCGTGTGAACAGACCTTTAAGGCCCGTTCACACGATGCATTCTTCTCGCGCACCTAGTGTCGCGAAACGTAGTTTCGCGAAATGGTTGCGCCGTCTGAACGAGTCCGAGAATGACGCGCGCATCTAAAAAAAGTTGCGCGCACACCTCGCTTCTGGAGCGAGTTTTTGCTGAAACTTTGCCGAGTCCTGTCAATCACTCTGAGGGCGCCGCCAATGGCCGCTCAGAAACGCTGTCACGTGGCCTTTGAGGGGGGAGCGAGCTGTTTGAGAAGACCACTTCACTGCCGGTGTTGTAGCCGAGCCAAATCCGAAAAAAACCGAAACCACGAACGATGGATACTGCCGGCGCTTCCGCAAGCACGTCAAGCACCACTGAAGGAAAGTAAGTAGCATATCGGAAAAAATCTAGCGATGGACGAAGACGTAATTGGTGATGATGATAATTCGCGTCAATTTTTAGTCATAATTAATAAATAAAACCTTGAGACAAGGAAACAAAAAGGGACGTACACAGTACCGTCTCAAAACCAGCACAGCGTACAGCTCTCATTTACTTCCACAACAGTCTTCTTCTTTGTCAACCTCCATCCAAATTATACATAATCAACAGTAAGTAAAGTAAATGGCAGTAAATGACAATTCAACAACTAGTAAATGACAATTTAAGAGAAAATTAAGTAAATGGAAGTAAATGACAGCTGTATGCTGTGCTGGTTTTGAGGCGGTGGTGTGTATGTCCCTTTTTGTTTCCTTGTCTTAAGGTTTTATTTCTTAATTATGATTGTTCACCAGCTCACCTGCGTTTTGACTCTTAGAATGTGGCGGGAGATGGAGAACACGACGCTGAATGGCTAATGGTGATGATGATGATGTTGGCTTTCAAATGAAGCGCCACTTTATGGCCAACACCCAAACTATTTTCGCGAGTCTAAACGTCATCGTTGTTGCACGAGAAGCGGTACGTGTGAACGAGCACATTTCGCGAAACTTGAGTGTCGCGAAACTGTTGCGCGCCTAAAAGATGCATCGTGTGAACAGACCATTATCGTCGGTGCAGAATGACAGATGGCACTACCGAGCCTTGCTGAATATGGTTGAACGATGGACGGCGCCTGTCAGCCACTCGAGAGGTATGGGTTCTCGCGTGGACGAGCTGGACTGGTCGGCCACTCGTCCCATATACGACACCCCAAAATTTCGGTTGGACGCTCAGCGCGCTGACGTCGAACCGACGGTACCAACTTTCACAAGCGGCTTGATAGCCGAGTGGTATAACTTATTAAAATAGCTAATGTACTTGTTACCAAAAACAAAAACACAAAAAAAACATATCGGGCTCTTTTTGGCATTACTGTAAAACATCAGTGGTTTTTTTTTTTCTGTAGTCTTTGATACGTACTTTAGCTGTTTAATGAGGTGTATTCCACCGTTCTCAAGCCCCTCGTAAAAGTTGAGGACGCGTCTCGTCGACGTCAGTTCTCTGTACGTCGAACTGAAGTTTTGGGGTGTCTTATATGGGACAGAGGGGTAAGAATATACCCTTGTTTTTCGGAGAGTGTACATTGCACGATCTACGCCGACGATATTTCTTTGTGGTGCATTGGACCTATCCCCCTATCTACCACAGTACAAGCCAGACTGCAACGCGCGCTCGATGTTGCTACATCATTTTTGCACGACGCGGGGATAAAATATATCTACAGAAAAAAACTATTCCACTAACCTACAGACTACATGGACGCCTTCGAGGTGAATATTCATACTTGATGTTAGATGGCAAGCTAATTAGGAGAAGAAACACCGTCAAATATCTCAGCGCAATTACTGACAACAGAGTAAACTGGCGACCTGCTGTAAAAAAGTCTTATCGGTGGCTGAAAAGCTTCTCGGTGCAACCCAACGCATCGCCGGCCGTGACTGGGGAAGCAGCCAAAATACAATACTAAGCCTTTATAGGGAACTAATTATGAACCGCTGCCTCTACGCCTACCCTCTTCTGACAACATCAAACAAGCAATGGAAGAAGCTCGAGCTCTTTCACAGGAAAGCTTTACGCATATACTTAGGTTTCCCCTAAACTTCACAGTGCCTACCTACACCAATCGAAGCAGGTGATTCACCACTAGAGCTGCAGGCCCATTTGAGGGCTTCACCGCGCCTAATCAACTTCAAGATTAATCGCCAAACTTGCATCCCGACACCATTCTCGCTTTGGTCAAGTCGCCAGAGCTTTCCGTGACTCAATTAGCTATCCGGAAAACGTCCCACCTGTGCCACCACCACATCAGGATTCACTTTTCGAAGTTGCCACGAAGATTCTTGACCTACCACCATGTCGGCGGGTAGCAGCGGTGCACCGTATCGCGCAAAATTTCACCAGAACTAACGCACACCGATTACAATAGAATGTTACATATTTACGCGGATGGCAATATTCACAACAACACTGCTATAGCAACGTGCACTGTCCCGAAGCTTAATCTGAGCAACATGCTTGATACTTGCTTCAACACCACAACAGCTGAATTAACGGCTATCTGGCTAGCTATCACAGAAGCATCCTCCAGCTCCCCGATCGGTTGTGCTCTTTACGGACTCGAAAGGAGCATTACGCCAACACATGAGCCTGGATGATGCCTCCCCTCTTGCTCGGATAACCGCAGGACTTGCACAAACCGCGGGCAGAAATGGAAACACCTTTTATTTTCAGTAGATTCCTTACCACGTTGGCATCCAAGGTAACGAAGACGTCGATGTTCTTGCCATAGCTGCCCACTCCGACACCTCACCAAGCTTCTATGTGCACATATATAATTTGGCCAATTTCTTTATTCAAAGAATCATTAGAATGCTACACCCTGATCCTGAGACGGCAGCAGGATCTCCTCCCCATCTCATTTTGAGGAAACAATTTAAAAGAAAAGAACAGGCCCTTCTCGATCGACTTCGAGCCGGATGCGCCGACACGAAATCAAGACTCCACCTCGTTAGGCGCCCCTCTCTCCCGCCATGCGAAGCCTACAATGTAGTGGAAGAACTTGACCATATTTTATGAACGTGCCCATAACTTGCACACTACCGTAATATTTTCCTTGCAAATGTCAACAGAGCCGCCATGCCCACTCCGAATACGACAAAGGTGTTGTTCCCAACGAGATCACGCGCAATGCGAACAAGTTTTCTTCGAGCGGTCCTCGATTATTTGTCGTCATCAAAACTCGCATCCCAACTTTGATGTGTACTCCCCTCCTCTCCTTACCTCTGTCCCTCCTTCACTCCACTTCCCAGCAGGATGATGCAGCTGTCCCCTCTTCTGGGAGACTAACTTATCAACCCGCATCACACCTCTTTCTTTGTATTATTTATTAAAAACAACATCACCACCAGTGGTCGCTGCTTCGACATTGTGAATTTTTATTACCTGCACGTCCGTCTGGCTTGTAATTTGTGTTGGGTCATACATAATGTCTCCTACATTTATTGACTTTTGGAAACAACATAATGTTATTTCAGAAAGTAATTCGAAGGCCAGGTTTCATCAGGTTCCGTCGTGAAGCTCTAAAGGCGTTCATTTCTTCACACGCCGACAGGTTTTCACGACGCTCTTTGTGGTGTGACCCTTCGTCTTGCACAACACTCTTTGCGTTGCGAGCTTTCATGTTCCACAACAATATGTTGCTGCTCACCCGCTATGAAATATGTGTTCTGAAGTATTGGGATTAGGGGTGTCGCGAACCGGCCGAGGTTCGAGTTCGACCTGGTTCAACTTTTTCGAACTTTTCGTAGAAATTTCGACGAACCTTGTATTGAGGTTCGACTCGTGTGCGCATGCGCGACAGGCTGGCCAGTTGGCTTCGGATTGGATGGTAATAGCTAATGGATGAATTAAGGGCACCGCTGGTTGATTATTTCAGTTAATACAGTAAAAAAAAAATTAAGTTATTAACGTCTTTAGTGATTAGAAGTGGTTTCTTTTAATTCCAACTCTTCATAAAATAAAATAACCATTTGCATAAAAATAAATTCTCCAAACCTAGACATGCGTCTATCAAGGTCTGGCCACACTGTCCGCAAAGTCGAACCGGTCGAATCTGGTGAAAAGTTCGAAGGTTCGTCGTACCGGTTCGACCCAGTCGAACCCCGAAAGTTCGACCTAAAAATCCGGTTCGACAAAAGTTCGCGACACCCCTAATTGGGATCAAGTACATTAAAGTAGTAGCAGCGCGCAGCAGACAATCATCATCTTCATTGTATAAAAAGATGGCGCCCTTGGCGGTGATTATGTGAAGCAAGCGCAACGGCGCCAAAGCATTGGGAAGCCATAAATTGGTCAGGCGCTTTCAGTATAAAGGAGGCTATACCCCGGCTTAAATCAGCAACAATTAACAATGATCGCTCTAAAACATTTCGCATCTAAATTCTGTCTCTACTTGCGTATTCTTTTTTTTAACTTGTCCGCTGCAAGGACATGTTTCACCCACTCCAGCGAGACTTTTTTATTTATTTATCAAAGCTAGTATTACGCTTCGTGCACCAAAATGGTAACAGTTCAAAATTAGCCAAGATAACGAGTAAAATAAGAATGGCCATTTTTACAGGTCGTGTTCCTTCTTTTTTTGGTAAAGTTTTGCTTCATATGCGACGACAGAAGTCGGCTGTAACTCGGCGCTAAAGGCACAACTGGAGTAAAGCTCGAAAAGCAGGCACTTGCTACAAAAATATCTACGGTCGGTGGCTGGTTAAGAATGCATTGACGACTCCCGCTTCCCTTCGTTGCCCTTTCACCATTGTTCGGAATGCTGACTGTTTGCAGCAGGTGTTTCGATTTCTATTACTTGCCGGCATCCGCGTCTGCTGGGAATCCAGCGCTGATACCGTCATGGAAGTGTTCAATGCGCGTGGTATTATTAGTGGCGATATGTTTCGGTGGCGCCCTCGTTCGGTTACCTTTCTTGACGTCATTACCTTGTGAATAACAAGTTCGATGGTGTTTTTAATGTGCATGGTGGAAACCTGAAATCATAGCGCTCTCAAAGCAACACTGACGTCATTGTCAGCATTCGGCCAATCGTGGCAGGCCGACCAAGGGGCCATGAAACGAATTTTGGGTTGGGTTGAATGATTTTAAATTGGGACTTTACTAATCGCACATCGTTTAGTTTGCTAAAAGAAAGAGGCTAGAAAGTAAAAAGCCAGCTTTCCGGTACGAACGTTTGAAAATATAGCGGACTATTTTGTACCTTCTTGCCTTCGAAAGCTCTCCGCTTTTTCACTATGATACATCCGCGGTTCCAAAAGCGCGTCACCGGCGCCAAACTGACGTCAGCAGAGCCCAGCTCACGCATTGGACACGGGAACTGCGTTACTCGGACGTATGCGCTCGTCAACAATCAATCCGTCGACGAATATTTGGATTCGCGTTCGTGGCCAGAGAGTGCCCTGACGGAACTTATTGTCACTGGGAAATGACAAGTTCTATGGTATACATAAAAAGCACGGCGGAAGCTAGGAGTCATCGCACCGGTGCTGAAGGAATGTCACGAACACGTGATTTTACAATTCGCATTTGAGTTGAGGATTAAAGCTAAGGAGGAAGAAGTAGAAAAATCGTTTCATGACCCCTTTAATACTGCTGCCGCACTCCGCTCGACTACAGCGTAGTTATTGGCGGCGAGATGATTTGGTGGCGCCCTCCTATGGTTCCCTCTCTCGTGAAGTCATTGCCTTGCGAACAACAAGGTCGATGGTGTTTATAAATAACATGGTAGAAGCTTGAAATCATCGCACTCTGAAATTGACACTGCCAACACCGTCAAAATTGAAGTTCCTTCCTAACTTTTATCTGCGTCGATAAAAAATATTTTGCTGACGTCGTAGTAAGCATTCGGCCAATCGTGACGGGCCGACCACAACGACCCTTTCGATCGCTTACGTTGCCAAAAACGCAATCTTAATACGTTTCCATTATAGTCCATGCCTCATGTAACGTCACAAGCTTGTATGGTGTCAACTCTTCTTCATGGTGATCTTTGTGATGTGACGCGCGAATACCGCGGAGCCAATAGCATCATAGTGGTACACCGCATTCGATGTGCTCAAGCACTGGCTCGAGTGACGCTGTCACCGACTGTTTGCTTCACTGGACGCCGTCTGCACCTTATTGAGTAAATAAATTAATGCTGAACAATGAAATTACAGCTTCATAGTCGGGTTTATTCGGGTACAAAATGTAGCGCTCTTCGCATTCCTCCCTGTTTCCATCAATTGCACAGTAAGCGAGGTAGTCAATCTACTCTTGCGTCATAGAAAAGGCAGTCAGTAAACACGAGTCACCACAATGTCCGTGGTTTGAATGCCGCGTATTGAGTTTCTCATTTATTTATTTATTTATTTATTTATTTATTTATTTTACCCTCTGGGTCAAAGGCGTTACAGAGGGGAGTGCGTTAAAAAAAAAACACATAGAAAAAATACACAGCAGCAAAACGGCAGAAGGACTATAGTTCTGTGAAGCAACACATGTTAGTTAAGGCATTTCTAAAACTCTTACTGTCCAGGATTTCGGCAACATCCATGGGAAGGTGATTCCAATACAAACAGGTGCTGGGAATAAAGGAATGATGATATGCGTTAGTCCTGCAGGATGGAATGCCAACTTTGAATCTATGATCGTTCCGTGCTGAAAGATAATGGGGTTGTGTTAGGAGCCTTTGCTTGAGATATGAATTATGATGATATATTTCGTGGAACAAACACAAGCGAGACAATTTTCTGCGGATAGAAAGATTTGGCAAGGATAAGCTGGTTTTCATTACGGTTACGCTGGCGGTACGATGGTAATTGGAAAGAATAAGGCGGGACGCACGATTCTGGACGGATTCTAATTCAGAAATGAGCGATTCAAGACCGGGGTCCCAGATAGACGCAGCATATTTCAGCTTACTCCGAACAAGGGTTTTGTAAAAAATTAGTTTCAATGACATGGGCGCGAGAAAAAAGTCTTTTTTTTAGGTATCCAAGCATGCGATGGCCATGCGGCCTTCGATGCGCGAATCTCGCGGTAACTGCCGTTTGAATCTGTTTGCAGGCTTTCTTTTTTTCTGGTGCATAAGCGGTGTGACCCCGGCTTTGTACTTAGGATTTCATGTTCAATTCAATTCAATTCATAGCTTTATTTTCCAGATATGTCCAAAAAACCCCGAACTTTGAGATCAAGATAGCAAAAGGCAAAAAAGACGGTATTTTAGGAATAAGTGTGTTGAACACTAGGTTAGCAGTCCTAAAAAAAAAAAAAAAAGCACTTAGTTTTCTTTCATCTATTTTTAGTTTGTGACTAATTTTTCCTTTTCTCTTGTAAAGGGGTGTACTGTACAAAGGGTCAATGCACTTCTGGGTCATGACAAAATGCACTGTTCTGGTGTCCAGTTTGTATCATACTATTTGTGCTTGGGGAGGCGTTGTGCTTTAATAATAGTGAAAAACACCGTAGGTTTTACTTAAAGGAGGGATGCAACGATATTCAATTGGAATGTTTTTCACTTGACACGAGCTTACTGGCACACCTCGGACTCAAGGATACTCACACGATACGCCACTGGCCAAGAAACTCCTTTGTTGCGGTGTAATTTCAAGGACAAAAGCGATCATTTTCATTTAATCCCTCCCTTGCAAAATTTGATGACGTAACGTGGTGATTGCAGTACACCCAAGTGACAATCTTTGAATGCTGCTCATGGATTGAACCCGAGCATTGCGTGGGCACTCGACTTGGGCTCGTGATAATTTCTAGCTCGAGGAGCATTCGGGTTGTGACCCGTGTCCAATCGCTGCAACGACGACAACAGCCGAGCCAAAACAATGTCTGGAACTCAGCGCGTGTCCTGCGCTTTGCCAACCCCAGCGCGTGGCTATGATCAACTCTGGCGGCATATAATCGGCTCCAGATCACGTGGCCGCTTGTTCTGGCTGCGAGTTGAGGGGGTGAACGCTGCTCGTTTTTCCTTAATTTTTTTCTGGGACTTCTATTGCGTGGGGTGAAAAACGAACGCGTGTTTCATAGGTCATTAACGTTAGGGATCCGTTTTAAGCGGTATTTGCGCAAAGTACAAAAATTGTTGCATCGCTCCTTTATGCTTCCCAATGACTACGTTCAGGAGTGGCTATTTCAAAGTACTGGTGTTTATTGAAGCAACACTTTTTTGCAAGATTTGTCGTAGGACAGCTTGTACTCCCAGTTGCAAGAGCGATTAGATTTATTTAGTTATTTATCTTACAAATAAATAAACAACACATAATTAATTAGTTATCTATCTTGAAGTTTGCAAAATTGGAAACACATTAAATTTAATCTCAGGATATTGGAGAATACAGAATCTAACAAAAATAAACTGATAAACCACGAAATACCAACAAAAAATAAACTTCAAAAAACACACTCCAAATTTCGCGAAAAATAAACTCCGAAAACTACGGAATCCTATACCTCTTGAGGGCATCATGAAACAAAGTCACCGTCGTGTCTTGCCGTCACCCACCGCTCGTTGAGTTGGAGAGAGAGAGAGAAAAAACTTTATTGACTGAGGAAATGGGTCAAGGGGAATAGAGGTCATAGTGGTGGTGGAGGGCGAGGGGCCGAAGGCCCATCCCCTCCTGGACGTCTTCTCCTTTATTTAGGTTGGTGGTCCCGTGGTGGCGGTAGGCCGAGGCTACGAAGCGAGGCCTCCCACCTCTCCTCAGAAGGGATTTCGGGGAAGAGATCCTAAGGGCATGCCCAGATGATGTGAGCCAGTTTGGCATGGGCGCCACATAAGGGGCACGCCGAAGTTGGATAAAGGCTGGGGTGGATATGGGTCATGGTGGCCGGGTTGGGGAAAACACCCGTCTGGAGTTAGCGCCAGACGTGCGATGGTTCTAAGCTCAGGGATTTGTCCGCCTGCGGATAGATTCTGCGGGAGAGGAGGTAGTAGGTGGTAATGTCATGATATCCGATCAGACGGTCCTGCGCGGACCGGGCTCCGTGGTAGAGATACAAGCTCGGCCCAGCCCGGATAGTAAGTCCTCTGGCTAGGTCGGGGGCCGCCTCGTTTCCCTCGAGCCCAGAATGCGCAGGGGTCCAGATCAGTTGGACTTGAAGTTGCGGGGGGTTTTTGCGCAAAATTTCGAGTGCCGTTGTGGATATGCGTCCGGCGGCAAAATTTTGGAAAGCGGTTTTAGAATCGGTAATGAGTGTTGCGGGAGTAGGGTTAAGCGTTAGGGCCAGCGCTATCGCCGCTTCCTCCGCCGTTCCTGGGATGGGCGTCCGGACTGTGATCGAATCTAGCGGGTTGCTGTTGGAGTTATTGCGAACTGCGACTGCGGTGAATGCCTCGTGGTGTCTATATTCCGCTGCATCTACGTACACGACTCGGGGGTCGTTTTTGTAATTCTTGTGTGGGGCGCGGGCTCGTTGTTCCCTCCGATCGGTGTGATGCGTAGGGTGCATGTTGCGGGAGAGTGGTTTGACTCTAATGTGCGCGTGGATATCTAGGGGAATGGTTGTCGCGTCCTGATATAGGCTGTGGTGTCCTATTCTTAGATTTCGGAGAATATGTCTTCCTGTGGGGGTCCGGGCGAAGCGTTCATATTGTCCCATTAGATGGGCCTCAACGAGTTCGCTGGCCTTGTTGTGAAGGCCTAACCCTTCGAGTCTGGCAGTGGACGTGCTTGGGGGAAGGCGTGGCGCCGCCTTCTAAGCGCGTCTTATGAGGATATCGATTTTGTCAGTTTCTGCCTTGGTTAATATAAGGTAGGGGATGGAGTACACTATTGTGCTCACGACGAAGGCTTGAAGCAGGCGGACCCTGTCCTGCTCAGTCAGGCCTGTATGTTTGTTGGTGACTTTCTTGAGCAGACCTATAGTTTGGTTTACGTTTCTTTCTATGGTCTGGAAGACCGAGCGGAATGATGCCACCGGCTCGATCATCAGCGAGCTTCACTTTCTCCGCTGCCGCATGAAGCCAATGGGCAAATGTTGCGGTGCAGACGACGTACTATTTCCTCGAGAGCGAAGGGACTTGAAGAGGGCACGTAACACTTGTGGGCGGAGCTTCCACTGCCAACTGTAGTCGCCGATAATCTGTGACAGGTTAAGAATTTCCAGCAGATGCTCGGCCTCGAGCGCAAAATATATTGCCTTCGAGAGCGCTTCGCTGCACCCGTAACCCGTAATCAAAACCCCACGGAAGGCAACAATCACGTGTTGTCCGCTGAGACTAAAAGCTCCGCCCTTAGCGCGACCTTTCTGTCCTTGCTAACACAAGTGTGAGCGCGCACGCTGGCGCAACCTAAGCACTGCGGAAGCCAGCGAGCTTGTGCTGAAGGCGGAGATTCTAGTCTCAGCTCAGGGGTGAACAGAGTACATTAGGTTTTCAACATGTCACTCGCAACAGACACCGCCGATGGTGGGTGGGGCTTGCTGTTTGTTTCTTTTTTCTTCTTCTTATAAACCTATAAATTGAGCATCTCACGTACGATCGAATGCCACTCTAAGTCAGCGAGGACCGTCTAGTCACAATAGAAGCATGCCTCTGCTGCCCCGCATATTAGGCTGCCTCTTCATATTAGAAGCGATTGGCGGCGGTGCCGTCGAAAATGTGGATGAAACGAAGGATTCCAAAGACGCATGGAGGGTGAGAACGCAGTTCATACGCTTTGTTCGTCGTAGAGAACTTTAGTAGACTTCTTGTGCTATTCCACTGATGTATACGCTAGGGCTTGGGTAAATTAACAACATTTTAGCAGGCCGATCGGTACTGTCTGTGGAACGAAGCAAAAGGAGACGCTCCCAGTGCCTCCAAGCCAAGTCATCTTCAACTGATGTATCTAGAATTTTGTTCCCTTCCTGGAGTGACCCCGTCGGTATGATGTAAAAACTTAAGAAATATCTACGCATATATTACAAGAACGGCAGAACATCTTTGGACTTTCAAGTCTTAAGATAGGCTGTCCGTACTTTGTTCTTCATCTGTAATGCTTTCTTAAGTTTCTATAATGTTCTGTTGCAACATATGATTTTGGAAAGATGAAACAGCTCATAAACTATTTTAATAGTACAGATTACGCCTCGAGGTTTTCTGAACTTTTTAAAAATTTTTATCAAGAGTCAAACAACTTGTACGCAAGCCGAGCCAATCCCAGTTTTTCTATTTCTTTGGACGACATCTAGCGAGATGCTGACGTGGTGGTACCAAATTTAAAGTGTGAATGTGAATATTTTGAATGGTGTTTATACTTTTTTTCTTCGTTAATAAAAGTATCAAAATGCATTTTTTTTTTGTCACCCACGCAATGTAGACAGTACGAAAAGAAAGATATCCGGTTTTGTCACTCCATAACGTTCCTTGAGACTACGCTCAGTGAAAAACGTACGCTGAAGGGGCTTCTAGAAACCAAATAATTGTAATTGTGCTGAGAGTTTGTTTAAACCGCCGGAAGTTAGTCAGCACCAAAGGGCATCTGCTATCTCCGATGTAGAACAGAAATTCAGCCATTGCAATACCACAACTAGTTTGGGGTCTTGAACACGTGCATCAGGCAGTAGTGACACCAGACCCCACGTCGGTACGAGGTTTATTCAGATCGAAACGGGCAGAGGTGGGGATTGAACTCAGGATCGTTGGATTTTGCAGCGCCAGCTTTCGCTCTACGTGGGCGCGTCCGGAAACCTGATACTGAACCCTGGCTTCTGCAGTAAGCGTACACTATGCCGGAGCGGTTCTCTCGCAGTGGCGACCATTCAGCCTACCGTGCAGTACCCTAAGGGCTTAAAAGGTGCGCTGAGACATTCTACGGCGGATCTGAGTGACCACCTCCCTATATTTATTTATCTGAAAAACGTCCCGAAAAAGGTCTGCAAAACGAAGCGGACACTGATTCAAAAATAATTTTAGATCGACTAGTCGCTTTTGAGATTGCTGTCTCAAAGACAAATTAGAATAGTATACTTTGAGAACTTAATTCCGATGGTGCTTACAACACTTTTATTGAATAATTTCTTAGTTTGTATAAGACATACTTCCCTTTCACACTCATAAAAACAAATAAACGCATAAGAAAACCTTGGATAACTCCAGAGCTACTTTGTAAAATTAACACAAAAAACGTCTTATATGGTAAATTCGCAAAGTCAAGAGACCAGAATGATCTATCAATATTCAAAAACTATCGCAACAACCTAACGAAAGAACTACGGCGTGCGAGACAGCGTTATCATTTCGATATGTTCAAAGCCACACAGGGTCGTGCAGACGTCATGTGGAAGCAGCCAAACTCTCTTTATCATCGTAGTCGCCCATCCAGTTCTATTAAAAAAAAAAATTATGCATAACGGCACTGAACTTACTGGTTGCTCATTGGCAAATGCTTTCAACGAACATTTTGTAAATTTTGCGAGTACGTCTGCAACAAATAATGCTTCACTTTTTAGCGATAAAAAAAACATTGACACGATATTTGTAGACCTAGTGGTAGAACCAGAAGTGTTGAGTGCATTTTTTTCAGCTTAAATATAGTGGAAGCTGTGACGTAGATGGCATTCAAATGAGGCCTGTAAAGCACGTGATTCATTTGTTAGAACCTGTGATAACTCACATATTTAATATTTTTCTAACAACAGGAGTATTTCCTAAGCGAATGTAGATTGCTAAAGTCTCAGTATTGCATAAAAAGGAAGCGTAAATGAAATGGGAAATTGCAGACCCATCTCAATATTATCAGTGTTTTGCAAGGCACTCAAAAAGTCATTCATACCCAATTAACCAACTTTTCTAATAAGTAAGGCTTGATAAAAGCGTCGCAGTACTGTTTTAGAAAGCACAAATCTACGGAATTTGTCCTACTTAATAAAAAAAAATTCATTTTGCAAAGCTTTGAAAACAAACTGATGGCCCTTGGAGTATTTGTAGACTTTACTAAGGCTTTCGATTGTCTTAATCATCAAATTCTACTTTCCAAATTAGATAATTATGAAAGTCGAGGGCACGCATTAGAGCGAATATGGTCGTATCTGGGGCACGGGATGCAATATGTCAGTATTAATGAAAACTCCTCCACCATAAAACCTATTCTTTCTGGCGTACCACAGGGTAGTATTTTGGGTCTTTTCCTTTTTAATATTTATGTTAATGATATCTCCAATATTAATACAACTGCAAAATTTGTCAACTACGCTGACGACACAAGTATACTCTTTACTTCAAATAATGCTAATACCTTAATTGATATGGCAAACCTGACCCTGTCCAGATTAGAAATATCAAGTATAAACAACGCGTTGCAAATAAATGAAACAAAAACAGTGCTTTTTCGCCCTAACAATAAACTTGTAAACATCACAAAAGACCTAAATTTAAATTCTAGCAAAATTTAAATGGTAAACTCCTTAAGCTCTTAGGTGTTACCTTCTCTGAGAATATGTCGTGGGAAAATTATATAAACTACCTTATTCTAAAGCTATCCCGGGCTGTGGGCATGTTAAAACGTCATCGTTCTGTTTTTCCAGAAAAAGTAAAATTATTATTATATAATTTTCTATTCCACTCCTACTTAATTTACTGCCACTTAGTTTGGGGTACAACGACTTTCACTAATTTATAAAAGCTGCATGTGTTGCAAAAGAAAGCACTTAGAGATATAGGAGATGTCCCGTTTGACTTTCATACAGACAGCTTATTCAAAAAAATGTCATGTCATAAATGTCCACACATTCTATGATTACAGGCTTGCCACTAGCCTAAAAGTGGAGTAAATTAGAAACACGAACTTTTTTTTATAAATCTCTCACAAATCTCGAAACACATTCATAGTTACCCTACCCGCGGAGCCAAATATTGGGAGGTGGTCACTCCGAGAACAAACACAAACGCTGAAATACGCTGTTCCTAAATTATTTAATCTGTTTTTAGCAAAAAGTATTTATTGGGACAAGTTATCGTCGAGTGAAGTGAGGTCACCCTTTTTTCACTGATTATTAGTGTAGTTACTCTCCTTCCTCCGTGTTTTGTTCCTAATACTATGAGCTTGTTTTTGTTTTTGTTTGCCCGTCATGCCCTATATGTCAACATTGTGATAGTCTAAGGCATTGTGCTTAACATGTTGTGATAGCGATCATTTTCTGTACATTTGTGTTTCTCTACTGATTGCTGTATTATTTCCCCACTCTGTCGCTGCTGCTGTAGGCGGTCGGAAACCCGTCAAGCTGTACCTCACAGCTTATTTTTCCCGATCGCCACCATCATCCTATGGTGGAAAATAAACACTATTATTATTATTATATATATTATTATATACAATATCCGGAAGCAAAGTGAACTTGGCAGAGAAGGATAATGTTTCGGTCGCTCCTCTCACTCGTAATAAAACTTTTTGGGCCCTTCATTAAGGTGGAGTATCATAAGTGTCAATAAATCGCGATGGGCGATGCCTAAAAATAAAAGGATATGCGTTACAAAAAAATATCGCCAGATTAGATGAAAACAAAAATTAGATGCTTACGTTAACTTCACATTCCTTATGAAAAGATATATTCAATTCACTAGGAACAGATTATATAGTTTTAACATAGTGAAAACACCCCGATACTGGGAAAAAGAAGAGACGCACAAACACAGAGCTTTTAAACACAGCTGAATTTATTTGAGAAAGGTTGGGGTTGATATAGCGTTCAAGAACCCATGCAAACATAGAAGAAACGAAAGAGAGAAAAAAAATTACGGCATCTCCACGTGGTGAATGATGTTGAATGGGCCGAAGCTCTGGTGGTGCTGATGATACTGATTTTGTTCATAGGTAGTACTGATGGTGCTGATACTCTTTTTTTTTTATTATTGCTCATAGCTAGTGCTGAGTTCCGGGTTGCGTTTCGACTTCATTATTACAGCTTTATGGTCGGTGAAATGCAGAGGCAGTGGTTCTTCTCATCCTTCTCGTCGTTTTCATTCATGTCAGAAAGAATCTGTGGTATGAAACGTGGTTATATACGCATTTGAGCATTTGACCGCAGCGCCCTCTCGTCTATAAACGTTGAGCCAATGCATGCAAAGTTTAACGCAATTATATACGCATTTGACCGCAGCGCCCTTTCCTGTATAGACGTTGAACGGCTACATGCAACGTTTCATCCATGACATCCCCAGCTCTTGAGTTACTACCACATCTCAGAACCTCGTACTCGTCCCGCAGTCGTAGTCGAGTGGTTAAGGCAATGGACTAGAAATCCATTGGGGTCTCCCCGCACAGATTCGAATCCTGTCGACTGCGCAAACATTTTTGTTTTCTTTTTTTTGAGAAGACAGATAGGATGGCAATCGATGTGAGCATGGACGCCGGACGGACAAGGCTAGACCCTAAGGAGCTTCGCCCCTAAAAAAAACCTTTCCAAAGAAACACACAAGAGCAGTGACTTCCGGTAGAAAACGTGAAACATACAGAAAACTAATCACCTCTTCCAAAACTCTCACCCTTTGTAAAAGTGCGCACAAAACGAAACACACACACATATGCACAGACACACACACACACACGCGCGCGCGCGAACAAGCACTTTACAATTAAATGATATGGGTGCATCTCGCTTAACAAAAGACCCGAACCTGATAGGTAGAACACAAGTAAAGGGGAGAAATGATTATGAACGGGCAAACAACAAAGCACGGTATAACGAAGGGTGGAGCTTGACCGAGACAAGGCGATCAAACTTGGAGGAACCTTCTCTAAGTTCTCTGTATAAACGTAGGTAACATTTGCTTACTGCATTTCTATGACTCATAATAGTTACAGATTTTCTGCTAGGCGTTTATGGTCGTTTCTCTTCGTCAGTGCCACCGACGTTAACTGCCAGAAAGGCACACAATTCTTACTTTCCGCTACATGCTTTGTCACTTCCGAGAAGAGATCCTCGTTCTCGATACAACGTTTGTGCTCGGTGAGGCGATCGTTCAAACAACAATTTCTTTGCCTTATGTAACATAAGCCACACTCAAACGGGGTTTTGTAGATTACTCCCGACACGCAACCAACTTCTTTTGTGTGTGTGTGTGTGTGTGTCTGTGTGTGTGTGTGTTTGTTGTTGGTGTTGTTCTTTTACAGTCAGTTTTAAAAGACACAAACGGGGTCATTCGACTCAACGTAAAATCATTTCTAAACGCTGTGCTCACGCCATACTTGTTAGCAACATATTTAAGATTTTGCGAAATTTGAAGGTAGAGGAAGAGTACAACGCGCTTTCTATGTTTTTCAATATCCCCGCGCCTTTTCTTAAATGAAACGAGGAATAACAACTGCTTAAAAACGTAATCCTTGTGGTATCCAGCCGCTCCAAAATGGTCAAAGAGAAGTTGAAGAGAAGACATGATCGAATGACGGCAGGACGTTTTAAGTGCGCTACTGAAAAGATTCGGTAGCGCACTGAAAAAGAAAAAAAAAAATGTTTTTTTAATGGCAGGTATTTAACAGCAACAGCGGCTTTGGTGTTGGTTTTCCGTATTCCCAGCACGAACTGGAAGGACACTTCAGACGGAGATTTAAAAATTGTAGGCAATCATTGTTTGGTCTCTAAATAGAGAACTTCAACTCTGGAGCACCGTCGTATACAGCGTTCTCCAGTGATGCTGCTACCGTAGAATTAGTGCTGCAAACCAGGAGGTCATCTACATAGCGCCTTACAAGGACTTCCAATGAGAGCATGCAGCTGAAGATTCAAATAACTTAGATAGATCTCTCATAGAACTAGAGCCACTGCCGAACCGATGCGAACTCCCTGTTTCTGAATGGAATCCCGTTTTTCGTACCGAACGAGGGTTGCCTGCTGATACAACACAAAAATCTTAAAAAATAAGCGGTGGCGACTCCAGACTTCGACTGAAAGAGAACAAGATTGCCCTCCAAAATGTCTAACGGGAGCGAGTAAATTCTTATGTTGTAATGAGAACTAGAGGTTTCTTATATCCATCGAGAATATGGTGCGTTGCTTACCGTGGAAGGGCTGTAACTTTGTAATAAGTCATCTGAACAACGCATGGATAAGTACTGCCGACTTCCAGAACTGTAAAACACTACGAAAGTAAGATAAAACCTGTTTCTATTACGCACCGTTCTCATTCACCACAACTCCGATAGAAAGGTCTTTCTTATGATATTTTAATTAAATTAAATTAAGAAAAACTTGAATCTAAAAGTGTCTCTTGATACACCTTTCAACCAGGAGACCTGCGACGGAAATTCACCATATTTAAGAGTGCTGACGATGTCACTATCTTTGAAGATGCCACATGACTCACAACCGTATGGATAACTGCGGATTTCTTACTCTAATAATCTTAGTATATTATATAATATATATTCAATCAAGTGCAAGGTATTGATTATTTCGCTGTTTAAATCGTTTCAAAGAAAAATATAAAAAGTAAGGAGTTGAAAGCTGAATAAAGTTATGCCAAATCGAGAAATCGGCGAAAGGCTAACCTGGGATGCCGCGCTAAAAAAAAAGGGTATCACCATACACCCTTTTGTCCCATATAATACACCCCAAAACTTCATTTCGACGTACAGCGCCCTATAGTCGAACAGACGGCACGAAATTTTACCAGGGGCTTGATAACGGTGCGATATAACTTATTAAATTGCTAAAGTACGTATCAAAGACCAAAGAAAGAAAACACAAAGCTTTTGCAGTACGGCCAAGAAAACTCCGATAATATTTTTTGTAGTCAATAATACGTACATCAGCTATCTTAATAAGTTGTACCACAGGGCAGCCCCTTGTAAACTTTGGGGACGCCTGTTCGATTACGGGGCGCTGTACGTCGAATTGAAGTTTTGGGGTGTATTATATGGGACAAGGGGTGTAATAATACACCTTTTTTCCTGAGAGTGGCCGCGGTGTGGAAATGCATAAAAGTAGACTACTGATATGTCTGCGTGAAGTATTACTTGCCTCCTTGGCATGAAGCATAATCTCATAGAACTCAAGTCATAACTTGTTTGTGTGTAAAGTTACTTATAAATAGACCGGTGGTCGAGTGGCCTAACACACACCAACTCGGAGCAAGGGGAGCGAAAGCTCGCGCTGCAGAACCCAGAGATCCCTGGTTAAATCCCCACCTCTGCCCGCTCCGATTTGAATGAGAATCGTACCAGCGTGCGCTCGTGTATCACGACTCACTACTGCGTGATGCACGTTGAAGGCCACATGCTCACTGACTAAAGTCTCACCTACATCTGGAAAGCAAGGACCGGCTTGCTAGAACAGCGTCTCATTTGAGGCTGGATGAAAGAAAGCAGTGCAAAGGCTGGGGCGCGTGAGCGTCTTGAGACGCGGTTTGAGACCACGTCAGCTCGTGCGCCGGCTTTGGCACTGCTTTCTTTCCCTAAGTCTAAGCTTAGACGCTGTTTCTAGCAAGCTGGCCCAAACGCCCATTGGAGTTGACTGACTTCCGGCTGCACACACATACACACGACACAATTATTATTTGTAACAACTAATATGTTAAATGATAAACGTAATAAACGCTATATACTTCTCTAGCTCGTACGATTTCAATCAAGATAATCACTTTTCTTGCCTACATAGCATCGCTTCCTGTAGCTCCTGTTAGTTGAACATTTATCAGCAACAACGACAGTAATGTATTTTTTTATATTCCATCAGTGACTTGACTCAAAAGGCTGAGATATTCGATCAGTTTTCGTATTTTTTAAAAAAACTATTGTTCAATTTAAAGTTACTAATTCGGCTCGTTCAGCGACTCCAAACTACAATGCGAAAATATTTGAATTTCGCCACAAAGGTTCATCCTCTCTATAATATCTCCCTTTATTTAGATTCGGTTTGTAACAATTGGAAATTTAATTGTGAGCAAGAATTTTTATAACGAGCTTTACTGGAGCTAAGCTCATTTTCACCACAATAAAAAATAAAGTTTTGCGCATTGTTCTTACGCCGCGCTAAGTAGTTCTTGCAAGATTTGGTTGTCGGAGAAAGAAGCGATGCAGTTGGCTTTTTAAGCGTGCACTCTGAGGAAAAAAAAAAGCCTGTACATCTACTTTCCCGCACAACACTCGGAGAGCCAATCAGCGCAACTTACGGAGGCAGCTCAGCGAATGACGATGCCGAAACACCTGTTTAGACCAAGAGAACGCAGTCTGAGTTGTGACATTAAGCAATGCAGAACGTCACGCTTGCATTGCTTAATGTCACAGCTCAGACTGCGTCTTTTGGTCTAAACATATGTTTCGCAAAGTAGACGCACGGGCTTTTTTTTTTAGAGTGTGTACGTCTTGACAAGATAACATATATCGAATCTTTTTTACTGGGGTTGTTTTGGTGAAAACAAAGGAGTATAGGTTGCTTATCGCGTTGCTGGTGTGGCCACTCTGAATAATTCAACGATACACGTAAGGAAGAAATGAAAGAACAGCTGTTTTCAAGTCGCAAAATGCCTTTCGTATTCAGTTTTCTTTTTTTTTTCTTTTTTGTAGCTGTTATTTTTATTGTGATAAAAGAAACGTACACAACTCTGAGAAAAACAGGAAAATAAGAAATGGGCGTTTACACCGCAGCTGTTGGCTTATGCATTCATAACTTTTCCTTTTGACCAATGTCTGGGGTTACACTGAACATTAAAAGTAACGGACACAAAAACGTTTTTGCCAATAACGTGGCTATTATATAAATGTTAAAAATGTACGCTAAACGCTATTCGTGGTGGTGTTTTCATAGTGATCACACATGGTATAGCCCGAATCGATAATTATTTTGTTCTTTAACAGGAGGTCAATTTAACGGAAGAATACCACTCTAAACTATTGTTTTTGCGGCGCTAAAACATACAGAGTTACTAAATGCATAAAATCAAACCCCTCTTCTCGGTGGCTTAATATAAAATGAAAAAATGCCGGATAAATTAGCAATATTCACGTTTTGCACATTTCTTTTTTCAGACAATCACGCAGATGGGGAAGGATGAATATCTCTTAATGTTCCGCTCATCCAAATATGACGGACGCCTAGGAAGCGTTGCACAATACGTTCATATGAGATTATGTGAATACAATAATGCGACACAAACTGCAATGATCAGGTTTATGCATAGCGACTCGAGTTCGGCCTTCTTGTAAGTATCTAAACTTTTTAATATCTAAACAAAAAAACTAACATACTTCGAAAATTATTTGACACTTCCGCTACTTCTAAATTTCCCCAGGTTAGGATTGACACAACTCGCTACCGTGCCACAATTTCCAGAAAATGAAACAAACATCATCCGCTTCAAGAACTCTGACTCGTGCGACCCAGGTAGGTATGATTTGACCTTAACATGTGCTACGTTTACATGAATCCGATTGCAGCGGATCGAATCAAACAGGGACGAATCGCACGCAGCCTGCGTTTCTACGTTTTCCTCTTCTCCCCTTCTGCTACCAATCAGAACTGTCAAATCTCGATTCGATGCACTACGCTCTAAAAAATGTTTGTGCGTCTACTTTCACGCACAGCACTCGGAGAGCCAATCTACGCACCTTACGGAGGCAGCTCCGCGAATGACAGTGCCGAAACATATATGTTTAGACCAAAAAACGCAGTCTGAGTTGTGACATTAAGCAATGCAAAACGTCACGCTTGCATTGCTTAATGTCACAACTCAGACTGCGTCTTTTTTTTGTCAAAACATATATTTCGGCATCGTCATTCGATAAGCTGCTTTCGTAAGTCGCGCTGATTGGCTCTTCGAGTGTTGTGCGGGAAAGTCGATGCACGGGCTTTTTTTAGGGTGTACGGTAGTAACCGTTGACTTAATAATAAAATAATGTCCCTAGACTATGTCATTATAATTCCACAGCCAAAAGGAACGGTAGCATATTTTAGCCGATGAGAACTCAAAAGAACAACTCAGGAAGCTTGAAGTGCGAACGTAATATACCCGATGTTAGTGGCATTATAAATATCCGTATTTATGCGGTATGATGAATATATATAAATCCTTGCAATATTGAATAAACAATTAATTATATCTTGTTATAAGGCAGCTTGAGCCCATAAAGAGAAGCTGACTAGTTGATTGTGAATAGTAAGTTTAGTACCCCTGCCACACGGGAAAGTTAATACCCTTTCATTCAATGATATTATAGGATTAAATCAGCTCGCCTTTCCAAAACACGCTCCTAGGCAGTCACCATGTTGCTGATGCTGATGCGGCTGGTGCGACTCTCGCACCCCCTATCAGCTAGGACTGTGAAAACCTGCTCAGCGCGGTTCTCTACCTACGTTTTTGCGGTTTTGCATTCGACGTTCTCTGGCCCTCTTGAAAGTTTCCACTTAATTTTTTTTAACGCATGCTGCGTACACTTTCTCTGTCATCTTCCACTATGAGAAATAAGGCTGGTAAGTGCCTGCCATTCAAGCGTTTAAGGTCGACATTCAGGGGAAACGATGGAGGGGAAGGACGTCGAATTGCCCTCGACGCGATTCTGCGAAGAATGGAAACCGTTCTCCCCCCCTCCCAGAGATAAACCGCGTAGAGTCCTTCTCAGTCATAGCCAAAAATAGTTGTTCGGGTTGAAGTCATTCGCGGCCGTTTCTTTGCCTTGGTGCTGCCGGGTATGAAAAAGTAAGCTCTCCCCAAAACGTGCCCCAAAACGAAGTTATCTTGAATTCCATCAGATCGTCAAGATAATAATCTTTATTTTGTTGTGTCCACAAACAGCACATAGCCTAAATAGTGATACACAGTTCATCATTCGAAATGAAATGCAAACAGCCACATAGACCCAAACCTATACACCAACTCATGTTTACAAACAAACCGGAGCGCCCGGAGCGCCCCTAGCGGACGCCACCGGCGCCGCGCATGCGCGATGGGGGTGTGGGCAAAAAGCTCGCCGTCGCCCATAAACAAACCATTGAAATGCGATGTTGTCGGCGTCGGTGTGAGTCCCCCTGCCCTTTTTCGCGTTCGAATTGTTGGTTCTACGTTTTGCTGGCGATGTCTGACTTCTTGAGCGGTGTCAGCGAAATTACTGAGGCTGGTTACACCGCAAAACTTCGCGTGAGTAATGTGACATGCGGCGATTCATTCCGCGTGGACGCCGCAGATTGTACGCTAAAGCATGATTCGCATAATGAGATTTCGCTCAGAATTTTCAGTCGCGACGCCGCTCGGGCGGCAAAAGCGTGAACCGTAGCTGAGATGGTCGACAACGATACTGAAAATCGCAAGCAGAATCGGACCAACTGAATTAGGCATAACAAGTCGGTGTTGGTCACTGGTAACAATGACCAACATCTCCTCGTATTTACTGTTTACATCCAGCCTACTTACCAACCTTCAAATTTAAGTATTTTGAGGCCTGCACTCACTTCTTATCGCAAGTACCGCGCCAACATTTGGTCTATACGGACCGGCGTCGTCTAAGAGAGAAGACGACAAGCAGAAACGTTTGAAAGAGCAGACGACAATTCGAACAATCAGGCGGCCGTTTGAACTTGAAGACGCACTGAACGTACTCCGCAGGTGGTCCGCACAATTTGACATTTTTCTCGCGTTCATGTTGGAAGAAAACAAATAAATCTGATGGCCACAAGTATCCGTGAATTCAACCCAAAGTGCTTCCCGCCCAAGCAATCGTTGTCCGACGGCGTCTGCTTTTCCCTTTTCACGGCACATATCCAGATTCTCGGACGAACCGAGCACGTGAAAACTGACCTTCAAACCTTTCTCACACTTTTGTACGGCCCCAGTCGCGGCGTTTTGACGAGAAGTTAGGTTTTAGTCTGGTTCCTTTCAAAACAACGCAGGAATGCACGTCTGGCATAGGGACTTCTGCCCACAGCCCCAGACCGGAAATGCGACCGACGCGCCACCACCGCGCCGTGACGTCACAGAGATGAGTTCGTGTATACACAAATTATCGACTCCAGTGTACGTCGAAAAGTTGTCACGTCACTAAAAACGCGACTGTCGTCGACTGTGACTATTATTTAAGATATTTCTCAGATAAACTATTTTCAGGATAATAAATTAATAAATTATTACAATAAATTATTTGGATGTAATAAACACTTGCTTAATTGTATATCCGTGTGCTGTCCATCGGTAAACACGGTATTTGTGAGCGTGAAAAATGCATGCTTTCCGCTATCTTCTGCTGTAAATTATTTTCGACAACTTGTAGTTTGACACGCGGCTAATCAAACGGCGCCGTCAAAAGTTATCGTAAAAAAAAAAAAATGACAGCTAACATCCCAGTCGCATTCGTTCTGTCGCGCGCGTACCCAACAAAAATAGTTTACAGTTTTTTTTTTTTGTTGTTTTTTTTTTCAAATGTCTTACAATGAACGAGAAAATAGTCAAAGTACAGGCTAGCTGGTGGAAGTCAACCATTTCGTCGTTTACCCTGAGACTGGAAGGTTTTTTGAAGAGCAAAAGTAACAGAAAAAACAGACAGGTCTCAAACTCAGCTACACGTTTATTTCAACAACTTCCTCTTATATAGTTCGTTCTCGTCGTCAACAACCAATCACATACGACTTGTCCTTTGCACCGTGACTTTACAGGTTCCACTCTATCACAAAAGAAGCGGACACTCCCAACGTTTCCAAGTGAAAACGTTCTAGCAGAAGATATGCCTCACAAAGCTTCAAGCAACTCTTTTGTGTCCTCACAATAAACAGGACAACAGCCCACAACAACATCCCACTCAAAACTGGTCACCTCCAAAATTGTAGAAAACAGACAATACACACCAAAGAAGCCTTCCAGGACGACTAAAAAAAAAACACTTAAAACCGTAAAAATTGCTTGTAGCGGTTCCCTATTTGCATGGAAGGTTGACTAATGCAATTTCCCAACGATCTAATCCTAATTGTTTCTCTTACCACCCTTTTAACATCGTTGCTTTCCTTAACAACTACATCCGTGCCAGACCAATTCGTTGTGCAGTTTCTACACTCCTCCAGATGCTTAGCCAACTCCGAATTTGCTGCATTATTTTTAACATTCCTTTTGTGTTCTGTTAAACGATCGTTTAAACACCGAGAGGTTTGGCCTACATACTTAAAACCACACGCCAAGGGAACCTCATACACCACGCCTACGCTACACGGCACCGACTTTTCCCTATGCGCCTTCTGACAGCCCCTCTGAGCCGTTTCAAAAGGTGTCAATCTATCTAACCTAAAATCCGTGCTGAATACGACATCCACGCCATATTTTTTTGCACATGCTCTAAGATTGTGGGACACCTCGTGAAAATACGGAACCACAGCGTACCTATTCCTGATCTCTTGCGTCTTCTCCTTTTTCTCCCTGCAGTGTAGGGCAATCTGCCTTTTGATGTACTCTTCCCCATATCCTGCCATTACCAGTCTTTCCCACTGGTTTTTTAGTGCCTCCGGTCCGAAATGCATGCATGATCTCACCAAAGCATTACTAATCAAAGATCTGACTACCCCGGCTTTTACATTTTTCGAGTGACAGCTACTCTTTGACAGAACCGGTTTTGGGTTTTCCTTCCCATACTCCCAACAAAGACCTCGTTCCAAATGTAAACGCAGGTCGAGAAATTGCAGGACCTCGCCCCTTGGCCTCTCTACCGTGAATCTCAACTCTGGCGCCGCTGACCTTACTACTTGTTCTAAAACTTGGTCCAATCCTTCCTGAACAGAGCAAACTAAGATATCATCCACAAATCTTTTCACAAAACACTTTGGAGACAACTCTTCTACCTTGTCATACACTTGCTGGTCCACCGTGTTTAAGTAAATTTCCGCTAACAAAGGCGCTACAGACGAACCTATACAGACTCCCTCTTTTTGCACAAAATTGCGACCTTCGTATTCCAATACCGTTGACTTTAAGTAAAGGTCTAGCACCGAAAGAAAACTATCCACCGCTATTCCTGTTCCTGATTGAAACTTAATAAGGTTCCCTTCCAAGGCGATCCTCACTCTATTCATTAGTCTGCTTTTCTCTAAAGAGTAATATAAGTCCTTGATGTCCATGGAGAATACCGCGCACTTCCTTCCGTGAAACTTTTCCATTACTTCAATCAACTCACTAGAGTTCTTTAAGGCAATTGACTTCTCCAAATTAGCTAACTTCAAACCCCGCTGTAAGAAGCATGAGACCACCTTCTGCCACGTCCCATTCTCGTTAACAACGGTACGTAGGGGCATTTCAATCTTATGATCCTTCAAAAAGAATTTAAGGGGGAGCGTTGAACGCAACGGTTTCAAAGCGCTTTTCGCTACCTCTTCCATGCTTTCCTCCTGAAAAACCTTGCAAATGCTCTTCCTCAGCTTCCCGATATTGCCCTTCCATTCATTAAACAATGATCCCAACGCTTCCTCCGACTTCTTCTGAAAGGCCTGTACAGGCAAAACTGCAAACCTTCCTGTTTTACCTGTCTGCAACAGTTTTAACGAACTCCTTTCTAATGCTTACAATGCTTTCTTAATGTCCTCGAGAAAATACATACACCATGAAACACAAAATACAGTAGGAAAAGACGAGAATTTAGCCGCCAGCAGTGCTTGGCGGTGATTGTGACACTTGTCTAGCCGTGTCCGCGTTGACAACATCTAGCTGATTTTTACTGTGATCTGTTTTACTGTGTCCAATCACTGCGTGTCTCGCCATTTTGTGAAAGTAATTTTGTATAAAATATACATTCCTGCAGCAATAATTGCGTGACTTAATCTTTTTGACTTGAAACAATCACATTTTTTGTAGACGTCTTGCACGTATACCTCGTGAGATTTCGTAACGTTTATTTAGCGGTGTAATATTTTGCCCATGTAATCAAATGTTTTTTTAGCCTAGTTGCTATGTTCAGCTTTATTTTAGCTAATAAGACACGCGTATGTGACTGAAAGCGCATTGTTACGACGGTCGATCCACGCGCGCTGACTTCGGTTCGGCGCGTCGGCGCGCGTCCCACATGGCGTTCCTTCGCGACGTCACGAGAAGAGCGCTACGGCTTAAAGCTTTTAGGAAGTGTTGCGTAAAGTCTCGACTCGACTCCTCGCGGCAAAAAAGGCGAAAACAGTTTTTTTTTTTCTATTATTTGCACGCGTGGCGATGACAACCCACGAGGCCGAAATCTCTGCGAAGTGTCGTCCGAAAAGCTATCGTTTAAAAACACAAATTCTCGTAAATTACTAGGCAGTTGCATTTTTCAGCAGGAATAAATTATTTTCTACATAGCGGCACCATCTAATGTACATAATTCTGAACTTCCAATAGAGTTTATTTCAGTTTCGCTTTTTTACATCAAACCTTGGTTCATGAATTAACGTTCCTTTGATAACGAATTGATGTGTGGAGCCAGTTTTTGAAGCTTCTATAGTCCATACTGACATTTTGTAAGGAATGCAACTGTGAGCTTTTACATTATACATTTTCATAGCCTTTTCTTATAAAATCTTAAGCCTAAGGTATGCAAAAAATGAAAGTTTTTCTTGCTTTTTTTATTTTCCTTTAGAAATTATATAATTTCCGTAATTTATATGCACAGTCCCATAACAAGGGTGTTTCAGTGTATGTTTCACCAAAAGAAACGGCCAATTATTATCGCCTTTTTTAAACGATAGCTTTCCTCAAAGGGAGCGTGTTTATTTGATGTACCTTTGTAACGCTTTGAATGATAAATTTATAAGCTCAAAACTTTGTACGTCACCCTTTTTCCCTGCCATGAATGTGCCGTGAAAAGTTTATACAAATAAGACTAACGGTTAAAACGTTTGCCCTCTCGAGTAGTGTCCTCCGTAAACGTACCGCTGCTCAGAGCACGTGGAACGAAGGCTCACGCTACATTACCCATGAATCCTGGGCGCGTCCCCCACACCTGCCCGTTTCGATCTGAATGAGCACCTTACCTGCGTGCGGTCGTGTATCACTACTGCGTGGTGCACGTTAAAGACCTCAGGCTAGCGGTTGCACTGCACTTACTAAATTTCTCATCTACAACAAAGACACCCGACGCCCACTGGGGGTGACTAATCTCCGGTTGTCTAAACAAGTGCACAACTGGTTGGAAACACTAAAGAAGGTATAACATGAGTGAGCAATCTTGGTGCAGGCTCGTAAGGTACTGCGTCCTGATAGCGAACCTTATACTTCATTTTTACACAGACACCCGCGCTTTCCGGCGGCTGGATGGGTAGGTGGATAGATACTAACGGCTGTACCCTTTGTAACAGGCGGCAGCTTGCGACACCTGGCCTAAAAACCGAAATGCCAAAACCCACACTGGTTGCGAGCCGTCGGAGGCTTAGCTTAAACTAAACTGGTTTGACGTAAACAGTGTCTTCAATTTTGGGGGCAAGTGATTTAACCCGCTGAGAGCTTCTGAAGCAATCATATTTACATAGGTAAAAGGATACCATATGATCACATTTTTTGTTTGATTCGCCAACAGCATCATTTTTATTGCAGCTGAAACAACTTCCCTAAAGGTTTGCATAGGTGGTAGTATAAAAGAGAACTTAGAAATGTACAAAACTGTTGGTGGTATCTTGGCTCAAATATGCTATCTTGATCTAGGGTCATAGCTTGATAATTTGTTTTCATTTTATATGCACTTCATGGATGTCGCATGCCGAATTTAAGATTTTGAGATGTTTGTGTAGACATTTAAAATTTCTGTGTACTTTTTTTTATTTTTTTACATAGGTAATGATGTTTTGACTGCTGACTACGAGGTTCTCTACTCAAATTACGAAACCTGTTTTGTATTGAAGCTCCGGAGCACCAAAGAGAAACGTAAGAGCTCAGAAACTCTTTTGTTCAATGAGAACCAGTTATCCTTTTAGGAAATCTTAATTGAACAATGTAATTCATGCATATCCGTAACTCTATAATGTTTTAAGAATACGTTCTGTCATAATCGGCCAATAGTCCTAAATTAAAAGACTACACTTCTTGCTTATGACCCTCTACGAAATTCATACCTTAATGTGAAAGTCGAACATTTTTTTCTAACTAAAGTAAACTCGTGACATTCTACGTTCCTAATCTTGTCACCAGCACAGCTTGAAAAGCGACTGACTAGTTAGTCAATCCACTTTCACTTTGGTGAGAACGCACCGACATGTGAAAAATACGTTTAAGTATGCGATTGTCTATTTCTACATCAAAAATAATGCCTCATTGTCAGCGTTTAGAATCCTAAAGATGCAAAGCTTGTAAGTTGTTTAAGTTTAACGTACTACACCAAATACCTGTCAATGTACTGTCTACAACTGCCTCTATCTTGTTTAGGGTTTTCTTTTTTGCCTAGCACTGACCATCTTGAATAAATTATTTAACTGAACATTACGTTTTATTGTCTGATTGGTTTATAAAAAGATATATCATTGGTCATTTTGGTTATCTCTAATGCCTTAGTCCCACTAAAGCGGCAAACAGAACCAAACGATAGCGACAAACCTCAAACCAGAGTCTTTCGCTATTCGACAGGCTTTGTAGAATAAAGCATGGTATGCTCAAACACGAGCATCATGCACGCCAGGGGATCTTGGGCAGGCTTGCAATCACTGGTGCTTACCTTCACGAGCACCGAACTACCAAACGCCTGCCAAAGATGAAATCGCGAGCATGCTGCATGTGTTTGAGGCTTGTCGTTGTCATTTGTTTCTATTTTTCGCTCTAGTGGGACCAGGGCATAAAAAGTAAATATTCAAAATATGTTGATGAATCATACTCATTGAGTATGATTCATAAAAAGCCGCCGGAAGACGAAACTTGGCAGCTTTTTCATCTTTATTCCCATTCGGTCAGTACGGTTCATTCATGTGCGTATTTCGACCAAACAAAAGCATACCTATATTTATATGTATGTTTATTATCTCAACCAAGCGTCACGTATGACGCCGTGTAGATATATTTTCACGGATGTTGGTTTGAGCGTGCTGAAAGTATAATAACCGTCATAAAAATTTAAATTTTAGGTTGTGAGCTGTGGGTTAAGGAAGGATTCGAAGTTCAGTTCGAAAATGAACCCCATAAGGAGCCTACTGATGCCGACGAACGTGAAATGGAAGATAAAGAGGTTCAGATACGAATGACAGGTGGACTTGGACATTGTGTTCAAACGTACATCAAAAATTGTGGACATCTGCGGAACAAGATTTACAAGAAAGAAATGTGTAGCTTATCATCAATAACGAAAGAGACAAACGCCACGATGACATTTTGAAAAGTTAGTTGAGTACAACGCCATGCTTCAAGTTGATATCGCTATCGATTTACGCTGATGTTCTGAGTAACAAATCCACACAATAGAGTGAAGTCAAGAATTGGAAAAAAAAATGTAATGGCATACTCCAAAACCAAATAAAAAAACCGGTTCTATAAGGGCGAAGCATCTGTTGTCTCCTCATCATTGTGTAATTTTTTAAATTACTTTCTTAAAACATACGTTCTTTTTTTAATTTCCCTTTAAAAAAAACCTCTCCTTTAGTGTTTCATTGGGTGTGTTCGTGTTTAAAATTAGGATATGAACTCTTCTTTCTGTGTTTATCTGCGTGTACTACACTTCCATTTTTAACTAATGCATTTTTAATAACCTGCTGCTCTAATAAATTGCACACATTATAAAAAGTTAGTTATTACAAATTCTAAATACACGTCCTCACTCCGAGTAGAACTTAGATTGACAGGGCAATGAAGATGGCGGAAAGTCGCAATAAAATGCAGGCGCGCCAGGCAAGCGCTGACTCCTGCCCAGGGCGTCGAACCGAACTTGAGCCCAAACCAAAAACAGGAGTACAACAGTTATTTTTGGCTTAACCGAAACAAAATCAAAACCGAAATCGAACACCTGATATTGAACCCGGACCGAAAGAAAGCCGTAGTCTCATGTGGCGGTTACCGGTTCATTTGAAAATTTTGCAGCCCACTGTGGTGTCCTTGACCGATGTGTGGTAAGTTCTAGCTCGAGACGCTAGATATGCCTCGTTCCAACCTGCAATGCGGCCAATCAAGCTGCGCCAAAGCTGCAACGTCACAGTGTTCGTCATTTTTCTGGGCATGTTCTCTCACCGGCTAAAGCAATCAATAACAGTGAATGCGCCTTTTCTTTTTTCTTTTTTTTTTTCACAATGAAGCTTGGGATTACGCTTCACCCTTTGATGTCCAGCATTGCCCAGGAACAACAACTCAAACATGATTCTTTTGCTCCCCCGAAACCAGCGAATCTATGCAATGGACTTCTTCCAAAACCGACGCGCCCCATCGCGGCGAAATACCACGCAGTGCACTCTGGGAACTAGTTGGCCACTCAGTTTCGGTTTCGACTGAGCAGTTTCATCTCATGTTATCACGCCGCGACTGAGCGCGCTGCTTGCGTTGTCGATTATCTGACTTTTCACGAACGTACAATACACTCATTCTCGAGCGATACAAAACGAAGACCGGGGCACTTTCCTTGGTTCCCGAAACACCAGATATTGTGCGTGCGTATGCGAACGTAGTACGTCGTGGCTTAGTCACCTCACCCCACGAGTGCATCTTTGAGCTCAATGTCAGTAATCCCGTCTAGTACCAGTGAACTACAACTGAAATTTGTTCGTCTGGAGCCTTACACGCATTTTGTTTGCCAAACGTCCGCTTCTTGTTACTTCATTGGGCAAAAAGCAAGCCGCATCCTCACAGGGTATCAAAGTTGAGGCCAGCGTTTACGCATGAACTTTTAAGGAAACGCAATAAATTCGACCTCACTACTGCACAAAAGTTACTATGATGTCTTCCTCGTGTCATCATATATCTCCCACTCAAATTTTACGCTGATAGAAGGTTAACTTTTCGCAAACGCTGAGATCGGCTAGCTACGACGGAGGCCCTTAACAAGCGTCCCCTACTCCTCGCTAAGCCTTTTTGGACGAGCTTTTACTGACGCCAGAGATATGTGCCGGGAACGGTGTCTGAAATTATCTCGGCATACTCAGTCAGGAAGAAAGCAAACACATAACAAATATCATGGCCATTACCAACCGTCAAATGCGTTTTGAATTCGTTCGAGCACTTGTCTGAAGAATGTCGCACCGTGCGCCGGACGGGCATGAACCCCAATGCGGTGCGCAAAAGGGTTCATGCCCGTCTGACGCACTTCCGGCGAACGGTGCGACATTCTTCACACAAGTGCTCGACTTTTGCGTTCTTAATGCGCATACGCGATGTTGAATATTAGTGAAATGCAAGCGGTTGGGGACTTCACTTCGTGCAGTGCTGCGTGTCAGTACAGGTAAAGAGATAAGAAATGTGTTAAAATTGAGCTTTTCAATAGCACCTCCGAGTTTTACCTCGCATAATCAGGCACATTAAGAAAAACAGTAATTGCAAAAAGAAATATTTCGTCTAAGGACGCACGAAGCAAACAAACTTCCTGATCAACAACACTAATGTAAAGGCGCGAGCTCGATACATGCATACTTATTGTTTGCTACAGCTTGTTGATTCGTACACAAGCAAGATCCCCGAGCACCGGAGCTTCGCAGCGTCGAGACTCCCAGCACTGGCTCGTCCACATACCTCGATTGGAGCGCTAACAGGAAGGCTCAAGTACAAAATACAACAACCATGTGTTAAGACAAGCTATACTTCTCGGGCTTGTGCTAAAGCTTCGAGGTCTGGCCATTTAGGCTAGTTTAGAGACCACAAATGACGCTCTCGGGACCAGAAAACGATCTCTTGTCGACGTGTCGATCGAAACCGAAACCATGCCACCCTCCTCCCTGGCCAACTAGTTCCCAGAGTGCAACGCGCGCCGTGTTGCATGCAGGGCTTTATGGAAGTAGTCTATTAGCGCCATCAGCCGCAAGGCCGAGGCGACGTGAGCTTCTAGAAATAAAAAACAGAGGGCGGCACTTGTCCGCTTTCACTCGTCTGCTACACGCGTCTGGACCGGCGAGCGACCTCGCCCCGCCACTCTGCCAGGTGAGCGAACATCGATGAAAACAAATGCAGGATGTGATAATGAAACAAATCCTTGATTGAAATCTTCTACTGATGGACTAAAAGAGACGTATGTGGAGTGAAAATGAACTTACATTTTGTGAAAGCTCAGTAGCAGCCTCACAACTATGATGTTGCCCAGGAGCAACATCGGGCATATGTGGGTAGCAGGCATGGAGAATAGAAGGGTAGGAGAGGGCATGACGTCGGCCGCGTAGCCTCCACAAGCCGTGCTCCCTTGACGCCTCGCCTCCTTTCTCATTTTCCTCCTTACTCTCCTCACTTACCATGCCGACCTAACCACATCCCGTGACCGTAGCTAGCCTTCGTCTTGCTATGGGGTACTAGAATACACCACAGTCTAGACTTTGATCTCATAGAACCTACCGGACGGGGCGCGTGCAAGCCTGCAAGGAGTCCTTCTACAATCAACCATCCATCTCACACGTGACATGTCACGCGCACCAATCGCCAGAGAGATCTGCGGTCACGCTGGGCACAAAATCGTTTAAACTTTTTATGACTAGGCTTCACCAATATTGCAACGTGCCCCCTCCTAGTACTTCTAACCTCCTTGGTAGCAGGGATGGGCAAAATACATGCAGATATGGATCGAAATACAAATACAAAATGCTTCGTCAAAAATGTATTTGATTACAAATCTAATTACAAGTCCAAAAAAAAAGCATTTAAGTACAAGATACAAATGCAACATAATGTATTTGGTCTCCTACAAATACTTTTCCAAATACATTCCTCAAAATTTGCGTCAGCGACTTCAGGGCACCTGCAACGGGTTTCTGGGGATCTCATCTTAATTTTTCATCACACACTCGGAAGTTAGTGTGCGAGGCTCTAGTAACGGAACAGAAATATAATCACAAAAAAAAATGTAATCAGCTTGGACATAATAGGTGAAAAAAGTACAGAGCTTCAAGCAGCTTTTTTTGGCGATTACATTTTGGTATAAACCAACAAAGAACCGAGACCACCAAGACGCGAAGCACTAGCTAAAGAATTTTGTATTGTTGCAACTCGCACCAGTTACGAAAATCTGGACGACCCGGGCTTTTAGAATGTTCCAGGAAAAAATGCGGGTGGAAATCAGGCTGGAAAGCATCACAAGTTGTCACAGGCACTTATTTGGCCAGTCAGCCTGTGAACGTCGATTTCGTCACTATTCTTGCCCTGGACTAGCACCGTAATCACAAAGTCACTAAACGCTTGTGCTTGATTGAGAGACACTGCATTCGGTGCAGAATGTAGTTTTCTTCCTGCTCTGAAAAGTGCCTTTAAAATAGAGCCGGAGGAGAAAACGAAAAAATTCCCATGGCCGAATAAAGGATGAAGACTATATCTTACAACTACACGCATAAAAACAAAAATTGTAACTTTGGCAATAACATTTATTTAACGTAATAGAGGCAAGTGCCGCGGGCGCCCGGCGTGCCCGGGCGCCCGCGGTGAGCGAAACGCGAGCTGGCGCAGGACTGGTGCATAAAGAGATGAAGAGTTTCTTGGTTTGTTGTTGCCGTTGGCGCTGAGATGAAGAAAGAGCAGCTTTGGACACGTTTTAGGATAAGCAAAATGAGTCATGACAATAAATTTGAGGGATGGATTTTGCCCGCAAAATTGTATTTAATTACAATTGTATTTGAAATACCCACCTCTTAGTAGTTAAATACACACGTCAAATACATTACCCAATTTGTAATTAAATACAAATGCAAAATACACAAAGTATTCGAAATACGTATTTCAAATACTTGTACTTGAAATATTGCCCATCCCTGGTAGCATTGGTATTGGTGACGAAGAATTGGTGGCCTATCTGTTATGGTTCACCCGCGGCTAAAATCTTCAAATACGAATGACTTTTATAATTAATTATTTTTGCACATAAAATAAAAAATAATATAAATATTTATCTCGTGTACGAGCGACACTGCACGCAATTCTGCATCAAAAAGAAGCTTTCATCTGCTCGCTTTCCGTTCTCAAATCGCATAAGCCCTGGCACACGTGAAGGCCAAGCATTTGCCTCCACGTGAAGCCCAGCCTCCCCCCCCAGTTCTCAGAGTGTGTGTGTGTGTGTGTGTGGGGGGGGGGGGGGGGGGGTAAGGCATGTGTTTTGCCCCCCCCCCCCCCTCCCCCTGAAACAGCGGCCACTGGGCTGGGCAAACACTGCCCGGCGGCGCCAAAAGGACACCAAAGGCACCACCCCCAGGCCCCGGGGAGGGGGGGGGGGGGGTAGGTCTGGTTTGGCCCCCCACTCAGGAAGAAATTGGTACGCCACTGGGATGTGAGGTATGATGGAACGCACCACTAGCCTTAGTACACTGAAAAGAAGAACAAGTGCAAATACAGCAAAACCGGTTACACGTTCCTGTATACTGAGAAAAATGCGAGATGCACCTGTGCCTTCTCCCAAGTCGCAACCGTTTTCACTCGTTTCACGTGAAGTAGTGCCGCAGATGCCCAACGTTGCTAAGGAGCAACATATCATTATGCGTTTATTAATAAAGGTAATTTTTTTTCTGAGACAAGGTTTTTGTTTTTTTGTCTGTTCTAAATCCGCTCCAAAGCCTCTAGGTGTGCGGGACTTGAAGTAAAGCTTTGGGCATCAAAGTGTTAACTCTAATTGAGTACGAGTTCTAAGTATATACAAGATGACAATGTAAAAGCGGTCACATATAAAAATCGCCGATGCACATAATAAAATATATCACGAATGTCCACACACTTTACTGCTCTAACTCAGTCGATGCCAGTAAGAGAAATTAAAATAACATTGCTACTTTTTATTTATAAAGGACAACCAATATAAAAGTTTAAAAAGAAACTCGCGATGGAGTTGTTGCGTTTCATTAAGCAGGGACTGAACAATAAATGAGAAAACATGATCAGCTTGGTTGAGGTAACTTCCTCATTTTCTACGCTACAACTTCTCTGATATCTCATGCGTAGAGCCCTGCGTGGATAGCACTTCGATCATCCTCATCTGATCCGCATCCGCGAACTTTGTATCCGCACCCAAACCACATCCGCAATGTTCTTAAATTATTGAACCCACACCCGGTCCGCATCCGCATACTTTGTATTCGTATTCGTAATGCATCCGCAAAATTCGGAACTGCATTCGACCCGCAATCCGCGCCTTCATTGTTTTATTGTAAAATCAAACGTAAATAACAACAAAAAAAACAAAAAACGTTTTGATGGTATTATGGCTGCAGAAATTCGCGACCGGCGTTTCTAGTTCACTTATCTGTCCCCCCGTGGCACATTTACCCTTAACGTTTACACCGTGTTCCAATTCCCGCCAACGCAAAGTGCGTGACGGATGCAAAAAAAAAAAAAAAAAGAACAGTTACTCTAAAGACGAAAAAGGATGAGATGACAAGTGTCTTTCAGTTGTAACATACTCATAACTTCGTAGTCCTCCCTTATATATTTCGTGGCGATACCGCGATTAAAGGAAGAACATCGAAACTTCTAAACAATTTCGGAGCAGTCGTCGCGCGCATTTCTGTAGTTGTTTTTATATATTTATCTTGAAGTGGCATATTCGCGACTCCAGCGACCTATAGGGGGCGCCACCACCAAACAAACATGGCGGCTGAGTCCAGGTCGCGTCGGCTCGGCCGGGCCGCCTGAATGGGTGGCGCATTCAATTTAACAATTATTCTTCTGTTGAATGCCCAATTTTATGGGTATTTGAACTGAGACAGTTAAGTTTAGCTGGTGCGCATAAACTTGCCGAGCATAGTTTTGTTTTGCCGGTGTTTTTTTGTTATTTTCATGTCAAACTTTCGCTGCGGAGACTTCGATCAAAACCGAAACTATGGGCTCCGGAGAAACGGTAATAGACTGTAATTAGTTTTCATCATCTAAGGAAAGCGGCGAGGGCTACAAAACTGTTCCACCAAGAGTAATGTTTAGCTAACTCGCATGCCTCGATCATGCGACTTAACCTGTCCGCGAAATTGAGCTTTTGTGCCTGTCCGCGTTTCAAGAAACAGCTGCAGTTGTGTGCTCGGTCACGAACACAGGCTGCAGGAAAATTACGAAAATTAAGCAAGCGCTTCTTGAGCCAAGGAGCATGTCAACTCGCTGGCACTTCACTAAGCAGCTGATACTCGTATTTCAATTCAGGTTTTAGTAGCAATCGAAAAGTGATTTTGATGAATATGCGGTTCTGTATTATATTACGTACTATGGTCCCACTAAAGCGATATTAGTATGTTCTTCGGGTTGAAATATGAACATAGTTGACTAACTATTAGGGTGAACTGCTGAATAAAAGTATATTTGACAGACAGAGAGATACTACTTAAACTTAGCCAAATGGTTCTAGCCGGTAGAACGGGATGAATGCGGACATGCTGAGGAGAGTCTTCATCGGAGATTCACTCAGACCTCTCTGCATTGAACTTGACTTCGAGTCCTAAACAAATAAATTTTTTTTTTTTTTTCTGTGGCCGGTCAACCTGAGCGATGTAGACGTATATTGCTGCTGGATTCGACAGGGGTTATGAGTATTGGAGGCGCGATAGATCCTAATGACGTGCCAGCTTCTATCTTTGCGAGACGCGTCCCCCACCTTTTGAAAGCAGATAATTTCCCTCATTAATCATGTGCAGCGAGCAGGTTTTCTGAATCAAGTAATTGCGAAATTAGCCCAGCTCCTTCAATGTGGTCTTTTTCGGCCAAAAGCCGCCAAGATGAATAGCCAACGCAACGCACCGGCTGGCGTTAGTGGCTCAAATTAACCTGAAGCTAATCCAGCACAACCAAACTCAAGGAAAGCAGCTATCGAACCTTCCCATTCACTTGACTGCAACATTGGTGTCCCCTCCAGTAAAACACTTCGTCTGTCGACGTAGTGTTTTACTGGTAGCTTGGTAGCTGTCATCAAAGTGATGACAGCTACCAAGCAGTCATCACTTTGATTGTGATTAGAGACAGACGAGAAATCAAAACGTTTTTCCGTGATTCCTCCCCATCCAAGAAATTGAAGGCACGCGATCGTGTGTTGTGGAATAAACGGGCTTTCAAACACGTGATGGAAAGAAACAATCTACTGAGGCTTCACCACACTAATGAACACTCAGGCAAACTTAAGAAATTTTCGGACCTTCATCAAAAACATTGCTCGCCGCCGCGCCGACAGCACGCGTCCGCGAAAGCCACCAGAGACGCGGCGGGGCGCGGAGCGACCTGGACCGGCTGGTTCCCGGTTTTCCCGCTTGGCGGCGTCCGTTTCGCTGGAGTCGCGAATAGTTAAAGGGACACTGCCAGGGTATTTATGCTCGCCGAGGTTTTTAGTTGTACATGACATATGAGAGCCCCGCTACCCAGAACAGAATTTGCGGCTCGAAATTCGGTCTCTTTCGCCCGAAAACCGCCCGATCGAGAACTAGCCGGTTTGAGTCGCGCTCATTCTCTTCTTCGTGGACAAGGGCCGCTTTCTAAGGTTTAGACACGACCACCAAATTTAATCAAGGTTGTAGGCCATCCAAGGGACACACAGAATATTAAAAATAGAAAAGTAATGCGATACCCATTTCTTGTGGTTCCTAAAAAGCTGCAAATGCGTTTTTTCTTCGTTTTTTTTTCTTTTCTTTTTTTTTTTGGGGGGGGGGGGGAGGAACAAGTATCACAGCCACGTGACTTCCGCCACCTCTCTCCTTCTCTATATTTCTTTTTCCTCCCCAGTTCAGTGTCGGTTTTGGTTTCGAGCTGTTGCGTTCTTTGACTTTATAAAAGATATACGTGACGCTGTAGCAAAATATTGATTGGGTAGTCTTCTGACTCCATAATGAATTGCCTGGCAAAAAATTAAAAATAAAGTTTGGAGGCTGTCACTGCCCCTTTAAGTAGCATCATATATAACTGTGTTGCGAGAGAGTATAGGCCGTAAAGCGTACGCTATCATTTATTTATTTATTTATTTATTTACAATACTGTGAACCTTACGGTCAACACAGGAGAGAAAAATAAGTTGTGCAAGCCAAGCAAAATGCATTCACACTCAAGTGAGCACTTATGCACATGCAGTGGTGCGTCACACCCTGCACATCTGAAGATGTATTCCGCACACATACATTATTCAGTTAAAAATTCGCGCAATGATAATTCAAATGACTTGAGATTAGAGCAGCTGACGACTTCGTTTGGCAGAGCGTTCCACTCTACTATTGTCGTACAAAAGAAAGAATACTTAAATACATCATTTTTGTATTGATACGGAGCAATCGCCCTGACGTTGCTAGTCCTTTGGGAACGAGACGTTGAAGGCCGCAAGTAAAGCTGCGGATCTAGCTTTGTCATTCCAGTCGTTATGGAAAAGAGTTCTTTTAACCTTGATATTTTCCGTCGCTTTGCCAGCGAGTCAAGCTGCGCCTCTTGTCTCATTGAAGAAACAGATTCTGTACGTTTATATCTGGAGAAGATAAATCGAAGAGCCAGAGTTTGTATTCTTTCAATTTGTGATTCGTGGCATTTTCTATACGGGTCCCATACAGTGCATGCATATTCTAACAATGGGCGAATATAACACATGTACGCAAGTTGTCGAACATCACTATTGGCATGCCTAAGTTGTCTTCTGAGGAATAATAACTTTTTGTAGGCCTTTGAACAAACGTAATCTACATGACTGTTCCATCGCATGGTAGAACTAAAAATAACACCTAAATATTTAAATTCGTCCACCTTTCGCAGTTGCACGCCACCTATGTTATAGGAATATTCTAAAATGTTTCGTTTGTTTGTAATGCTGCAGAATACTGTTTTATCGAAGTTAATTACCATACCCCACCTTTCACACCACAAGTAAAGTTTTTCTAGAGAGGCATTAAGCAAGTCTTGGTCTTCGACTGTACGCACTTTTGAAAACAACATGCAGTCATCCGCAAATAGCTTTACCTGGACAGCTGGCGGCATATCATCTGCAATATCATTTATATACAGTAAAAACAAAAGTGGACCTAATACCGACCCTTGTGGCACACCTGAAAACACTGCAAGGCGGGTAGAGCATGCATCATTGCAGTAGACATACTGTGTTCTGTTAGTTAAGTAAGACCGGACCCACGACACTATATTGCTGTTTAGACCCACAAGGTGAAGCTTTTCAATTAATTTGTTATGAGGCACGCGGTCGAACGCTTCTGAAAAATCCATGAACACGACGTCAACCTGACCCCGCTCATTTACAACAGATGAGAACTCATGCGCACACTCAATTAATTGTGTGACCGTCGATAGACCCCGTCTAAAACCGTGCTGATGTTTGTATATTAAGTTGTTTTCTTCTAAGTACTGAGTGACATGATTTGAAATAATGTGTTCCAGCAGTTTGCAGCAAGTCGACGTTAATGATATAGGACGGTAATTTTGGACTGTCATTTTGTTTCCAGATTTGTGAATGGGTATAATTTTACCACACAACCAGTCTGCTGGCAATTTGGATTGTTGGAGAGAGGCTTGAAATATTATGAAAAGATATCGGGACACCCACTCAGCATATCTTTTCAGAAATGCATTTGAAATGTCGTCTGGCCCCGACGCCTTTTTTACATCAATATTCAAAAGCAAATTAAGTATACCACTTTCCGAGACAACCAAATCTGACATACAAGGTTCATCAGAGCTGCTGACGTGGTCTACCGGCGGGTCACTCGAGACTGTAAAGACTGACTGAAAATACGTGTTAAATTCCTCTGCCACTTGATACAACCTCATCGCTTACCATCACTTCTGTTATTACTTCTTTTTCGACGAGAAAAACCGCCAGAATTTTTGCGGAGATTCCAGCAAGAAACGAGAGAGCACATTGCCACAGTAATTTTCCCTAGCTTGGGAAATAAGATTCTTCAATTGTCGCCCCAAATTTGCAATGTCTGAGGAATTTTGTTTTGCTTTCCTTTTGCGCTTGATCTTTCGCTTTATTTGCAAAATTTCTCTTGTTACCCATGGGTGATGTCGTTGTGCTCTCACGCCCCTTGTCGGAACAAAGTGATATGTACAGTAGGAAACAATACTCTTAAATGTTTTCCATAATTCGGTAACATCACTTAACTAACTAAAATGGTCAAAATATTCATCTAAATAATCGAGGATGGACACATCATCAGCATTTTGAAAATCTCTGACAGTACGTTCGTGACGAGCATTATCGGCAGCTGTTTTATGTAGTTCTAAGTCAAGGAACACCATTTTATGATCTGACACTCCGTCGAGCACATGTGCTCTATCCGCTTCCACTATGTTGCTAACAAAAAGTAAGTCCAGAATCGATTGGCTCGTATCTGTTACTCTTGTCGGGCTGTCCACTAACTGTTGAAGATTAAAACTGAGTGCCATATCTAACAAAAGCTCGGAGGACGCGATTTCATTTTTACCTGGTTTTTGCTTTGCCCAATCAATATCAGCAAGACTGAAGTCTCCAGTCAAAATAATTTTAGTTTTGTCATTGAAGCGCAACGCCATGTAATCATACAATTCTTCTAAAAACCTCGGGGCGGTGTTTGGGGGCCTATATACAGCACCAACAACAAACACGTTGCCGTGAACTTTAACCTTACACCATAACACCTCCCCGTTGACAACGCAATCTAAAGGTACCAGGTCCACCGAACTTTTTGCGATAATAGCCACGCCGCCGCCCCTTAACCCTCGGTCTTTCCTAATCATTCTGTAACAAGGCGGAATAACTTCATTATCACCAATACCACTGTGAAGCCATGTTTCCGTGATGACGATCACGTGGGGGTCATGAGTTAGCAAGATTGTTTCCAAATCATCTACTTTATTCACAATACTTTGCGCATTGAAGGAAAGAAGTCGAAATGTCTTTCGATGGGGTTTCCCGGAGTGTGCTTGACGTCATTTTACACTTTTTTGTCGAGTTGGTCGATTTCTTTCTTTGCATATTTGCCCCACATTATCATCCCATTCGAAAACTTGGCCTCGTATCTTAATTTTATCGTGAATCAAGAAGACAGTTTCCCCGTTATCGCGATTGGGTTTACTGGTTTCCCACAACTGTTTGCGCTTTTGAATAGTCTGCCAAGAATAATCGTGTTCTAACGTTATTTTAGTCCCTTTCAAACACCTTCGCTTTTTTAGCACGTTTTCCTTTTCTGCGTAGTCAAGAAATTTAACTACAACTGGGCGGTTTTTGTTTGTTTTTCGCCCCACGCGATGTACACGCTCGACTGTATTAACATGAATTCCAAGTTTTTCTTCAAACACATCACCAAGTACTTTCGACCGCAATGAGTCATTTGTTTCCCCTTGAGCCTCTGGAAGACCGAAAACTATGAGGTTGTTACGGCGGTTCCGATCTTCTAAGTCGACGATTTTTTTTGGCATTCCTTTAAGTCATCATCGATCGCCTTAACATGTTTTTCAATGCTTATGATTTGAACTTTTTGTTCTTTCATTTCTTGAACTGTTGCTTCAATTTGATTTACTTTTTTTGTTAGACCTTCAAATTTGTGTTCAAATTGTTTTTGGTTATTTTTTATTTGACTTAGATCTCTCATAATCACGTTTTGTGTGTCCAGAATCGCCTTCACCATCTCTTCCATTGTAGGGTTACCACCCCCTTGGCAGTCATCAGGTCCCGGATTCGATTCAATGTCACCGCTTAACAATAAATCACGAGTGACACAAATGCACTCAATAAATAAGGTTAAGCACATCCGGGGGCAAGGCAGCAGGAAAAGGAAAGTATTGCTTGATCGTTTACAATGCAATGAGTGACAATTACTCACCTGCGTGAAGAAGATCAGAGGATTAGACATAGTGCACACATGAGTGCTGCCTTGCCCTCTGATGGCGAACCGTTCAGACAGCCCTTTTGTAGCTTCGTAGGCCACGGTTGATGTCGATGCCGATCTTGTGCTTTCGTCAAAGACGAGGCGCTTGTTTCTGCCGTCGTCCTCGTTGTCGGCGAGGAAGGTGATGCCGCTGACGTGTCCTTGAGTAGTCTTCAAACTTGATAGTGGCACAGTGACGGAGCGGTCCGCTGGGTCATGCTGGCGCGACAACGGACAGGCCAAAGCAGCCTGAGCGATTAGGAGCTGCGTGAAGAAGATCAGAGGATTAGACATAGTGCACACATGAGTGCTGCCTTGCCCTCTGATGGCGAACCGTTCAGACAGCCCTTTTGTAGCTTCGTAGGCCACGGTTGATGTCGATGCCGATCTTGTGCTTTCGTCAAAGTCGAGGCGCTTGTTTCTGCCGTCGTCCTCGTTGTCGGCAAGGAAGGTGATGCCGCTGACGTGTCCTTGAGTAGTCTTCAAACTTGATAGTGGCACAGTGACGGAGCGGTCCGCTGGGTCATGCTGGCGCGACAACGGACAGGCCAAAGCAGCCTGAGCGATTAGGAGCTGCGTGAAGAAGATCAGAGGATTAGACATAGTGCACACATGAGTGCTGCCTTGCCTAGTGGTTGATTCCGCACAGGACGTATCTATACGGCGAGCAAGTGTTCCGAAATGCGCGTTTGGCGCATCGGAACGCGAAGAAGAACACGCCAATCAAAGGGCAACATAGAGAACGCCGACGATAACGATATCTGGATAAGGGGAACAAAAGGGACAAAGGACGAACACAAATCTCCAAACACAGCCAGGTGACTGGTGCACGACCGAAAAGACCCACCTTGTCCTGGACTCCTGGTATAAAACCAGGGACCTCTCCATTTCCAGTGGAGCGCTCCACCAACTGAGCTAACCAGGAGTTAAACGTAAGTACAGCACACAGTTTTTATCTGCCACCAGTCTAAAACCAACGAGTGTGAACGACTTGCATTTTAAGGTTATGATGATAATGTAATTAAATGCTAAGGTGCAAGCGAGCTGGACAAGAATGACGATAATAATCCCTGGAGAAGGGCAACAAGGGGGACAAAAGACAAACACAGCTAGGTGACTGCATGGTACGCGACCGAAAAAATCCGCCTGGTCCTTGTCCAGCTCGCTTGCACCTTTGCAATAATTACATTATCATCATAGAGAGCCCGGAGGGAACGCGCGATGACGAAGCAGCCAAACGCTCGCCGTCATTCTTGGAGGTCAGGGGGAAACTAGAGCAGACGAACTTGCAGGCCGTATACTTCGTTTCACCTTTAGTTCAGACGCAGCTGACGCTATATTGGTTATATCTGCTCGTATACGAGCCTTTACAACCAATCAGACAGCGGCAAAAGAGCACCATGAGGTCGTGGCGTCATCTTTCTGAACATTCAACGTTTTTTAAAGCTTCATTATACGACTGCTTCGTCCGCTTGACATATTTTGTGCACTTCACATGACAGCCGAACCTTCTCAAAGATAATATTTTATTGGAATATTTAAAATGGAATGTTTGGCAAAAAAGAAAAACGAGTTTATACATCGGAATAAAATGTTCCCACTGCTGCAATCTGCAGGTCGCCTATGACACTCTTACATATCGTTGCTTGATAGTCGAGTTCATTGCAAAATAAGAAAAGGGTACGATCAAAATGCTTCAATCAATGCGCTTTGATTTGTAAACATTGGAGAGACCAAGTCTACGTATCACTACACTATGTTCTCTGATGTGTACGATCAAAAAATAAAGTATATTCGTGAAAGCTGTAAAAAGCCCACGCACATATCAATATTGTGACGTCAGCGAAGTAGAGAGACAGTGATCGAGCGTCTACGTTGGTGGAAATATATAGTGTACCGAGCGGGTGAGAGAAAAGAGAAATGTGTTTTTCTCGCCACAAAAATAAGCTACGCTTTGCCGAACGCTCAAACTCCTCCCAAATGTAGCGGTAGTGGTGCGGACCAGAGGGCCAAGTTTCAGAACTTTAAAATTGAAAGATTATTTAGTTAGCATGTGATTCTTAAAACAATGTGCTCCTAAAACAGGAGCACAAAGACACGATAAAAAGCGCAACCTTCTACTAAATGTCTAATTGGAAAAATACAGGGCTATTCATACACCCTATCGGATTGCTCGCGTATATAATTCATATTTCTTATCAGATAAGGGATATGACTATAGACATTTGATGTCCCTTAACAATCTAATGTTGTATGATTCATATACTTCTCACAATATTTTTCTCCTTAAAGGGACCATGAAATGATTTTAAAATCGAGTTTCATCCACCGCACGTCGTAAAAGGTGTGAAAAGAAACACAAAAACACAAAAATAGGGAGCCAAAAAAATTATTTGCCATAGAACTTTTAAAAGAAAACTGGACTCTTTTGCGCCTTCCTTCCTTCGCCTGTTCACTACGATGCATCCGCGGAAATGGAGCACGTCAGCCAAATCCAGGTCGCCTATTGGGTAAGAGCCTACCTCACCAGCACCGCGATCGTAAACAATAAATAGCCGGCGAATGTTTCCTAAAAGTTTTGTTAAATAATATTCAGATCCACATTTTGTAGCATAATTAGAGATGTGTGGCGAAAATTGCCAAATTTGATAATGCTGAGAGCCAGGCGCCATCTATCGTGTGGTAAACGAAGCAACTACTGCGCGTGCGCAATAGGGCAGGGCCGACAGTTACTTGGGTGGCGGCCAGCGACGAACGTTTATTTTCTTTGTTTTCCTTCCTCTCAAAACTCTGACTGACTGAACGTTTATTTTTCTACGTGTTCTTCCCGCGCGTGCCGACTTCAAGCAGCAAGAAAACAGTACTTAAAACAGACCACGACGAACAAGAACGCTGGATCCACCGACTCCGACGAAGCGTATAGGCCCAGCAGGCATTCCGACTCGGCGCTGCGTTGCTTCGTCGCAAGACTGTCTGCCTACGATCGGCTGGCGTGCTAAATGGAATATGCCCGCGCGACCCTTGTGGACCCTTCCCGTATTATTGTTTGATCACTGACCTCAATTCTAGATTAAGAGGTGAGGTCAATCTCTTCCCCTTGTTTTCCGAGGCAGTGTTGACGAACACTCGTCGAAAAGGGACTCTCGTCGATTCTATCTTCTTGTTTTGTGTGATATAGAGCTGAAATAAACGCCGTATCGATTACCTCCGTAACACGGTATGTACACTTTGTTATTGGTATGCCATTTTTATTCTGACAGACTGCACGTCACTGTCGAGCTATAACAGTTCGTGGGAGGTATACGTACAACCCCGGTCCAACCTTTCTTTGCCGAGTGTCGTGTCAGTATCGAGTTGCAATCGTAAAAGAACGGTCCCGAAGCGCTTACAAACAGCGCGAATACAAGACTTCCATCAAGCGCGCGCGTCCGCTCCGAGTGTAAACAGGTATTTACGTGGCTCTTGCTGACACTCGTAGTTCAAACGTATCTTTTTTAACGTCGGCTCGCTCCTGCATCTCCGAGGCCGCGAAAAATGCCATCTACGTCGCTTTGCAAACGACTGACACGGGCCGGCCCTTCTGCCAACAATGACGGGGTGGTTGACTTCTGGAGTCTTCACCGGAAGACTCGCTGCACTTCCCAACAGGCATACCGGCGTATGGAACTAGTCCCATGCTGTCGCTGTAGCGCAACATATCTCATTGAATTTCGCTCAGCTGCGATGCGGCGATGAGAGGCGCCGATTCAGGAAATACGTCGGTGACATCAGCGCAGTAAAACCTACCGGCGCACCCCAACTCGTTGCCGCTAACACTCCCATTCTCCTACTGCCGGGAGAACTTCCGGTTCCGGAAACGGCCTACGTCACGGCTTCTTTTGCGGTCAGTTGGAGCGAATGAAAAAGTCGATATTTCAATAATTTGTTGTGTAGAAGTTAATAAACCGAGACGAAAACGGATGCCTGTTCGGCATTCAGTGAACATTGACGGTTTAATGTAAAAGTTATCTGGAAAAAGTAAAAAGGTCATTTCATGGTCCCTTTAACGTTTCAAGAATTTTTTTTTTTTTTTAGCGAGAAATATCGCGAGACTTATATAAATCACAGCATTAAATTGTGGGGTGACAGCAAATGTTGCACCGCCAGTTCCTCTATTCGATAATTAATTTGTATGTGTACGCAAGCAACCTCATAGTCTTGTTGTTATTGTTGTTGTTAATATTATTATTTTAATAAACATTCAGTTGAAAGTAAGGCTTCGTGTTGTCTCCCTCACCATCTTTCCCCGTTCTACGGCGCGTCTTGTTTTAAGAACTTGCCCTTCTATAGACGCTTTGCACACGTGCCAGATTATAGCCGCTAGGCGGAGCGCAAGTTCGTCTGCTTCTTGGTGATGTCAAAACGGCGAGCTCTTATTGGCAGTATCAAAAAAATAGTGGGTAGATCTCGAGGCATCTAGCATTGAGGTCCATCCACTGTCCTTCCAATCAAAGCCAATCGGAGCTCAGCGTCATTTTGACGTCACCGAAACCCCTGCGCGAAAAGCAGACGACTTGATCTCCGCATTGACGTTCTCCTGTCCTTTCCGAGATATCAAGCCACTGCAAAGGGCGTTGACAAGCCTCTACGAGGGCCAATGCTGGGGAGAAGGACACAATCAAATCTAAGGTGGCAATAACTTGGCCTGCTAGGGTAATAATGAAGTGAACGGAATAAGAGGAAACAAAAGCTGGATATGTAGGTTATGGCGGCGCTCATACACAGCTGCTGCGAAGCGTCTATAATTCAAATGTTCAAGCGATTTTCGACATTTTCTTAACGAGACAGACGCCATTCATCCCACGCATTTGTTGGCTTCCTTGGCAGTCACTTCCTCGTTGAAAATTTCCGGAAATTACTCCTAACTTTTTAATCGGATAACGGTAATTACTGAAACCTACATCATGCTTTTGGTCCCAACCACTAGCGCTACAGATAAGCCCAATGCAGATGGTGCGATTTTGCTTGCGAATTCACAGCTGCGACGTTGGGCACCGCAACTTTCCCACGTTTTTTTTTTTTTTTTTTTTTTTTTTTTGCACGAGCGATTCTGCAATTACGTTAATCGCATATAAAATTTCACCATGTGAATCAAGCTGCGGAGACAGTGTTCGCCGACGCATAGTTCATTTCTGCGGAGAGAAGAACACGGTTATCTTTCTTCACGAAATACCCGATATATTTTCACTCCGATAGAAGTGCACAGTGGACGGCAGCCGGTTTTCTTCTGGTCACTTTCAATGTGACAGTCTCTGGAATCATCACCAGAATCACGGGCTGGTGCGTCGGTGGGATCTGAGAACAGAGAAAGAAACGATATGCCTTCAGATAAGCGATTCGACACTGAAAATACAGTATCGAAGTGATAGCTTACGTCGGTCTCGGGGCACACTTGGAATCTTATCTTCGAGAGCACGTGAAACAGGCAGAACTTGACCTTGAAAAGAGCGAACTTCATTCCCACGCACTGGCGTGGTCCCTCGCCGAAAGGCAGGTAGGTGAATGGTTGGATCAGCTTGCGGTTGTCTCCCAGAAACCTGCAAACGTAAAGAGCAAAAAACAAATCCTTAACCATAGTTTTCCAGGACGTCACTGGCAGAGTCCATTGCGGCTGCATGCGTGCTGAAGGTCAGCTTCCGCGACGCTTTCACATGGTGCATTTCACCGCAACCTCAAGATGTCGTCCTTGAGCTTTGGCAGATGACAAGTGAGAGCTCGTGCTGATTGAAATCACTGAACCGAGTGAATAATTTTTATCGATTAGCTTACAACGCTATCGAGTTTGCTAGCACGAGCTTGTTAATTGATGAACACTCTCATTTGCGCGGGCTCCACCGCGAATGAGGTGCTAAATAGAGGAACGTATAGGCGCAGATAACTTTGACAGCGCTGTACATTGTGTATAAAAACAAGTGTAGGTCTGATTATGATTTGTTAACAACATGTTTAAATGTGGCGCCCAGTCAACTTTAACATCCCAGTTTGGACAGTGTCCCCAAAATACAAAATAAATTCGCCTCCCGGGAAACAACTTGCGCATCGCGGAACTCTCCTTGATTGGCGACATTGCCGCAAGGAAGAACGCCGACATATGAAAACAATGAGGTAACATTTTCAAGCACATGGTAAAGAGAAAAGAAACCCCAAAAATTCAAACAGAATGTCATAATGTTGCTGGCTCCCTTCAGCAGGATATGAGTTGCGCCGCGTTACAATAATTGAACAATCACTCCATCCATGCGTACCGGGAATCTCGGGGACCACCCCCGAGATTCCCGGTACGCAAGTTTACACGCGTCGGGAATCTCATTTGCATGTTTCCGTTTGTATTTGGTGCCGGTAACTTGAAACAACAAAAAAGAAAGGTAAGAGATCGCGACTATTTTCCCAAATAATAATCGATTGCCAAGTGCCCGACATATTGAATCCTGCGCGGCTGCTGCTGCTGCTATTCTGCGGCGTCGCGACTGCACATACCTGCCCGGATCGAACACTTCTGGATCCGGGAAGTATCTCTGGTCGTGATGGAGGGAGTAGATGGGAATACGAACGAGGGTGCCCTTGTCGACTGGGATCGTGCCCACTCTGGTGTCCTTGACACAGGTGCGGTAAGTCCTGCGTGAGACATCAGATATGCACACGTGTCGTTCCACCTTCCGATGCGGTCAATCGAGCTTCGCAAAAACTGCAATGGCACGGTGTTCGTCGTCTTTCTGGGCATGTACTCTCACCGGCTAAAGCAATCAAGTACAGTGGATGCGCAAACTTTCCTAGTTTTTTTTTTCTCTATTTTACAACGAAAATTGGGGTTACGTTTAACAGTATAACAAAATAAGAGTTGTAAGCATTTAGAGAATGACAGTATAAAAGTGGTCACACATATAAATTGCCGATGCATAAGGTAAAATCTATCTCGGACATGTGCGCACAACTGAATAATGCAACTCAATCAATCCCAGAAAAAAGAAAACAACATTGCTACTTTTTTTTATTTTGTGGACGACAAGCGATAAGACAGAGCTAAAAAAGCAAGACGTTTACAAATCTCTGTAATGCGAAACTAGAGCCCAGCTCTTGAAGAGGAGGAGAAGGGGAGGGTATGGAGGGGAGGTTATGCCCCTCCTCTTCCTCCGTACCTTCCCTTCCTCCCTTTCCCCGCTAAATTTAAATTTAGCGGTGAAACATAACCGCTAAATTAAGCGGGAAAACTTCTCCGCCAAATTGAATGGGGAAACGTCCCATAATGCAACGCGCGCGGTTACGCCGACGTCGACGTCGACGCCGACGGCGCTAAACCCGGAAACAAAAGCATTAAAAACACAATCTAAAAAAAAAAAAAAAAAACACGGCACGTTTTATTTGCTGATGAGGCTTCCTCTACTTTCTCGCGGCTTGAACGTTTTGGGTTCTCTTTGCCGAAGAACGTCTTTCGCTTTTTTCCTTCCCGAGAGGAATACGCTTTCCCGGGACGATTGACGCCCCGCGGCATTATTTACTTTCTCTGGGGACTGCATTGTTGGCGGGAGAGAACGCTCTAAAGCGATCTTGAGTGATAATCGGGTCTCTCTTGGCGTAAAAAAACAAACAAACAATTGTTTCCCCGATTAGCACCTTTTTCCTAAAAGAGTAATTTGCTCCCGCAAACAATTCGATGATGCACTTCATGGTATCACTCACTGATTCACTCTACAGTGCGGTCGCGCACGTTTAAGGGTCGCCTCGGCAAAAAATGTAGATCTGGAACCGCAGATATCCGCATGCGATCCGCAATCCGCCAAATCTGATTTCTTTTCATCCGCATCCACCAGTTGACTGCGGATATGCATTGCCCTACTCACGCGAGTGACAGCTACCATGGCAACCGCGTCTCTTGGTTGCCGTGATACCTCGCAGTCGTACCGCGACGTGAGCCCCCGCAATGGAGTCAAACCAAAGGCTACTCTGTACGGGACGACACGCACATCTGCTTCCTTCTACAAGAAACGAATTCCCGCGCACGCGTGCAGCTCCCACACCTCTAGCGGGTAAGCGCTCTTTTTTTCAAACGATGAGTTGGTGTGAGCTGGTACACATGCCACTTACATCGTGACAGGCCCGCTGATGCGCAGCACTTCCATCACGAACGCATCCAGGTATGGCAGGCCCATGACAACGTCGAGCGTGATGTCTTTCTGGAAAGCGGTGGACAGACGTCGACAAAGTATGAGCCGACGAGACATTCACTATTCTCCAATTTTTAGTCTCCAAGTTCTCGACACAGCATCGCATCTATTTATTCGTGAAGTCCTCGCGTGTGGACAATTGAATACAGAAACCTTCATTAGCAAAATAAAACAAAAACTTTGAGCCGACTTCAGGCATCATCTTTACTAAAACAACGTCTTTTGAACTCGTGCAGAAACCCAAAAAGAACTTGTGACACGTGTAGCGCTGATTTAGTCTTAAGGGAATTAACAATAACCGAATCAAAGGGAAAATATTTGGGGGTTTAACGTAACACCATTTGCCAGTGGACACAAAGGGTGGCGCCAGAGTCGCTCTGTTTGTTGAGTGTGCCTACATCCGAGAGTGTTTCCAACGGATCGATTGAGGTCACGTGGTTTACGAGCCGCGTTTGCAGTAGAAGACGCGAGGAAAAGGCGAAGGCGTCGCTCGTTTGCCAACGTCACAAGCCTTTGTCCAGCCACTCCTCCCGCTTTCATTCTCGCCGTGTGACGACACACGAATGCGAGCGTACAGCCTCCGTCAATATACAATACCCATACGTTGAGGCAATATATAGGGTGGTGCTAGGCACACTTTAGCCAGGGACACGTTATTTCGGGGGAGAGAAAAAAAACAAAGGTTGATTCATTTACTTATGCCGGCTTAAACTGCATTGTCGAATGGGTCTTTCATATTGATGGAGACCGTACAACCAACCTGCGCAGGAGGTGTTTGCCAATAAATTCCGAATACACTCCACGATTTGGGATTTTCGACCCTCTCTCAGACCTATCGGCGAGGAGATGTTCTGGTGGCGCCACCTCACGGGCGCCCCCCTGTGACGAGAATGCGAGCAGACGACGCACGATGTCAAAGCACGGAGTGGCTATGCTACTTCGCAACTATACAGATTAAAATCGGTTTATGTATTAAAGAAACGTGTATAATGTTTCGGTAAGTGATCTTTCTCATGAATAACAACGCGTCAAAGTTGCTTTTAGAGCGCAGCTCTTAGGCGCCCGTTTCCGGCTTGAGCGGCGTCGGCGTCGCCGTCGCCGTCGGCGTAACGGCGCGGTGCATGATGGGTAAATTTCCCCAGTAAATTTAGCGGAAAGTTTTCCCCGCTAAATTTAGCGAAAAAATTTCACCGCTAAATCTAGTGGGAAATTTTCCCCGCTATATTTAGCTGAAACTTTTTCTCCTAAATGGGGGCCAGCAGGAAGCCCCCTCTCCGCACCTTCCCCTCCTCCTCCTCAAGAGCAGCCCTCTAATTCGGCGTTAAAGGGAGTTGTAAACGGCTTTCATTTTTTATATAAAAAAAAGAAACTTTCGAATGTTCAAAAACAAGGCAGCAGCTTCACATTGCAGCTTCCGCGGCGTGCCTCAAGGCTATTCACAGGCTCTCTGATCCTGTTCTTTCGGATCTGTGAAGGTTGCTGTAAAAAAAAGTTTTGCATTCTCCAGAGTAAATGACGTGCTGTCGTTTTAGCTGTGTACGCGCGCACAGCTGTGTAACTTGTGTTGCAAAGCGCCGCGCACTTCTTTTAGCTACATTGAGTTTGCCGATACGGACGGTTCCATCCAAGTGTGACTCGACAGTTAATGACGAGCAACTGGCGTTTAGCTCCTCCCGCGTCGAATACGTGGCGAGAAAGTTTGTCACATCGTGAATTCTGCTCGAAAGAAAAGCAGAAGTGTAGTAAGTTGGGCGAGTGAAAAGCAGAAATTGTTATGAAATATTAAATTGTCGGGCATGACCCGACAAATTCGGACAATTGATTAATTTGCGCATGCAATTTTTACTAAGAATTGTTTACAAATTTTTAATCGCTCACTGAGAAACGCATCACGCATTATGCGCATTTGGGTCCGCAAAATTAAACATACAGATGATAGTAATTCACAGCAGGAGTACACCTAAATTTTGGGGGACGCTGAAGTGTCACCTTCTTACTAGATCTGAGACTTCAATCTCGAGGGGGTCTCGCACGTTTCGCGTCGACCGGATGATTAAGCACGGATTTAATAGAAACGACTCCGGAAACCAGCCGCCGCTTCTTCCTCCCGGTTATACAGAGAAAATGTTTGCTTAGTGGTTTTCAAAATTCAAAAAGGAATCAACTTTAAACCAATAAGACACCGGCACTCACAAAACACATTGGAACCAATAGGATACACGGAGTCGCTTTCACTGAAGTGTTTACTACACACGCGAAAGGTTCTCGAATTTCGCTTTCACTTTCCTATTTTTAATTTGATAATACATTCCTTAACTTAGTTTTTTTTTTAATTATAGTAAAATATATACCATAATCATCATGGTAGAAGTTGTAGTGAAGTAAAACGTTATATATTCTATTTCCATCATCCAGCTTTTTGTACTGGAGCAGAGAAAAGCACAGGACACCACCATCCCAGCGCTTCGACACCCCAGCGTCAAAAGCGTTTGTTAGCATGACTACGCGTGCAAACGGTTTCAAACTTTGGTAAAATCTCCTACTTCAAATATTACTTCACCTCATAAATGCCGCAAAACCTACGCTTTGCAGTGAGACGCAGTTCCGGGGCAACGTCATAGATGGCGCCAGCTTGTTCTGTCCTCGCAAAACATATCAACGGGTCGTAAGGCACTCGGTCGTAACCAGTCGCGAGGGTGCGAACCTGCTTTTATTCTATCGTTGAACCTACACGGCCGTCTCGTGAGCCGTCCGTGCACTCACGTGCGTGAGGAGGGCCTGGTCTATTTCTTCCACGAGTCGCTCCTGGACGTCCTGGTTGAGTGCCAGGTGGTAGGCGCTCATGGCCAGAGTATTGGCGCTCGTGTCCACCCCGGCCAGGAAGAACAGGACGGCTTGGGCGAGGATCTGGTCCCTGGACAACACTACGACGCCGTCCCCGTTTAAAGTGTGCTGCGTCTGACCACAACTATAACTCCGTTTCACTTTAGGTCCCAAACGCTGCCAACGCTACGATCTGACGAAGCCAATCAATCAGCGCCAAGCGTGCATCATCGCGATTCGCGGCGCTCGTCGCCTTTCCGCGTTTGCTTTCACCGCTAAACCGACTACGCTCAGCGATTGCGATCCTGTTTTTTGTTGACTTTTTTTCTGTGCGTAATTGCTTTAGCCGGTGATTACAAACGCACAAGTTCAGCGAGCGCCTTGACAATGCACTTTTCGGCGCTGATTGATTGGCTTCATTCGGATCGCAGCATTGGCTGCGCTGGGACTTCAAGTAAAACGAAGATCCGCGCAGCGCAAGTTCGTCTGCTTCTTACGCAGCGGTTGTGGTGACGTCAGAAGGACGGCGAGCTCTGATTGGCTCTGATTGAAAGGATAGTGGGTAGACGTCAACGCTAGTTGCCTCGAGGTCTACCCCCTATCTTTCCCATCAGAGCCAATCATAGCTCGGCGTCTTTCTGACGTCACCGCAACCCCCGCAAAACAGGCGGACGAACTTGCACTCCGCGAAGCTCTAATTTATTGTCTGCCAAGAACTTAATTGGGTGGAATGCACGTTTATGGACGCCATCCTACCCAGTCACCCTAGCGAAAAGAAGCAGAAAAAGTCTTACATGATTTTTCGAATGATTAAGTCTGTTAAAACGTATGTAAATCTTGTTATAGTCACTGACAGTATAAAGAACGCAGGGAACGGTTTATTACGTTCGTGTTTCTTGCTTTGTGATTCGCTCATCTGCGTTCTTATTGGCCGATGCCGAAATCTGATTGGCTGAGAAGAGATAAGGCTGTGCTCGGGAGTCGCCTCATCCTGCTGTTCTTAAGCTGTCGGTCGGTGACTATTGTGCTATATCCATATTTCTCTAATCTTATACGTTCTTGGGGACTTCGTAGATATATCATTATTATATATTCCCTAAGGTAGCGTCGTTGCTTCTTCGCAGACGATAAATAGGAGCAATAGTTCTGAGCATGCGGTGTACCAATAACCTCAAATATTGCGTCCAGTCAACAGTCCCTATACTTTTGTATTGGGTGCAAGATACGAGCAACAGGATTCGCGAGCCTCGGCAAAGAGGAATACCTCGTTTCTTAGCCGGCTTGGCCCCACCGTTTTCCACCGCGCAGAGGTCATCCTCGTCCGTTGGCTCGGCGTTCATCAGGAGACGAATGAAGTCTTGCATTTCCTGGTGACGGAGGATTAAGACGGAACCTCCAAAGGCTGCGATTGGCTGAATGCAACGGTGTATCGTATCGATAGAGCCAGTTATTGAGTTGCGCTCAGAGTATCACCGCAGTATTCCCCGATCTTCTTGTGGGCGCCGCCATTTTGATGCTCAGTGCAAAGCGTGCGCTATTAGCGTTCGTTACAATTCGAAAATTTTACTTTTTGACGTTTAGATGCAGTTTCAGAAACCTCGTGCAATGTCGTTTTGCATTCTTGCGGACCGCTTTAATATTTTCGTAAATAATTAAAACATGTTTCTCTGCGATTTAAGATAAATTTATAGAAAACTAACAACAATGGGTTTAAGCACCAAGATGGCTAGAGTGTCGTTACTTTGAAGTGTGGCATACTTAGTGACTCTGTATCGAATGGGGATCACCGCGATCAGAGTAGAGTGTGACGAGTCAGACCCACTCACGTTTTCGGTGCAACATTTCCTCCGCTGCAGCAGGTCCGTCATGAGATCGGCGAAGAAGTGGATCGCTTCTGGCGCAAATATTCGAAGACCCAGGGCGGTGCTCAGGCGTGGAAACTGGACTGAGAACAAGAAAAATTCATTGCAGTTAAATAATGCACTGGTCGGTTTCCCTCTGTGCCAGCGACACGCAGTCTTACTTGCACTCGCTAAATTGCCCCTCTACCAACAGCTGACGTATGTCACACCAGACACCTTCGTGTTGTACTGGCCTGTACACAACGAATTTGATTTTTATTTGCAAAGAATACGGTCTACGCTTACAGATACAAATGTATTTGTAAAATAAAAAAAATTTAAAAATTCGACTGGTGGCATTTACTGCGAGAAATTGTACCATTATCGTCGACTAATTGTTCGTGAGTTCCTTTTTACAAAAGCTAACATATCTTGTGACGGCTCACAGCTGAGCTAGTTGATTTATTCCTTGCTTATGGTGCCAGCTGAGCTTGAAGGGAGATTACGTAGACAGAAAAGCAAAGACTCCGCTGGACTAGCAACTGTTTAATTAAGATCGTCTTTTTCTTTGCAAATATTACATTTCATTTAATAGAGGAATCTACTTTCTCTATCTCTCTGTGTGTTCGTCCTTTGTGTTCAGCTGGCACCCTACACAAGCTAAGATATATTTTGAGGGCAAGTAATCTATGAGGAATGAAGACGGCAAATAAATTGTAAAGACGCAGGATAAGTCGAGGAGATGAATACAGATATCCTATGCAGAGTACGTCCTTTCCGTCGTAACTATAGGGTAGAAGCGGGAATTACGGGCGCAGCTTACAGCAAAAGAAGGCTCTCCACTTCTCGGTGCCGAATATTCGTTTGGCCTGGACCACGAACGGGTTATTGGCGTCTCGATGGGAGTCCAGGCGAATGCTGAAGTTTGTTTGCGCAATCACGTCTAGCACGTAGGCCGTAAAGATCCTGGAAGGAAGCGTCGAGAAAGTTTTTCAGGTGTAATTAGCCTCAGTTCTAGCACAACGTGCACAAAACCGACACTGAGGACTACACCGATAACATCCAATAGACAAACTCCTTTTTTTTTTTTTGACGTCACGTGAGTGCGGTTGCGCTACACTCTAAAAAAAAGCCCGTGCGCCTACTTTCCCGCTCAACACTAGGAGAACCAATCACCTCAGCTTATGGAGGCAGCTCAGCGAATGACGATGCCGAAACATATGTTTAGGCGAATGAACGCAGTCTGAGTTGTGACATTAAGCAATGCAAGCGTGACGTTTTGCATTGCTTAATGTCACAACTCAGACTGCGTTTTTTGGTCTAAACATATGTTTCGGCATCGTCATTCGCTCACCTGCCTCCGTAAGTTGCGGTGATTGGCTCTCCGAGGTGTTGTGCGGAAAAGTAGACGCACAGGATTTTTTTAGAGTGTAACCGCCTAACAAAGTATAGAAAAATGTCTCGTTCATTAATAAAAAATATAAAGATTTAAAATTCTCTGAAGTACGGTGCTCATCCCAGCGTAATTTTACGATATTTGTAATTCTCAAAATTTGCGAACAAAAAAAAAAAAATTTATAATATCTACAAATGCCCATCCAGACACAGAAAACTATACTAATTGCGGGAACTGCATAATTATGGGTGCGATTTTATGCAAAAAAAAAAAAAGCTCACTAGATTCTACTAACTGATAGAAGACGAAACAGTAGACTCTTTCATTTCAGACAAGAACATAGGTTAGCGCGGTCACATGTTGGTTTCTGCCAAGATCATCGCTGTCCTGAACGGACGTTTGTTAGTCGTCCGTGATTGGAAAGGAGAACGGGACTGCTTCTCCTCAGAGCCTCTAACCTGACGCTTTATGTAGAAGAGCAACGCGATGGATTTATGTTCTGTGTATTGTTTCTAGCTTATTTTTAATTTTAAAAAGTTTAAATTCGAATTTAGAAAAAAAATATTCCGGTGAGTTTGTGCGGTTTTCTTTATTATTATTATTATTATCCTTTATTATTATTATGTGGAATAAAACTATTATTATTATTATTATTATTATTATTATTATTATTATTATTATTATTATTATTATTTTAAGAGAAGAAGAAGAAGTCGCCGGGCTCCGGCGTTCCTTTTGATAGCTGCCAAATATTAACTTTGATTCTAATTATTTCGTCGACTTAAGACCTCTGGCGAAGTCCTACCACCTGGACAAGAAAAGGAGCCTCTATGGGACCGTCGATCGACATCCTACCCTCTACGTAAAGTGGGCAAATGGTCTGAGGCGATCGCTGAACCGCCTGCACGATCGCCACCATGTCTTCGACGTCCTGCTTGTCCCCACTGAGGCCCCTTGCGTGCCCGGCATCGGAGTGTTGAATATCGCTCCAAGCCAGCGCTCCACGCCGACTCCGCTGTTGCGCCAAGTGAGGGCCCTTTTCATTCGCCTACGCCATCAGACCTAATGATCACCGGACACACTGCTTTCACGGTGGGAATCGTGCGCTCATTACGCGCACAGATCTCACGGTGTGCTGTCTTGGTACCGAGTGCCTCACCTTCGCCTCTCAAGTCTCAATAACGGCAATCTAGAAACCAGACGCTGTCTCTACTAAGCAAAGTGAGCGCGTGTGTTAGGATACTTTCTGGTTGGGCTGGTAGACCTATTTGTCGGTATTCACAGCGCCTTTATCTGAAGCTTGTTTCACTCACGTTTTACTTGTGTCATCCGACCATGTCTTCAACAGGATGCTTTAAGTGTCATGAGCCGGTACCTAGAGCCACTAAATAAGCTGCGCTTAGAGTATCGGCACTCCGTTCCCCGGCATTGTTGTGGGCGCCGCCATTTTGGCTCGTATGCAGAACAGACGCAACGGCCGATCGTCATGATTCAAAAGTGCGACTTCCTCAGCATTACATTCGGTGTTAGGAAGGTCATGTAATATTGCTTTGCTCTGTCGCGAACGGTTTAAACATTTGTGGAGGGCAAAAAAGCATTTCCTGTGATTTCTGAAAAAGCTTCAGATAACTGGCAACCATGATTTTACGACACAATATGGCCAAGTGGCGTTACTCTGAAGCGTAGCTTATTTAGTGGCACTACCGGTACCGTTGGATGGCAGATAGATGACATGCACGAGCTGTTCAAACAGCTTTCATCTTGGAAAGTCTTGTGCTGGTGTTTCTGCCAGTACATTTAATGCAATGAGCTCCGTGAAGCGCGAGCAATGGTGCTGTCACCTCTGCCGCGCCCGTCTGCAAACAAGTCGAATGCAGGAAGCGCGGGAGCGAATTCGCAGAGTGAATCTACGTCTTTTTCCTCGCAGTTAGCAGAGGTTAACAACAAATTAGACCTGCTTCTTTCTCTCAAGAGCAGTGTCGACACGCTACTTCAGCTTCCTGCAAAAGTCGAGGAGCTCCTGGCCGTCAAATCCGCTGTAGACACCATGGAAAGGTCCATAGCTGAGGTGTTGGAATCCATTGCTTTTCACTCAGCTCAGTATGACTCTCTTTTAAAGAAAGTGCCTGAGAATGAGGCCACTGTGGCTGAGCTGCAAACTGAGGTTGGGTCTTTTAAATCCACTTTGTCGGCCCAGTCACAGGAGATTCAGCTCCTTCGTGCTGAGCTCAATAACTCCGAGCAATTTAGTCGGCAGTCTAATTTAGAGACTCATGGGTTTCCATGCAGCCCTAAAGAAGACCTTCCATCCATATTATGTGACATAGCCCAGAAGATCGGCATACAAAATTTTCAGACCTCGGAAATTGATACCGTCCATCGCCTGCCCTCTACTCGAAGAGCCACCCCGGTTATTCTGGTGAGGTTTCGGGCAGTGCAGACCAGAGAACGCTGGTTAAGCTCTCGTCGTTTACTGGGTCCTCTTGCACGTGAGAAAGAACTGCCAAGACTATTCTTTAACGAGAACCTCACCCATGCAAACAGGGTACTTTTCTGGAGGGCAAGGTCGAGGGGAAACGAAAAGCAATATAAATACGTCTGCGTGAAAAATGCAAAGATTTATGCAAAAAAGACACAAAATTCTACAGTCATTCGCATTAATTCTGTGGGTGATTTGGAACTGATTGTCTAACGGATATGACCTCATCGTTTTCTAATTTCCAAGACTTTAACTCGCTTCTTGCGAATTTCGACTTGTCTTCAGTTAATGCACTTACCCTTGTTCACATTAATATTCGAAGTGCTCGGAAATACTGGGACCAGTTTTGTGTTACTGTGATTTTTTTGAAATCCCTTGTGGATGTTTGGGTCTTAAAGCAGATAAATTTACCAAAAGATTTAATTAGTCAATTTTCACTGCCTGGTTACAGAGAATTTATTTTCATCCGTCCTTGCAGGACAGGAGGTGCTATTTCAATATGCGTCCAAGATTCGTGGGAAGCTTTGAAACTGAATTTTACATTTAATCATGCGGAATGTATAGCCCTGAATATTTTTAACTCAAGATATTCCTTAACGATGGTCGCCTGCTACCGTCCCCCATCTGAACGCGTCTCCTTATTCCTGGAAGAATTGAGAGCATGTCTGACTGGCTTGCAGGCCACGGAACATATATGTCTGCTTGGAGACTTTAATATTGACACTCTAAATCCTACAAAGGCTGTTGTGTGCGACTATCTCAATATACTTGCTGAATTTGGCCTTGTAAATTCTATCCAAGCCCCTACCAGGGAGGAACATTTCAATAGTAGCTTTGTCACTTCCTGTCTAGATCACATTAATGTACGTGCCCACGGCGTTTCAGTTAAATCTGCGGTTGTCTCACAAAAGCTCGCGGACCACTACTTCACGGTTTGTCAACTGCTCTCAAAGGATTCTGTCAAAACCACCTGTTCTAAAAAGAGACAAGTAAAAATTTTTGATCGCAAAGCGTTTGACAAATTAATCGCATCATATGACTGGGACAATTTCTTGCGGTCTTTTAGTCAACAGGAGATTTATTCAAAGTTCATTCAGCTATGGAGAACTTTTACTGACTGCAGTACAAAAGTAATTATCGTTAAAAAGCGTCGACCTGAACTCGCGTGGCTGAATGATGACATTATTGCCGCAACCAAATATAAAGAACTTTTGTGGACGCGCAGTCGACAGTCACCGAAGAGCGAGGAATTGCGTATCAAATTTAAAATTGAACGCAATAGAGTAACCGCAATGATCAAATCAGCTAAGCGTATCTATGTCAAAGCAAAGTTAGTTGAATCCCGCTTTGACACCCGGGTAACTTGGTCTCTTGTCAACGAACTCCGTGATGGTCCCCGTGCTAGACGTTCAGTTGACGAAACCGTGGAAAAGTATTTCCCGTGTTGTCCTCTCTCTGCAGCCAATGCTTTCAACACCTATTTCGGAAAGACCTCAAGCATATCGCGCGATAATGAAGTAGATCTCTCGCTCTCAATCATTCCAAATGTATCGTCCGCTTTCCTGCCTGGAATAACTGAGCAAGCGCTACAAACTATGTTGTTCAGCTTTAAACCTCGTTTGTCTCCTGGAATTGATGGTGTACGAATGTCCGATCTGTGTAGAAATTACAACTCACTAAAAGATATACTTCTACGGACGTTGAACGGTTTTATAGCTTCAGGCATAATTCCAGACGACCTTAAAATAGCCATTGTAAAGCCTTTATTTAAAAGTGGAGATCACGGTAAGGTCGAATGCTATCGCCCTATCTCGATCTTGCCTTCAATAGCGAAGATTTTGGAGAAACATATTTTTATAACAATGACTGATTTTATGGATAAATTTAATCTTTTTTCCCCACAGCAGTATGGTTTCGTTATCGGAAAAGGCACACAACCTCTTCTTGAGGACTTCTCCGATCTGTTGAACACTGCCTTCGAAAATAATCTTGTTACGTGTGCGCTTTTCTTAGATGTTTCGAAAGCTTTCGACTCTGTGTCACACAAATTTCTTTTGAAAAAACTCCTTAGCTTAGGGTTCAGGGGTCCATTTTATTCCCTGCTTAAAAACCTTCTGTCAAACCGAACACAACTGGTTTCGATATCTGGACAATACAGTGCTAAAATATCTTTGAAATCTGGCGTACCTCAGGGGTCTGTGCTCTCGCCTCCTCTTTTTAATATTTATGTCAACGACCTTTCCCAGGCAGTGAAATACAGTAAGATATTTCAATATGCAGACGATACCGTTCTACTATCAAGTCATTTACATTATAGTAAGACAGTAGAATTACTGCAGTTTGATTCAATTAAGATCATGGATTGGTTTTCGAGAAATGTCATTAGCGTCAACACGAAAAAAACGCAACTAATGTGCTTTTCTAGTCCGCTTAAAAGAGTCATTTTAAACAAGCCAATACTTCTGCACGCCTCAGACTGTGCTTCTTGTGAATGTGTGCCAGTAGATTACGTGAACACTACAAAATACTTAGGAATTTATTTTGACTCTGATTTATCGTGGAACTCCCATCTTTTCTACATCATGAAGAAGCTGCGAGCAGCATCCTGCACCCTTTACAATATAAGAACATTTATCCCCATGTCAACCCGAAGACTCATTGTGCACGCACTCGTTTATAGTGTGCTTCGATATGGAATTACCTTGTTCGGGCAATGCACAAACCTATTAGAAACTAAAGTGAATTCTCTCCTAAAGGGCATCTTGCGTAGCGTGGCATATGGCTCCAATATTCAAACATCCGACAACATCTTTGATGATCTCTCTTTACCATCCTTCCGAGCCCTATTTCTGCATACCGTTATACTCCGACATTACTGGGATAATACCTTTAAGGTTCCCAACGTGGTTTGTCGTGACCTTCGGAAAGTGGCACCATATGCCACGCCGCGAATTAGTACTCATTTTGGGACATGCATTCGTAGTTATTATGTTCCAAACACCTTTAACAAACTCCCACCTGTGCTGAGTGACATTACTTCTCGTGGAAAGTTAAAAAGAAAACTGAAGACTATGTGCTCGCCCATAGGAAAATAGCGTCAACCTTCAAGACTTTTTGTAATGAGTTTGTTCTGTGCAATTCGTCTTTAACGATATTTACCTTGTCGCGTCTCTGAATCTCTGTAACTTCTTTGTTCTGTGTTTTTTGGTTTTCTTTGTGTGTGTGTGTGTTTTTTTTTTTTTCATTGTTATGCGTGCTTTTGTTGATATTTTGTTGGGATCAGTCCTACAAGTCTTTAGGACTTTGACGGTCCCGAAATGATACTCTGAAGACGTTTAAGCACCTGCAATAAATTTATTATTATTATTATTATTATTATTATTATTTTACCTAAAAACACGGAACCCTATTTATAATTGCCGAACTGGTGTAACTGGAACAGTCTTCCTAACACCATTGGGGCCCGAAACGACCATGCCACATTTGTAGCACAATTCACCGACCGTTTGCATGGCTTTAAGGGTCTACTGGTGCTCACATTTGTCCTTAGCACGACCGTACCATTTGCGTTGCTTGGTTTGGTGCATCGTTTGTTCTTTTTGCGTAACAATGTCTCGAAGACAATTTCTGCATTTCGTTTTCACGATGTTCTTCTCCCTCTCATTTTCTGTAATGCACGTACGCGCTCTGAAACGCGTAATGAATAATGATGATGATGATTATATACTCTTCGGATTACTCACTGTTTAACGTCGTACGGAACACCCTTCGCTGCGACGTCGCAAAAGCTCTGGACGGTGTCCTGAGCACAGGAATTCAGAACCGGGACCATCTTGAAAATGGACAACGGGCACACATCAAAACTCTGTCACTCGACTCGTGCAGTTTTCCGAAAACACCATGCTCGTTTAACTAGACACTATTCAATAGGATATGCGTTTAGAGTACCAGCATTTTGTTTCTCGAGTTCCCTGTGAGCACCGCCATTCTGTTGCTTCGTCCAGAGGAGGCGCAATAGACCCTTTTCAAAAGGTCCGCGCCCACGCCTTCTCTCCGCCACTGCTTGATCACGTGCTCTCAGCACGTATTGGACACGAGCCGCCAATATTGCTTTATGATGGGGGGATCGGTGGCCGAGTGGGCTGAAGCGCACACCCAGCTCGACGCGCTGCAGAACCCAGGGATCCTGGGTTCGAGCCCCACCCCTGCCCGTTTCGATCTGGATGAGCATCGTACCGGCGTGCGGTCGTGTATCACTACTGCGTGGTGCACGTTAAAGACCCCAGGCTAGCGGTTGTACTGCACTGGCTAAATTGCTCATCTACAGCGTGTGACTCGTCGCAACTTTAATGGCAGACTAACTACACGCTGTATAACTATCCCCACAACCCCAATTATTATATTGCTTGATGGGCTTTTGAAAAGTGCCATTTCCAGATACTGCGTCAGGAAGCTCGGGGGATACCGTTTTGCCCTGCCGCGGACTGTATTAACCATTGTGGAGGACTGAAAACCGTTTCCTATACGATTTCGAGATAAGGCTTCAGATAACGGGCAGCGATGATTTTAAGAATACATGGTAGCGCTCGGAGACAAGGACAAAAGAAGGAGAACTAGACAGCACTGTATGCTAACTTTCAGCGGTTTATATTCTCGGGAATCCCGGAATAGACGAAACTGTGTGCCTTGTGCTGTCGCACCACCCTCAGCCGATCCGGTGCCTCACCACCGCTTGCAAGTACGCAATTTACTCATTTACAAGTTCAATAGAGGCTGAGCTGACACATGCTACGCCGTATCGTATATTATATCAACTGGTGAACAATGGAACACCGTCGCAACCGTGCCGATGAAAAAGAAAATGGCTATTTCGATAGTTGTCTACGTTAGGATTCTGTTTACGTAATATGTCAATTAAATATTTGTCCGTTTGTCCGAGGTATTGCTTTTCACATCACAACGGAATCTGATAGACGACCACCTCCGCACGAGCAATAACAATAAACGGGCTCCCGTGCTTGTTCGAGCAACACCAACGGTGCTCATGCGGAAAGGGTCCGTCGAGTTTCACAACTTGACCATGGATCAACTCAACTCTCTGACGTCACCACACCGCGATGGCGCTGCTGTCGGCAGCGTCAGCGCACAACTTTTGCAGCAGCGAGGACCCGAAACACACTTGATCGCTCAGAAGAAGTGTGTTTCGGCGTCTCGCCGCAGCGGGGCGCCAGTCACGTGTCTCTCTCCTCATCCGTTGTCTGCTGCTCCACCTTTTCCATTTCGGCGGCCGCTTCTCGTGGCGATCTAGGCTTTGCCAGCATGTAGGAGGCTATGGAACAATCAAACGGTTCCAAAAGCGCAAGTCTCTGGGCCTTTCCTGCACACGATTGGTTCAGCTTATTCGGTGGCTTACTACATAAACCAAGAAAAGAAAAAAAGGGCTCATGTACGTGTTTGATTTTCGAGGTGCTGAACGTCGGAGCCACGACGCTGCGAGTCGCCCGCCATTCGTCGTCCATCAGGGCCACCAGCATGTTGTCCAAGACGGGGTCTCCAGAGCGTCCGATGAACTGCACGTACGTTTGAAGGAACGCACCGATGTCAGCCGAAAACTGGCCTACAACAACTGTGGTGGCTGCGACCACCCAGATGCGAAGGCCTTCGCGTGACGTCATCGGTAGTGGGTCACCGAACCGCCCCAAGTCGCAAAATACCCCGAAGTTCTATGAGGGTCGCCGCAAAGACGCGTTCGTTTCGGCGACGCCTCGTGCTAGCGTCGTGCTCGTTCTGAGACGCTGCGAGAAGACACGATCGTGATTAATATTACTGACGTAAGGAAGGCGGCGCCGCGTGAATCCACCAGTGATGACGTAGGGGGAAGGGGGAGGGGGGGGCTTGTTTTTTAGGAGGTATGTATTACTGCAAAGGGTCCCAGCCTGGAGTGTTTAGCGTCCATGAATCGAAAATGGACCCGTAATGGTAACAAATGACGTTACATGAGATGGCGTCTGTTGATAAAACCCTTTTTTCTATGCATTTGATCGTGAAAAATTATTGACATAAATCCTAAAGGTAGTATTTATGTTAATTTTTTTTTACGATCAAATGCATAGAAACAGTGGTCGTATGACCTCATTCCTAGTCAGATATATTTTGCTGCTTGAGTATCTTTCTTAGAGGTTACACATTTCCTTTTCTCTCCCGTTTTTCTGCATGTCTTCTTGTTGTATATATATATATATATATATATATATATATATATATATATATATATATATATATATATATATATATGTCAAAAATGCGTACTGTCGGAATTACTAATTCGAAGTTTATTACGACGTTTCGAGCGGGGACCGCTCTTCGTCAGGTGACGAAAGGAAGCTGGCGCCGCGTGTGTCCTACATTTAACAATGGCCACCGGCTTCCGTACTGCGGAGCGTTCTATCGAAGAAAACCTTACTTCACACACACACACACACATATATATATATATATATATATATATATATATGGCACAAAAACGCACTGCAGACGGTTGTTGGAGTTCTTAAAACATATATTATTCGTAAAGTTCGTCGACGTTTCGACCTGAGACAGACCTTTTTCGAGAATTTCAAGTATTGAGAAAGGTCTGTCTCAGGCCGAAACGTCGACGAACTTTACGAATAATATGTTTTGAGAACTCCAACAACCGTCTCAAGTGCGTTTTTCTGTCGTATATACTTTTCGTCATCCCGCGCTACGTTTCTCTCTCTCTCTCTCTCTCCATATATATATATATATATATATATATATACAACACGGGCACTTCACGTCATCGTACGTGGTCTCCGAGGGGGATATAAACGAATATGTGCAGATGAATGAACCGTACTTAATCCAATGAATTAAAGAATCCAAGTTTTCAGGAACCCGCCGAAAGCCAAAAAATGGCGGAGCCAGGATTTGAACTCTGGGCCTCCCAATGTCCGGTCGGGTGTGCTAACCACTACACCACTCCACTTTTTTTTTTCTTTATTTTACTACACCACTCCACCTTAGCTTTCTGGCGTTTCCTACCTGTCTTATTAATGCACAAGAAACGAAATGTGTCCAATCGGAGGTGTTCTGGAAACACACGCCGCCGCGTGGAACGCGGTACGACGCTTAGTGTCACGTGGTACGTGCTCGTTTGTGCTCCAGAAATCCTCCCACTGTTTGTCTCGCCCCGTGTACATGTAGTATTCTTTGTTTATGAGCTTTTAGAGACACGGTATCATCATCATCGGCGGCGTGTGTTTCCAGAACACCTCCGATTGGACACATTTCGTTTCTTGTGCATTAATAAGACAGGTAGGAAACGCCAGAAAGCTAAGGTGGAGTGGTGTAGTGGTTAGCACACCCGACCGGACATTGGGAGGCCCAAAGTTCAAATCCTGGCTCCGCCATTTTTTGGCTTTCGGCGGGTTCCTGAAAACTTGGATTCTTTAATTCATTGGATTAAGTACGGTTCATTCATCTGCACATATTCGTTTATATCCCCCTCGGAGACCACGTACGATGACGTGAAGTGCCCGTGTTGTATATTCAATAACGTGGCTCTTGATTCTCGCAGATGATGATGATACCGTGTCTCTAAAAGCTCATAAACAAAGAATACTACATGTACACGGGGCGAGACAAACAGTGGGAGGATTTCTGGAGCACAAACGAGCACGTACCACGTGACACTAAGCGTCGTACCGCGTTCCACGCGGCGGCGTGTGTTTCCAGAACACCTCCGATGGACACATTTCGTTTCTTGTGCATTAATAAGACAGGTAGGAAACGCCAGAAAGCTAAGGTGGAGTGGTGTAGTGGTTAGCACACCCGACCGGACATTGGGAGGCCCAGAGTTCAAATCCTGGCTCCGCCATTTTTTGGCTTTCGGCGGGTTCCTGAAAACTTGGATTATTTAAATCATTGGATTAAGTACGGTTCATTCATCTGCACATATTCGTTTATATATATATATATATAGTCGGTGACAGGTTAAGACCGAAGTGGAAGCTCCCCCCAGATATTTCCACTTCAGCAGAGCAAACGCTGGTGAAAGAGTCGCCCCCCCCCCCCTCTCCCTCCTCGGCGTTCGCTCTGCTAAAGTGGAAAAAGGTGGAAGAAGCTTCCACTTCTTTCTTAACCTGTCACTGACTATACAAATTTGCTTGCATGGAAGTGTGGATGGCGACATAAGGAATACCTACATATTCCTTTGGGACGAATACATAGAGTACTACCGCCACTAGTGCTTTTGCTATAAATGCACGCGGCCGAATATAATGTCGCAATAATCAACCTCAATTTTTCTAAAAAAGAAAACTGAGAGCCAGGCTTTGCCATAAACAAACTACCACTAACCCGTTTGCGTCACGGGAACGTGATCGTCTTACTTGAGTGTTGGGGAAGGAGGAAAAGTCCGTGATCATAATTTCTTTCAAGAGCTCCGGGTCAGCCACCATCAAAGTTGGCGTTCCGCCAGTCAACAACCTGTGGAGGCGGTTGGATGTTACAAAGACTGTGCAGTCCCTGACAGAACCAGAACGGCAGGGCGTATCTTTCGAAGCCTTCCACCGTGCTTTGGTTTCGCGCGCGTCCTCCAAATGCACGCGACGCCGAAGCGTTGCCGAAGGCAGGAAGTTCGCACCGGAGGCGGCACAGCCGAAACACCTTCTTGCCGTTCTAATTCTGTCAGTGACTATAAGCCTATGCGGAGCGCAAGTTCGTCTGCTCCTTGCACAGGGGCTGCGATAATTTCAGAACGCCGAGCTCGTATTGGCTAATTGGAAAAAATATAGTGGGTAGACCTAAAGGCATCTAGCATTGAGGTCTACCCACCATCCTTCCAATCAAAGCCAATCAGAAGTCGGCGTCGTCCTGACGTCACCGAGATCCCTGTGCAGAAAGCAGACGACTTTCTCTCCGCATAGGTAAAAAATTAAGTATTACAGCTTACCCAACAACGGACCCGTAGTTCTGGTAAATGTCCCTCCAGACCTCGTAATTGGGCTGTAATCGTGGGTTATAGTCATACGTTGACAATGTATTTTGCATACTGTGACGTAACATTATTGGTATTTTAGGTCGGTGCTTCCAGACTGTTGGACTATATCTCCAAATTTGGCATAATTCCCGAGCAGTCCAGAAACAATGACCCAAACGAACGTCAGTATTGCATCAAGACTGTGTTATAGTCGACGAAACATCGATAAAATGTTGGAATTTCTGATGAGTTCATGGTTTTCTATGTGCCCGTCTTGAGGGTGTTAAGACAGACCAGACGTAGGAGTTCGTTTGGCTTTTACCATGTAGTACTGCCTCACGGCGAACTTGATGTTTTCCCATAGTTTTATTTGAACCACGCCGCGTCTGGTCCAGTACCAGCACCGGTAATAACAGCGCCTAGAAAAAAAATAGAAAAAAAAAGCAGTGAGATTTTATGGGAGCTTCTTGAAATATGCTATTCTGTGTGGACGCAGTCTTACTTTCGGGGGTTTATTTTGCACCGCCAATATAAACTACACATTGCCCAAATGTCAGAAATATTCTAGAAGAAAGTGGGAACCTCGCTAAGGTGCCAAAGTTCTAAAAACTTGAAACTACCAGTTTAAAACGTTATAAACGAAAGCTGAACTTGTCCCATCCACTAAAGGAAGGTAAGACAGAGAAGGGGACGGACAACAAAGACTTCCCATATACTCCGATATTGGGTAGGAATATTTCTCACTTTACACCAGCTTATTGGCACCAGTTACTGGTGCCAATAAGCTGGTGTAAAGAATACTCGAACTCAACGCCCTGACCAAGAAGCGTCTTCGTCGCGGTGGAATTCCAAGGATGGTAGCTGACCTTTGCTTGAAGTCTCTCCTTCGCAAAACTTGGTGACGCTGGTGCGGGGACACAACCAACAATACGATCCCCGGGACTTCGTCGTCAAGCTTTGCAATTCCGCTGTGACATTATTTAAATGCGTTTCATACAGTGGCCACAAGCACTGCAAGGCATTCGATTTCGGCTCGTGACAGCCGATGCTTCCTTTGTATCCACTGCACTCGTTGAACCCGTTCGAACGCGAACGCCGGACTCAACGTTTTGCGTTCCAACGCGCTCAACGAGCGCAGTGGAGACGAAGGCTTTGTGCCTGCCCCCTAATCCTTCCAACCAGAGCTCAATGTTCTGACCTCCCCGCGAGCTCTCGACTCCTTCTTTCCCTCAGATTCTGCATGCATAGTCACTGAGAAGATAAGAACGGCAGGGAGTCGAACGCCCGGCCTCCTGCACGCTCCCGCGGCCTCCCGCCGGGCCCTAGCTGCGCGTGGGCGCTCGGCGCTGGCCAGACGCCGTTATCGAAGGTAGCGCGCAGGAGACGAGGCAACTGAAACTCTTCCTTGCCGTTCTCGCTCTGTCAGGGACTATAGTTAAAGCATGGGAGTGCACGACGGTGCTTCGCTTACCACAGCAACAGCCCAGAAACGACGGCCAAGAGGAGCATCCACATGTCCGCCACTAAACCAGACACGGTGTCCACGGGGTTTCAGTCCGCTTTGAAATGGCGTGGTAGAGGAAGTGAGCTACGAGCGGGGCTTAAAATATACCCGGGGTGATTGGTGACGAAGAGAAATAATCAGTCACCCAGCGGTGTACATCGGTTCAGTTTGCTGGAGACAGTTTATTCTGGGACGAAGCGAGAATCCGCAGTCTCTTTTCCTCCAAAAGCGGCGTGGTGTTTTCGACGACGAGGCATTACAACGACAAAGTGATTCTTGTCTCCGATTCCTCTGGAATCATCCAAAGTCACAGGGAAAACCCCTGATTGTTCACAGTCACAGTCGCTTCTCACACATTTGAGACAAATCTCTAGTAATCAATTTCGAAGAAGAAAAGAAGAGAAAAAGCCCCGTCCTCTGAGTCTCCCGGAAATTTTCGACACTACTGCACTTCTCAGGTTTTTTTTTTTTTTTTTTTTTTTTTTATTTATTTAAAAGCTAATTTTATTTAAAATTTTTCAGCATAATTGACACTAATCTCTATCTGTTTCTTCAGACGAAGTAATCAGTTATCATAATTCTCACGACAATCATTACTTTCGTTATCTAGCTGTTCCTAGGTCGCCCTTGTAACGTCATCCCAATTTTTGTAACTTTTTTTTTCTTTGCGCACGGGAGTTTTGATTTTGTGAAAAACTCAAAAAGGCAGCTGGTGCCAGATCACAAGAAGCTCAAACTATATTATAGACCCGGTGCACACGCGCCAGATTACGGCCGCCATTGTTGACCTTATCAGGCCTTACCGAGATACCAAGCCGTTGAAGTGGGCTTTGACGAGCTTCAACAAAGGCCAATGCTGGGGAGAAAGGCACAGTCGAATCTGAAATGGCAATAGCCTGTCCTGCCGTGGTAATCATGGAGCGAAGTGGTCAAGACAAGAGGAAACAAAAACTGAAGGCATGGTTATGGCGGCCCCCATTCACAGCTTCTGCAAAACGTCCATACTCGGCGTCAACTATTTTGGTGCCACATGGCCAAGGCTCTATAGCGCAGTATCCGCAGTGTTCAGAAGCTTTCAAAACTACCAAGAAAGCGCGTGGAGCTTTTTTCGGCGTCTCCCTCGCACGAGAGCGCATGCGAATAAGACATGAACAAGACGAAGCCACGTGTGCTCGCAGCCGTGCAGGCTGCAGAATGATGGAAAGTACGCTAACGTTGACAACGTAGGAAAAAGGGGCTGACTGTTGTGTTCTGCTATTTCTCTTTCACTTCTTCTTCTATTGATTGTCCTACATATCTCACTTTAAGAAACCCATCTTCTTTCTTCTCTTCTTTTCTATGTCATATAAAATCAGTTCATCACGAGGCACCGGACGAGATGGTCGTTCTTTCATAGCGGTACGCTTGATGCTGAATTCTACATTATGGCGACGAGGATCTACGTGAGTTCTGCGTTGGACTGGGAAGTTTCCATATTCCTTTAACGCTTACTATCAGAAGCGAAATTATTTGCTGGAATTCTGTAAATAACTTGGCGTAGTTTTGTAAATAACTTGCAGTAATTCTGTAAAAAACTTTCTGACAGTGTTATTTGAGATATTGTGTACAAAAGTATGAGTGTTGAGTGCGAATGCTTTAAACGTAGCCTAAGCTAGTGCCACTAAATAAGCTACCCTTCGGAGTAACGACACTTGGCCATATTGTGGCTTAAAATTATGGTTGCCAGTTATCTGAAGCTTTATCTGAAATCACAGGAAATGTTTTTCCGCCCTCCACATATGTTCAAACCGTTCGCGACAGGGCAAAGCAATATTACATTACCTTCCTAACACCGAATCTAATGCTGAGGAAGTCGCACTTTTGAATCATGACGATCGGCCGTTACGTCTGTTCTGCATACGAGCCAAAATGGCGGCGCCCACAACAATGTCGGGGAACGGAGTGCCGATACTCTAAGCGCAGCTTATTTAGTGGCTCTAGCCTAGGCCAAGTGTGTGATCATGAATGCTTAACTTGAATTTCTTTTGAATTATGATTTCGTGCATCTTTGTTTTGTATGTATAATATATATGACTGGCTTTGTTATGTGCATCTTGTATACCCGTCTTCTCTCCAAAAGAGGAGGGGGGAAATGTGTTTTTTTTTATTTATTTGGGAAAATGCAAGAGAGGTTAGCCAGAAAATGCATTCCGGCTGGCTACTCAGCATGGGAAGGGGAAAAGGAGGAAAGATAGCACTAGAAAGGCATACGTTATGGGTTGCTATACAAAAGTCAAAGTTCCGGTGTAGAGCAATCAAGGTACAGCACGAGACTTGTACAGTAACAGGAGAGGACACTCATACATCACCGCACAGGAAGGTTCTAATCACATTGTATGTTCAACACATTCAGTCTTAGCATAAATCGTAGAAATAATGAACAGATTCCTTATACAGTCTGTACATTGAAAGGTGAACGAATGCGTGTTCATATTCTGTCGAGGTCAGCTCACGTTTCATGATTGTATTTCTTTTTGTTATGTCACAAGATCATTTGCAATCGATATCTTACAAGATTATTTACAGTCGGCATGTTACAAGATTAAAGTCGGTGCGTTACAAGATTATTTACAATCGGTCAATCAAATTGGTCGTGTGAAGAAATGTTATTAATGCATCTAACGCCCTTCGTTGATGCGGTTGTCTTTCCCAGGCGCCTAAGACCTTTTCAAAACTGTATGGTTCGCTGGTAAGTTGTTGGATCCTGGTCAATAGTGTCAAGCGCTCTTCATTATATTTGGGACAACTAGAAAAAATATGGTTTAGATCTTCTTCCACGAGACACTGCTGGCAATTCGGGCTTGAAATCTGTCCATACTTATATCTTTGTTTATTCGTGTAGGCGACGTTCAAACGGATGCGGTGGTAGAGTGTTTCTATGTTTCTTGGTAAATTTCGTGGAGATATATTTCGGAGGCACGGGTCGATTTTAAAAAGAGGCTTGTAGTGGTATGTTGGGGATATCCAGAGCTTCTTGAATTCCTCTTTTCCAAACAACCTTATATGGGATCGAGCGTCCGTTTTTGTAAATGGGACGACCTCCGTAGTATCCATATAATGCCCTCTAGCAGCAGCAGCATCTGCGGTCTCATTTCCAGTTACCCCTATGTGCCCTGGTATCCACTGTAACACTACATGATGTCCATTTCTTTTGATAGTTCCATAAGTAAATAAAACTTCAAAACACAACTGTGGATTTGATGAAGTGGCAGGTGAATGCCTTAATGATTGCAGAGCAGCGCGTGAATCAGTCAGAATGACCCATTTTTGTGAGTCCGCTTTCGAGTTAACAAACTGGAGTGCCATCCTTATTTCGTGCGATTCCGCAGTTGTTGAAGGAACTTTATGGGAAAGTTTGTAACTACGAGTTGTCTTGAGTACAGGAATTACTATTGCAGAGGATGATGTGCCGGTATACGAAGATCCGTCCGTGTATACGTGTATGTAGTCGAAATACGTGTAGTGAATATGGCTTAGTGTGTTGCAGCTTAACGGTTTGCGGTTGTACTGTCTTTTCGGTGAGGCCTGGTACATTAATATGAATTTCTGGCATTGGTATCGTCCAGGCAGGACAAGATGACGTTGCATAATATTTAGTCGAAACTGGTAAGTCGGAACACAGCGCTTCGATGGCTTTACCGTATCCCGCAGCTGGTCTTTTGTGGTTCAAATTTACGAGAAAATGCCTTTTGTTTCGTGATTTATGTCTGAAATGCACTCGTAGTGTCTCCTGCGTACGCATGATTGCCAGGGGAAGTGTTCCTGCTTCTGCTGTTGTACCTTTAACAGATGTTCCCTCAGGCACACCAAGACAAATTCTTAAGGATTTGTTTATTTCTGCTTGAAGACTTTCGGTGTTCGTGTTCGAGATGTTTTGTAGGACAGGCAAGCTATACCTGAGAAGGGAATTGATCAAGGTGTTCTGGAGTTTCAACATGGATGAGCATGACTTGCCCCATGTTTTCCCTGTCAGACAGCGAAGTACATTGCACGCGGAACCAAGTTTTGACTTAACGTATTTTATATGGGGAGTCCAAGTTAAGTTTTTATCAAGTATATAACCGAGAAACTTGTGTGTTGGCTTGTATGGGATGGTATTCCCAGCCAAGACCAGAGGGAAACGTTTTGCAGACATTCGTGTGAAAGCCATTGCCACTGTTTTCTCTGGAGATAAGCACATGCCACGTTCTCGTAGGAATCGGCTAACGTCGGCAAGAGCCTGTTGAAGTCTTCTTTGACTGACAAATCGATTTGAATGTGTTGACCAGATACATATGTCGTCTGCGTAGATTGATAGGTGTATTTGCTTCGAAAGTTTCCGTCGCAAAGACATTAGTGTGATATTAAAGAGCGTAGGACTTAGGACGCCTCCTTGTGGAACCCCTCGTTCTATGATATGGTCTTTTGTGTTTCCTTCAATTGTTTGCATGAAAATAGCTCGCTGTGTTAGATACTCTTTCACCCAGTTAAAGATTTTCCCGCCGAATCCATGCTCAGCCATTGCAGTCAGAATTGCTTCATGTGTGATGGAATCAAATGCCTTTTGAATGTCTAAGAATATGGCGAGAGTCTTATCCCCATTGGCAATGCCTTGCTCAACCGAACTAACGAGATCGATTACACTGTCTGTTGTGGAACGTCCTGCGCGAAACCCTGACATTTCTTCTGGATATAAGTTTGAGTTTTCAATATACCATGTCATTCTGGTCAGAATCATACGCTCAATTATCTTACATACGCAACTGGTGAGCACGATTGGTCGAAACGACCCTAGTTCGAAGGGAGATCGTCCAGGTTTTAGAACCGGCATAACTTTGCCCCGCTTCCAGTCAGGTGGAAGCACACCGTTAGCAAATGATTCGTTATAGTATTCGAGGAGTCTGCGTCTTGAGTGTTCGTTCAATCGTGTGAGTGCAGAGTACGTTACGGCATCTGGACCAGGGGATGACCTTTTTTTGGAGTCCTGCAAGGCGTGACCAAGTTCCTCAAGAGTAAAAGGCATGTCTAGGGCTTTCTCTTTTGCCGTCACCGAAACAACTGCTGGATGTTTTTGAGTGCTGGGGTAGGAGGAGTTCTGGGCAATGAGACTGCAAAACGCCTCAGCAATCTCTATATCGGCACAACCTTGGCGCAATGCAAGGGCTCTGAATGGGTATATCTGTTGAGGAGGTGTTCTGATCCCACGTATAACTTTCCAGAGCAGAGAGAGGTGTTTTTTTGCATCCAGAGACGCGCAAAGTTCTCTCCATCGACGCCTGCTGAGTGCATCAAGATAGTTGCGTACCTTCTTTTGTGTCCTTCGTACATTGCGATAATCTTCCGGGTCCTTTGTTCGTCTGGCTTTTCTTTCTGCTTGCCTGCGTATTGCACGCAGCCTTTCATACTCCACATCAATCTCTGTGCGATTGAAGGGCAGCGTTATTTTTCGTGTTGCTAACTTGATGCATTGTGATATAGTGTGTATCAACTCAGCGTTCGTGGTTGCTGCAGTAATGCAATCTTTTGCGAGCGTAGAAAACTTGTCCCAATCCGTGACGGATATCGCATGCCGTTTCCTGTTGGTATCAAACCCACGGACAAATGTTAGAACCGGTAGATGGTCACTCCCCCTTGCTTCCAGATCAGTTGACCAAGCAACATGTTTTATATAGCTAGCTGATACGAACGTCAAATCAAGAACGCCACTCACAGACTCCCCGCGGTGAAATGTCGGACTTCCATCATTCAACAATACTAAATTCAAGCCACCTGTCACATCATTAATAAGGCGTCCTCGCTTGTCGTTTTTGGTGCTGCCCCAGAACTCATGGTGGGCATTGAAGTCTCCACACAAAAAAAATGTGGGGAGGGAGTACTTTGTACAATATACTCGAGTCGTTTGGAGTCGAAGGGTGCCCGTGTCTCGATGTAAGCGGAGATGACTGTGATACGACGCGATTTGTTTTTAATAGTTGCACAAACGTATTCATTAGTATCATTGGGGGCTACATCAACTACGTCATAAACAAGATATTTTCGTATACCTAATAACGCGCGGCTAATCCCGGATGCCTTTCTTGAGGCTATAAATGTATAGCCCGAAATTTTGAAAGTTGAATAATCACTAATGTTAGGTTCTGTAATTGCAACTACAGGAAAGCGGTATTTCCAAACAAGTTGTTTAAAATCAGAAAGTTTTGACCGGAGGCCATTTGCATTCCACTGAAACACAGTCGTTGAGCTCAAACTATCTTGAAAGCATTCTACTTTATCCAACTAAAAATAAAAGGAGTGAGCAGATCAAGACCTTTCTGGATTATTGTGGCCCATTCTGACTTTTGAGTATTCAGGAAACGGCGCACCATGTCAACAAACATTCTGAGTGCTGAGCTCCAGAAGGATTCGTCGGTTTTTCCAAAATTATGTTCCGAGGTGTCTGATGTCCTCGATGTTGTATTTTGACGTACTTGGGAATGTTCTTTTTCTGCTGTTATGTCTGGTAGTAGTTTTCTGACCGACGGTGAATTCTCTGATTTCTTAGCGTCGTTCTCTAAAGTAGGCGACTGCCGAAAGTTGGTGGCTTTCAGAGATTCACTGTATGTGCGGTTCACAACGACGGGCCGCGACTGACCCGGGTTGGTTGATTTCTCTTTCCCTGTGGACGTTGATGTAAGCTGAGGAAAGTCATCTAGATTGCTGACTTGAGGTTGTCGCTGATGGTGGTAGGCAGTATCCTGTCGGACAACAGTTTGGACGGTAGTAGAGGCTGTGGTGTGTCCTTGTTTGCGAACTTCTGCTAGCCTTTTTTGTTCCTCTCGTTTCGGGCATACTTCAGCTAGAGCGTCGTGGCAGCTGCCGCAGTTGACGCAGTTTGGCTCTTCTGACTGACAGCTGCTTCGGTCGTGCTTTCCTCCACACCGGCTGCACATTTTTTCTCGAAAACACGTGACAGATTTGTGCCCATAGCGGCCACAGTTCGCACACTGTAAGGGACGCTCCTCGAAGGGAAATACTCTGTAACGGACGTGAAATAGAAGAGCATATTCTGGCAGCTTTGTGGAAGCAAATTGCACCTTCACGACACTAAACTTGCCAAGTCTGCGAGCATATAAAACCGACTTCGATTGAGCACTGAGCACGTGAAGGCTCGTAAGCCTTCACGCCCACGTTACACAGGGAAGTAACCTTAAAGGGGAACTCCGCCGATTTCTTCATGGTCCCCGATTTGCTTGAAATTTCGCTAAACTCGCCAAACAACATCGCCAAAATAGTATCCAAAATATTAGGTCAAAATAATTTTTTTTCACGAAGTTATTGAATTTACAATTTTGGTCCTCACCGTGTTTTTCAAACTGAAAGTTTTTACTGGCAACAATGAAAAAGTGACGTCAGTGGAAGTGCAGGGGTTCAGTCTTTGGACTGTAGAATTTGTTCCCAACTGATTCGAAGCAGTTTCATGGTGTCAAATGAATGCTTTGGAAGCTCGCTTCAGTCCCCGCGCTCCATCACGGAACAAATGATTGGCATATTCTATTTTTTAGACTGCTCGCCCGTCTGGCAAGCTTACCTTCCAATGACGTCACGGCCCTGAAAAGGGCGGGTATATTTGAATGTTTGTTTTTCCATGATTTTCATTTGCCGATTTCGCAATAACTATTATGAATTTTACGATACTAAATAGCATACCAGAAAGGGTAAAGGCCGGGGAGTCAGAAAATATAGTTAGTTAAGGTAGCTCAAAAATCGGCGGAGTACCCCTTTAAGCAAGGTTTTTGTAGCCTGCGCATTGCGTGTATCGACGGCAATCAAATTAAGCCGTGTGTTAGGGCGGATCATTATGATACATTCCTGACACAGCTGCTGAAGTGTCTCCGAAAGTTTTAGGGTATTGATCTTTGTCAGGGAGGTTTCGGGATCTACTGGAACAAAAATAACTGTCAAACCTGTTTGTTCGTTAGAAGCTGTCAGCTGACTATTTTCCCGTGTTAGGTCACTGTTTATGAGAGGACACTTGCGTTTGCGTGATGAGACGACCGTGAAGTTGGCCTCGTCGGTGCTTGGGGCTTCATTCATAGATTCAGTGATGTCCTCGGGCTCGTGTTGTGCAGGAGTGATGTCAGGGAACTGTGAGTAGTTGGTGACGTTGCAATCAGGAACCATTTTTTCTTGAGTGGTGGTCGGAGTCGACGAGTATGAGTGGTCCATCGCCTGGTCTGGTGAGGCGGAACTTCTCTGATCTTCATGGTGGCTTTGTTCCATCGCCGTTCGCTTTCGGGTCCTTGGTGGTTGGACCGGGAGCGTAGGTGCTCCTTCTTAGCCGGGAGATCTTCCAAATTAAGGAGCAGAATTGACTGTCTAGAAAAATAATTGAGGACAAGGTCGCTGGAACGTCTGCGTTCTTGTCGGGAAATGTTGTGTTCTGCTATTTTTCTTTCACTTCTTCTTCTATTGATTGTCCTACATATCTCACTTTAAGAAACCCATCCTCTTTCTTCTCTTCTTTTCTATGTCATATAAAATCAGTTCATCACGAGGCACCGGACGAGATGGTCGTTCTTTCATAGCGGTACGCTTGCTGCTGAATTCTACACTGACGCCGAGTAAGAACAAAAAAAACATTTTAGTGAGTAATCAAAACATCCGTTATTGCTTGTAGAAATGTTTTTGGCACGCTGCGATTATCTTGAAAGTGTTAAATAACGAGCTTTCAGGGGCAAATTTATTACCAGGGTAGTCGGACGCGCGTGTTCACTATAAAAATCTTCCTTTAAGTCCAAGAGAAAATTTCGGTGCGAGCTTACAGAGCTCTACACTTGAAACAACCCCTCACCGAATGACCGTTCATGCGGTGAAACCACGTCTCTGTACCAAAAGCTCTCGCACTTGTTAACTCAGAAAGTGCTCCTTTACACCTTAAAAGCGAACATGCCGCTACATTTTTTTTCTTCACTAATGCGGTTTAAGAATAATATAATAAGAACTTCATTCGGCTAAAAAAAACCTCAAAAATTCATTAAAAAAAAAAAAAAAAACTAAGTCGGTACTTCTTGTGAACAAACACAAAAATAAAAAGACCGTTTAAAGCTTATCATTTTGATTTCTTTGTTCTTTCTAATGCGATTCTTCAGTCGACCTAACGACACAAAGTTTTTTTTTTTGTATTTTGTGTTTTGTTATAAAAACGTACCTTATTAATTGACAGATGATAGAAGTCAGACGTGGTATGAATGCGGAGCAAAACTATGGGAATTGTTAGAGCAAATCCGTTGAAGTTGATCGCATCTAGGAGGTGTACGCTAAGCATTCGTGTCTTAATCTGTTTTATATTGAATCTGATGTATCCTAGAGGTTGTTTCTGACTGTTCGTACATTCTCAGGTAAAACCTTCAAATGATAATTTCTTTCTATATAGCACATAATACAGTCTCAAAGGCGGAAACAACTGAAATATTTTGGAGACCTATTTGTATCTTACTGGAAATATACATGCACCGAACAAAACCAAACCTGAAAGACTGTAGAATTCGAGGTAATTATTAAATTTATTAATTTAAATTTAAATAAACCATTTTATTGCACTCTTCTTACATTGATGTTGCCCAGTGTGGCTTCTCTTAAATTACCAAGCCGGTATCAACATGATTGTTAGTGGCTTTATTTTGCATTTGACATCGGGACAATTGTGAGAAGTGAGGAATGACTTCTTATGGCAGGCTGCTTTTATGAAATGTTATGAGTGATAGCGGTGACATCCTGGTTAGAGACTGGTGTGGTAATAAAATACTTGTATATTTTTCTTGCCAAGGCTGCTGGCGCGAGCGCGTGGCTTCATTGATGGTTTTGTTTGCGCGAGAACGCGTGCAAATGACCAACGAGATCAAGCCCCGTGCTCACGCCAGTAGCTTTGACAGCGTTGCACACTAAGTATGTTACAAAGGAAGACGAAGATCAGTTAATGGCCAAACAAATGAACAAGCTCACTTAATCTTTTTTTCTCTATAAGTGAATATTGAAATGTTTCTGTACCACTGAAAAGGAATCACTGAAAGTACCGTAAGTAAAAGGCATTGCTACCTGATACGATGAAATCTGCTGCAATGAAACAAAGTTAACCACATAGTATGCCTAGTCCCCAAAAAAAGAGGAAGAGTGAAGTAAATTCGGAAGCCAAAATGAAGGAGTCATGTCAGCCTATCTGGTTGTCACAAGACTGCACGTTTATTCGTCATCGTCGTCGTTTGCCTTATGTACGACGTGTACGACGATACTCATGCAGAAAGCGCGCCGAGTCGTGTCACCATACTGCCCCTGCTCAGCCGTTGGAGCCCTTCTTTTACAGTGCGGACGGCTCGCTTCGCGAATCCGTTAAATTGGAGGAAATAGGGAGGCGAGAAAATGTGTCGGATATTGTTCCGCTCGCAAAATCGTTGGAACTCGGCGCTTACGAACTGAACTGAAAGACTGAGGACAGAAACTCCTCGAGCATTCATGTCAGTAATAAGGTACCGGCCACACAAAGAAGGACCTGAACAGCCGAGCACGATAAGACTACCCTCTGTAGTCTTGCCCTGGTACTTCACGCGCCTGTTCAGCTCGTCTAACACGGGCAATGTTCCAAGCAAACACGACAAACGAACAGACGTTTTCTGCAGTTTCAGCCACGAGTTTCGGTACTCGTGGTAGACGTCTTGGGGAATTGCGCTCACGGGAGACCCTGTGTCCACGAGCATCTTGAGTGGCACGCCGGCCCAAACAAACTTTCGCATTACTGGTTCTACTAAACCAACCAAATTGTCTGACCTAGCGTGAGAACATTGGAGCGTAAACAAGCTTCCTTCCTCGCCTGATAAGCTGTCGCTGCATTCGACGGCCTTCATTCCAGGTTCGTGGTTGGCTTTGAATCCACGGCCCCCTTTCCTGGGAGTAGTAAGGTCTCGGTAGCACCTGGCAATGTGCCCAACCCGACCACAGTGATGACACGAGGCTCTTTTAAATTTACACCATTCCGCGTCGTGCGTGGAGCCTCGAGCGTGAGCAGGCTAGCGTCGTACGCCTCCGGGAGCTTTGAGGAAGTGGCGATCGGCGATGTGGGCCTTGTGTAACCGCGTTGATATCGGACTCCGGCGTCGGCTTCATGGCTGCGATGTTTACGGTAGCGGATTCCGCGGCGAGCACTATGTCCTCGGCCACTTGTACCGTTAAGTCTCTTTTCGTGAGCAGCAACTTCCTTACATCTTCGTTGGTGATTCCGCAGATGATGCGATCACGGAGAAGGCGATCGCGAATGTCCCCGAAGTTGCAGGTCTCGGCAAGACGGCGAATCGCGACGAAATATTTCAAGACGGACTCGTCTGGCTTCTGATCTCTTTTAAAAAACTTGAAGCTCTCAGTGATTTCGTTCAGTTTCGGTGCGTAGTACGTTCCTAAGCGCTCTACGACTTCGGTATATGTAAGCGAATTGACCGCTGTCGACAAACTGGATGCTTGCAAGATTTCGATTGTCTTCGAACGTAATGCGGACACGAGCAACGTTCGTTTAAGTACCGCGTCGGTCACTGCATTCCCCTCGAAGAACGCTTCCAAGCGTGTCAAATAGGTGGTCCACTTATATGATGCCTCGTTGAACTGGGGAACAGAGAAAGCCATGGTGTGCTTGGTCGAGGTGGGTTGACCGGTTTCAGACATTGGGTTCATCCTCGTCGCCAATGAAGTAAATTCGGAAGTCAAAATGAAGAAGTCATGTCAGCCTAGCTGGTTGTCACTAGAGCCACTCTATATGGCAGCGTAGCTGCCAGAGTAGCGACACGACGCAAAATTATCTAGATGCACGACGTCAGAAGCGCTGATAGTGATCTCCATTTTGGGCCTGGGAGGTTGCCATGGTAACCGTGCTTCTAGCGACGCCAAGCGGCAACCTTTGTAGCCTAGTTGATATCTCCATTCGTTCATTGAAAAGTGGTATAAGACGCTTGGCATCGCGCTACGGCAAGAACCTCTGGAGGAACGGTGCCTGTTTTCTCTGAAAAGTGAGACGATTTGTAGCCCATGAAGGGACTGTCGGGCGACGAGAGCTGCTATGGTATTGTACGTGCACGGAGAATGCGACTGGTTTTCGGCGCCGCCGGGATGGCGGCCGCTTCGTGGGACGAACATACCGTCCTAGTACTTTCGGACTTCGCTCCGATGGAACGAAATCCGATTGCGCCGGCCGCGACGGTACGATTGGCTCGGAACATGACTGCTGCTCGACTGCCCTATAGTGAGATAGTATACATGTTTAGCATCATACTTCTTCAAGACCCGATCATCCCTTCAAGATGAGATTTTCTCACCGACTGGTGAGGAGCGACGTCGACGGGGTTCAACCAAGAAGGACGGCATGGTGGTCTCTAGGGAATTGTTGACGCCATCAAAAGAGACGGACGCCGGATATGAGGTGTTCTTGCCGACAGGCCAAATGGTCGTTCGGAAGTTTACCGGCATTCAAAAAGTCAATATTTTTATCTGGTGTAGCACACACATCCGTGTGTGCTACAAGGGACCACGAAATTATTTTTAAACTTCTTCTTCTTTACCTGTAATCCTCAACTCAGAAGAGAACTGTGAAATCACGCAGTCGTGACATGCTAGGGCACCGGTGCGATGACCCCAAGCTTTCACCGTGCTTTTTAAGCACACCGTAGAACTTGGCATTCGCAAGTAATGATATGTTCCGTCAGGGCACTCATTCAACAGAAACGCGAATTCAAATATCCATGAACGAATTGATTGCTGACGAGCGCATACATCCGAGCGACGCAGTTCTCGTTGTCCAATGCGTGAGTTGGGGTCGGCTGACGTCATTTCGGCCTTTGTAGGCATTGTAAAGAGGATATTTAGAACCATACACACATGATGATAACGTCATAGCACACTGACATTAAGGAGCACAAAACGGGCCCAGCTACAGAAAATAAATATTACACTCGTAAGAAATAAATACGTCTGTAACTTGTTAGTTACAAAGGCGAACACACCTCTGAGCATCTAACTCAAACTCAAACTCTTTATTTCTCTCCGTTTTGGAAGTTTAATAGTATGTGTTCATGCATTGTCATATAGCAGGACATTTCATATACGTCACTTGAGCAAACGCCAGTTTTTCACTTGAAAAACAAACAAAAAAACACTGCGATCAAATGCAAGCTATTGCAACGAAAGCAAGTTATATCGAAATCTTCAGATCTGCCGATTCGTAAAATTGGCGATTAGTAAAAAAGGTTAAAGATCGCAGGAGCTTCCTCGCTGAAAAATGCTGTGATCATTCGGTAACCCAGCGCTGAAACAATTTTCCCTAGGTCCTACACGCGCCGTATAGACGATTGCAAGCTGGGCGACTTCCCGCCGCCATGTCTCTGCTCCAGCAGGCACGCCCGTGCGATTACGAGCTTGCGGAAGCTACGTTCACCCGCGCGTTGCACGCGCTTGCACGCATGGGGCACCACTTGTGGCGCCATGCTGCTTGCAATTGTCTATACCTTTCTTTAGGATTATCAGAAATTCAGACCTTCAAAGGAAGCTAGAACAATGCAAAAATGTTATCCTAAAAGCTATGTGGAGCACGAACTTGTACTCCACATAGCTTTTAGGATAAAATTTTAGCATTTTTCTAGCTGCTTCTTTTTGCAGGGGTTGTGGTGACGTCAAAACGCCGAGATCTGAGTGGCTCCGATTAAAGGAGAGTGGGTAGACCTAAAAGCAAGCTGCCTTGAGGTCCACCCACTATTCTTTATTCAGAACCAATCAGAGCTTGGCATTCTGACGTCACCACAACCCCTACTAAAAGAAGCAGACGAACGTGCTCTGCGCATATCGTAAAATCGTTGATTAGTATGCTTGGGAGTTGTGTGAATATTTATACAGCGTGTAGTTGGTCAGCCATTTCAAAGTTGCGACGAGTCACTCGATGTAGATGAGCAATTTAGCCAATGCAGTATAACCGCTAGCTCTATAGGTCTTTAACGTGCACCACGCAGTAGTGATACACAACCGCAGGCCGGTACGATGCTCATCCAGATCGAAACGGGCAGGGGTGGGGATTGAACCCAGGTTCCGTGATTGATTAGTACAAAACGTAAACATTGCAAGAGCTTCCTCGCTAAAAGTTTGTGGCCATGCGGTTACCTGGTGCTGAAACGAATTCCCCAAAGCCCAACATGCGACGCATAAATTTCGCATCGATTCTCAGACACTCCAACGTTCAAATAAAGCTAAGAAAATGCGAAAATTGCATGCTAAATGTCTTATCGATCCTCAAACACATCCGGAAACCCGAGCACCGCTAAGGCGATATTAATGATGCTGTCGCACAGGTGCTAATATCCAGAGCGATCTTGCACAGAAAGGGTATAAAGTATCATTCTTTCAGATCTTCACGTTATACCTACGTCAGAAAGCACGAAGAAGCCTTAAATCGTCGGCAAGCTGCGGCACATCACGACTCCGCGCACCGAACAAACTCGCAACCACCAGCTCTGGGCGCTGCCATCTTACCGATGACATCACGGCTCTTGAGAGGTCACGTGACGAGTCGTCACTCGGTTGCTACAGAAACCGAGCCAGCTCAGCTCGTTGCTATGGTACCGCGTGTGACCAATCGCGGTGAGAGGCGGCACATGGAAAAGCGTGGCGCTACTCTGGCAGCTACGCTGCCATATCGAGTGGCTCTAGTTGTCACAAGACTGCACGTTTATTCGTCGTCGTCGTCGTTTGCCTTATTTTTCGGCGCGGCCGATCTATCAAGATCGGGCGTTTAAAGTAAAAGAAGAAAACAAAACTTCGGTCAGCCGCGTGAACCGCAGCGCGTGCAGCGTCATTCGCTCCCCAACAAAGAGAAGACCCCTTCGAATCAGTGGGATATAGGCGTGTGTCTGGGGAGCTGCTATTATGAGTCTCTCTAAGGCCATGAGCCTCTCTAAGGCCAGGAACTCGAGGGAAGATTTGAGGCGGTTCCGATCACCATCACCGTTCTGGAGGCGGCGACAACATGAAGCCTCCTGCGTAAATCGCAGCCGCCTTCGGAACTCTTCGAGGTTGCTGAACAGCTCGGAAGCCAGTGGCGGAGAGGTGGACAATGGGGCAGCAGTCGAAGAGGAGTTAGCAGAGCCGCTGCCCAGAAAAAAGCTTCAGAAGAGGAAAACGCGAATCCTGACCCGTCGTCGCTGGACGTGTGGCCGACAGCTTTGTGAGCCCAACCAAGTGCCCGAGGAAGATGCACAGCTGCTTAGCTCTCCATCACCCAACACGCCACGTCATGCCAGATCAGCCAGCTACGAGAGTACGTGGTCGCGGCGTGAGTGTAGCGACCCAAATCACCAAAGTACTGCATGCGACAAGTCGCAAAGCCTGGGCACCGTCGAGTATAGCCTGAAGAAGCGTAGTCGTTGTCAAAGCCTTGTCAATCTGAGTGCGTTTTCAGACTTGACTCTTCCGTTCGCAACCAGTGAACATGAAGAGAGGAGCGACGCAAGACTACGGATTCTGGCGGAGCCGTCTTTGTTTCCCCGAGCAGTCCACTCTGGCTGGATCAGCACATCTCGGTTCAGAAAGGACAACTGCATAAAGTCAACTTCAAACGTCCAAGGAAGTCAACTAGACTGGGCGTATTCCGTTCGTAACAACAGTCAAGCAACGTCAGCGCCTCAACCTCGGAAGTGTCTAGAATCAAGACACGACTATCATAAACGCCTTCATGATAAAAAAGACACGAGAAGCCAGCTGTCAGTGCAAGATCTGGTCGACAACAACCATCGACAGCTGACTTCAGACGCAATATGGACATGCAAGCTAAAAGAATCCACTGGCGCCTCGAGGCCTGTTTCATCAGTGTGGTCGGACTTCAAGTTGGAGAACGCGATGGAGAATTCCGCTATATCGATTAGTGGTCTTAGACGAACTTTACCATCTTGGCTTGAACTAGACAGCGACACGAGCTTCTCCGCGTCTTCAACTGGTGTTATGCCGCATTTCTCGGGTTTAGAGTCTCGTCCTGCTAGGAATTCTGATGAGGACATTGCTCTCATAACGCAGTCTTCCATTAGTGGCGCCACATCCACAGAAGGTGCAAACACAAAATCTATCACCCCTGAAACTGTTTTACAGACTCCCGTAATTTTACCACATAAAAGTAATAACTCAGAAAAACTTTCTATTGTGCAAGACTCTGCTCATGCTCCCGACCTCACCAAGGAAACTAATCATGGTGTCGGTGATTACTCGAACGTTCGTTCCAAATCGTGGAAAACATACCAAGCGTTGCTTAGGCGAATATCTCCTGTACTCGGAGAGCGTGCCATAGAACTTCCTCTAGTCGAGACCCACATATTCCACAGCCACATTATGCGAAAGGGCGGCTTCCCCCAAAAAGCTGAGCGAGCCCACGTCATCCGGTGCAGGGTGCCGACTGAGGTTCCCCAAGGAACTAAAACCTCTTTCAGCTTTGATATGCTCTCTATATCCTCTAAAGGGACGAAAGATTCGCAGCCTCCCCTACTTGACCGTTCTTCCCCTTGCGCTATGAGCAACATAAAGCAAGACGGAAAGCATCTGCTCAAAGGGCTCAGAGCGACAGGAGCCAGCGGTTTTCTCCCACTGAACAAGGCAGCTGATGCAAAACGCCCGCAATCACCTTCTCGGAGTTTCCATTGCAGCCCGTCGCACAAAATCGTAGGAGCCATGGATTCTCATGGCGTCATTGTCAAGAAAACAAACAGCACTACGTTGCTTCAAGAACCTCTGACTGTAGAGTCAGAGCAGCCATTCAGACACATCATACTGTGCAAGCGCAAGTTGCTGCTATGCCCATTCATTCCGCTACTGGCGTTGGCATTAATATTTGCAAGCACATCCACGTTCTTTCATAACTCGAAGCCTACTATGCCTCTGCGGAATCATACTGAGCATACATCCAGAATATTGTCAACGGGTAGAAATAATACCACGATATATCACAATGCTTCCCAAGAGGACTACGATACATGCTCTACGGTCTTTTGCAAGCGAAATGGAGCCTATCTGTATGGCCTTTTGTCCTGGCACCTAGACCCTTGTGACAACTTTTATCGGTTCGTCTGCAGTCGCTGGAAAAGCGTCGCTAGTGCCACCAACACTGACCTGAAAGTTGATGTCTCGGCCACTGTTTGGGACGATCGGAGCCATCATCTGGAATACAGTGTGCACGCTCTTTTGCAAAGAAGCCACACGGCGCAAGACGTAACACACCTCAAACGACTCTTCTACGAGTGCATGAATACACGCCAATTGGACATTGATGACTGGGCACCGATGCTCGAACTACTATGGCAGGTAGGCCTGGAAGGTTTTCCATTTAGCTCCTCCCTACACCGAAACAGCACCTCAATCTGGACGGTGGCCGCCAAAGTGCTCAAGATGACGGGAGCCGAACCGCTTTTGAGCATGTCCACCTTGGCACACCCATCGAAGGCGAACGCGGGCATCATCAGCGTTGGTCCGCCCGATATGTTGGCGCCAAAAGGCAGCTCTCAGCAGCAAGCAACGCAGTTCTACAACAGAACAGCCTTCGCCTGCATGACTGCTCTCAAGAAACAGCGCAACCCATCTAACTACTCACTCGAAGTGGCTTCTCTTGCGTGGCGTCTTGAGGAGCTCGTCTACTCCCACACAGTGATGTCTGGCCTGCCGAAGCGCCGTGTACAACCTCTCAAAGCGCAACCCGAGGTTTTTAGTTTCCTTGGCGAGTTTTTTCCTAGCAGCGGCTCTGCGCTATACATTGGTAGTCACACAGACGTCTTGGTCCACTCTCCGGTCTTCTTTGACGCCCTGATTAGCCTGGTGCACTCTACTGAACCGTACATCCTCATGAACTACATCGGAGTTAGGTTAATGATTGCGGTGGCTGCTTTTGCGCCTTCCTCGGGCCGGGTTCTTGTGCAGACTATGGTGGAACACCAGTATGGCAGAGCACGACCCTCACTGCCCCGCTGGAAACTGTGCATCCGTGCGGTAGAAAAGGCGATTCCCGACTTGTTTTTGCACGCAGTGCGGCTCGCCTACAAGACCCAGTTCGCCATGGACTCTGTGAAGAGGCTGCTGGATTCGGTCAGGCAGTCACTTGCCGGTGACTTAGCCAAACTAACCGTGCTTGATCGAGAATCGCGCGCCCAGGCTTTGGGAATGCTAAATGTTACACAGTTTCGGCTTTTTAGGCCGTCATGGCTGACCAACAAGGAAAAACTGGAGAGCTATGTGAGGGCACTACCTCGCGTAGTGCGAGGCCAGAACCTGCGGTCCTTTCACGCACTTCACAGTCACAGTTTCACGGAAAGGCTTCGCCGAGATGAGCCCGACCGGTGGCAGGGTTCAGCTTTTGACCGCGATTGCAGTCATGACGGAAAGGTGGTGTTTGTGCCTGTCCTCCTTTTTAACTTTTCTGTGTTCAACCCCGGCGCTGACCAGAGCCTAGAGTTGCCACATGCCGGCGTGCGCCTTGCTCGTTGCTTGCTGCAGCTGCTACTGGCCAACGTGTCTCAGGACGCGACTGCCGCCGGCGGACGCCTCTGGTGGCCCGACATGTCCAGCTCGTTCCTAGCCGTCTCCCAGCTCTGCTTTCACCAGTACGGCCTGCTGCATGTCGGCTCCCTCCAGTTGCTCGAGTACACGGCCGCCATCAAGCCCGCCACGGATCTGTACCAGGAGGACAAGCGAATCGACATTCGCTTCGAAACGCTTCCAGCTTACAGTGCCGTGCACCTGTTTTTTGTTTATTATGCCCTTTCTTTCTGTCAAGAGTCAAAATCGGACAACACCACCACGGTGGCTAGTTATTTGACCAACGTGCCACTCTGGAACAACCGACTGTTTCAGGAAACTTTTCGTTGCCCTGTTGGTTCCAACATGAACCCTTCCAATAAGTGCGTTCTCTGGCGGGAAGTTCACTAGATAGTCCGAGTAACTGTATTGAGTGCAATCATACCTATGCGGTTTTCGCGAACGTTCGTCGGTGCGTTTTTGCTTGAACAGATTTATTTTACCCGAGCTACGGTAGAGCTGGCGTTGACAGTAATAGCGTGAATCATATAAAGTCACGTTAAAACTTGAAGGAATTGCTGCGCTGCCATTTTAGGTACGCTGAAGGACCGAGAACTCGCAAAAGATTACAACGGTGTTGTCATCAAACGAAGTAGAACCACCGTTGTCGAATTCGGGCGGATATATATGCACGTTGAAAAACGTTAAGCGTTCTGCAATGGTTGTTACCGTATCAAGGTGTGTAAATAAAAATCATGGTTAAATAGACGTGAAGATAAAGCTTCAAACGCACCATTGCATAGCACGTGTCCGTTTAGAAGTGCTGTCAGTGTTTTAATAACATACGTAACATCTCATAAAACGAGAAGCGCGCAGGCGATGGCTTGTTTTTGACACAACTGACTATGATGAAATTGACATCTCTACTCCTGTTCCCCTGCTTGGTGTGATTGAAATTAGCTGCAACAAAACGCGCGTTTAAACCTGAATCACGGGTTTAACGTGGAATCTGCCGTCAAATACATCAATTTTAAAATTGGCAGTGACAAACTGTGACAAAAGCCGAAATTAATTTCGTTAAAAACATTTGTCTGCACAGTCCACATTACAAGTAAGCTCAAACCGACCTTGAACCTATCTTGCTGCTTGTTTTTTTTTTTTTTAATAGCAGTGGCGTCATGTAGTACATACGTAAAGTGTTGGTTACACAGCACACCGGCGGACGGTTCGCTTTCACCCCACCAGGCGACTGTGGAGCACAGACTAGTTAGTATACGACAGCGTACGGTTCGCCAACTAGTTCAAGGGGGATCAAGTGATGATCAAGAGTTGCCGGCAGACGTCAATGGCGAAACTGCGGTGTACTTGCCTTTCCTTTAGCGCGAACATGGTATGCCTACTTTTTCGCATTTTACTCGGATAGTCTAGTGTCGGACCACCTCATTTGGTGGCTTACAAGAATCCATTCCACTAAACCAGCATTTAAAAATATTTCAGGTGTTATAGGAAAACCGAAAAAACCCGAGGGTTTTGTGTCCAGTTTAGCTGTGTCGCTCACTCTACAGTGGTACGTCTAGCTGTGATCAGAGCCGTTTATACTGAGAGAGTTTGGCCTTCTTAAGGAGATTTTGGCAGTCTGACAACCACAGCAGCGTAGTCTGACAACCGGGGGATGACTACTTCCGTCCGCCATATTGTGGATCTGCCTCATAGGAACTCTACGCGATTTCACAGGAATGAACAAGACAAAGAAGTAACGCCATATTGTGTTATCGCGAAATCCGCTGGTTCTAGCGGCCAACAAGCTCCGCCCATCGGCCAAACTCTCTCAGTATAAACGGCTCTGGCTGTGATCGTTGCAAGTTTTTATTTTTCCTTCCGTAGCACTTGTGGGTAATGCATAGTTATAACGCTGTGACTAATTAGTCACATAAATTTATCGAACCTAGATTAACGTCGTGAAATTTTTGTTTTGTTTTTGTATTTATTTATGTTAAGCTCTTTGTGGAAATTTACTGTTCTAATTTGCTGACACAAATTCCTCAGAGTCCCACACACAACAACCGGTGTGCAAACGTCCTTCTACGTTCAGCGGATTTCTAGTCGTCATAATCCAGTGCTAGTATGAGGAGGGTATATAGTTGCCATGTAAGCATGTAAGTCACTCGAATATTATTTTTTGGTGTAAGAAAGACTTCCTCTCGTCCCTTTGCAAGCTACATTACCTTCAATATTTTTTCGTACTTCTTCGTGTCTCTGCATGGTTATCGTTCTTCGTAGTCGTTTAAGTTCTATTGAATCTTGTGATGCATTTTCTCCTGCGGAAGGTTCGTTAAAAGGGCATATATTTCACCATGCGACTACCGGGGTTGTCGACGCATATTACAATATCTTTCCTCACCCTTTTATGTTTCGATCGTGTTATGTTTGAAAAAAAAAAGTCAAATTTGGGGGTTTTACGTGCCAAACCTACGACGGGCATCTGGCACGCCCCAGCGGAGAACTGAGGATTAATTTCGACCACCTGGGGATCTTTTGACGTGCAACCGAAAGCTCGGTTACACGGCGCCTTCTCCGCAATAAGCCTCCGTCATATTGCGGGCACCTCGGTCGGGATTCGAACCCGCCTGTTATGTTTGAAGCATTTTAGTGTTTGCGTGAGCCAGTACCAAGACCGCGGGGTTTGTTTCTTGGCACCGTGTAACACGTATTCTTGCATACCGCTATATCATTCGGTGCTGTGCCCGTTAAAGAAGAAAGAGAGTTTCAGGGAACCGTTTTTGCACAGCCGATACGGTGCGATGGGTCCTCCGGTACGCACTGCGCATGCGCGAGTCTCATGCGGTAGCCCATGCGCACTTCGTACAGGAGGGCTCATCGTACCATATTGGGTGTGCAGAAACGATACCCTTAAACTCTCTCATAGGTAACGAAGTAGCGTTACTCGTTAGATGGTAAAAATTAACGCGTTATGAGATTCGTTATGGTCCGGAAATTGTGACAAGATACCGTTACCATTACTCAAAATAAATAACGTTACGTGTTGCGTTTTTTTTTTTTTTTTTTTTTTGGGGGGGGGGGGGGGGGGAATTTCGGAATTAATTAGAGGCAATAAGCCGCGGATACAAACAGTTAAACTTCGACAGGGTGATTTCATTATGTGCTATACGAGATTCTTTTTTAATCGAATACAGACTTTTTTAAGAAACGCAGTGAAAGATAGACAAATTCGGTCTGCAAAAGTGAGTTATATGGCCAGGCGGACATTATGTTCAAGAGGTAATTCGACGCGAATACATTAGTAAGGGATAGGCTACGAAAAAACAGCGTCTATGTGGGAAAGTCCTGACTATCCCTACACCTTTCTTTACAATGCATAGCGCAAGTTCGTCTGCTTCTTGCATAGGGATTACGATGACGTCATAACGCCGAGCTCTTATTGGCTGATTGAAAAAAAAATATAGTGGGTAGACCTCGAGGCATCTACCATTGAGGTCTACCCACTATCCTTCTAACAAAAGCCAATCAGAACACGGCGTCGTTTTGACGTCACCGGAACCCCCGCGCGAGGAGCAGACGACTTCCTCTTCGCATATAGATCCTCAGCTCAATTTACGTGCTCCACGAGGAATTCTAAGAGCAATCGAGACAGTATTACATCGTCCAAGACTTAAAGTTGCACACACCAACAATTGCCTTCATCAAATAGGTGAATCCGACTCTTCCGAATGCATATCACGAGGAAAAGTCTATGACATCCAACACGTGCTCTGCGATTGCATAGAATGCAGCCTTGAAAGGAAGGCAATGAAAACCCGATTGAGACTGACGGATGACCAGCAAATAGACCTTCATGGTCATGTTCATGCCGATCGTGAACTGCCCGTTTTGAGTCGCGCTCACTCTCTACTCCATGGTCACGTGCCGTTTTCTATGGTTTAGACACAACCACCAAACATTGTTGTCTGTATGTTTATACAGCCGGAAGTTAGTCTGCCTCAGTGGGCGTCTGGTGTCTCAGCTGCAGATGAGCAATTTAGCCAGTGCGGTACAACCGCTAGCCTGGGGTCTTTAACGTGCACCACGCAGTAGGGATACACGACCGCACGCCGGTACGATGCTCATCCAGATCGAAACGGGCGGGGGCAGGGATTGTTCTGCAGCGCGAGCTTTCGCTCCTGACTTGTTCCAGTAACATTAGACAAAGCTAAGACGTGCCTGATCCAAGAGACACCGATTTACCCGTTCCAAAATAAAAAAGGCGAAAAAATATTTAAAGAACGCATCGGGACGCCAGATCTTTTAACGTCACCACGCAGAGATAAGAGAGGCATACCCTAGCGGTGGTGGCATGAATCTGCTACTTTCGATAGTCTTGCGGCGTTAAATCTGGCCGATTTCAGACGTCGAAAGGTGTTTTTTCATTCTTCAGCACTACACAGAAAGATAAAAGCTCAGTGAAGGTGCCATAAGGAGTGCGAGGCCAAGTAAACTGAGTTTGTACTACCCAAAATGAGGGCGCCACAGTATGTTCGCAGCTTCAGCGCTGGTGGCCTATTCTGAGTTTAGCGGTCTTTCGGGCGTTGATTCAGAGCACGGTGTAAGATACACTCTTTAGGTGAGGACACGGCGGGGCTGATTGCGTGGCGCGAGGAATCAGATAGTGTTCGTTCGACGGGCATCCGAAAGGCTGCATTATTCCGCGGCCACCGTGCCCGCGGCTGACAGTGTCGCCGGCGGCCAAACGGCGAAACTATGTGAGAGCGAAAAGAATTATCTTAGCTCCATGACACCCCGGTACACCGTGGTCTTTCTGCACGAGCGACAACCTCGCTGGAGCTCTGCGCGTGTGGAGCATGTGGCGGCACGAGCCGTCTTTGCCGTGCCCACGGGTCGACGAGTCATCTGCCGGCGCTGCTTGGAACCATAGTGAGAGAGAGTGAAGAGAGAGAGAGTGAAAAGCGAACTTTATCTACACTGCGCGAGGAGCGCGCTGTCCTCACCTGAAGAGTAATATCTTATATCGTGATTCAGAGCGAGAAGCGCGTGCCTCACACGTAGTGGCCCGTACTCGGCTTGTGCTGGGACCACTTTCGAACAGTTGACTCCAGGATTTTGAATAAAAAAGTCGACAGTAGCCCGTATCTTTCCTCGCCCTCAGCATTGCCTGCGAGGACCGCCTTTCCCGGGTCTTATCTTCAATTCGCCTCCCACCCGACCGTGACCCCGGCTGAAGCAGCAGAAGCTGATTTATCCCGACAGCGACGAGGCAAGACATCGCCACCACCGGCGTTCAAGGCTATCCACGTATCCCTGCGCCGGTACACGACAGCACCTCTCGGTTCACCCCCTCACTGTTAACATCGGCCACCTCTAAAAGACAAAATGACGACGAGGGTGGGATTCGAAAAGGGCAGCGACAGGTTCAAGGCACGCTCTGCGTCCCGGTCGCAGAGTTGGCAAGAACCGGCGCATCTTGAACGTTTTCTTTTTGTTCGCAGCTTGGTGCCATTTTGTTACTACAATTTCGGGCCAGTCGAGCTAGCGTTTTGTTTCAGAGCGCAGCAGGCGCCCGTTTTCGGCTTGAGCGGTGTCGCCGTCGCCGTCGGCGTAACCGTGAGGTCACGTGACCGCCCCCCGTGATTTCATGTGGCCCCCGTCAGGTCACGTGACCCCCCTGAAGTCACGTGACCTCACGGGCCGGGGGGGGGGGGGGGGCGGGGGGATCACGTGGCCCCCATGGAGGACTAGCAGGCAGGATGACGAGGTGAGGAAAAGCGAGGAGGGCTATACCCTCCACTCAGTACCCTTCCATCCTCCTCCTCAAGAGCTGCGCTCTAATTCGGCGTTACAGAGAGTTGTAAACGGCCTTTCATTTTTTCTTTTTTGCTTTTAGTGCGACCTACTTCTAGCCAGGCAGCACTTGTTTCTCCGACCCAGTGCGTCTCGGAACTCTTGTACGCCCAACGTTTAGACGCCATGTTATTTTTTTTTTTTTTTTTAGACGCAGCGCGTTTCCAATTTAGTTGCTCCAGGCAAGAAATAAGCCCCGAGAAAGTTAGCTGGTTTTGCGAGCCAGTATTTTCTTCTTTTTTTTTCGTCCGCCCTGCGATGACGCGAACGTTTTCCAGGCGAGAAATAAGCCCTGGCCGAGGAGGTAGCTATATAATCTTCAGAAACGGCGATTTTTTTATTATTATTTATGGACCTTTTTTTGGGGGTGGGGGAGTTTTGTTTTTGAGTTGTACGTTCACGCGGTGGACGGAGGTGTAACGTAGTTACGCTAAAGCTGTTTCAAGTAACACCTTTTGGCGGGCTAGTTGGTTCATGATTTGTAGAAATAAATTAACTGCGCAAAGGACGAGGACAGGGGTAGAAACGAGTACGTCGTTTCGTGTGTCGTACTCGTTTCTACCTCTGTCCTCGTCCTTTGCGCAGTTCATTTATTTCTACAAAAGCTGTTTCTCGTTTCTTTTTTTTTTCTTTTTTTTTTTTTTTGTCGTGATACTTTGACGCCGATCCAAGATAACCATGGCCGCAAGCTCCTGCCTCCCGACATGACTGTTTGAAAGATGGCCTCCCGTGTTCATCGGCACCTTGCCCAGATGAAAGACTGTAGCGCCTGGTTTTCCTGTAAGGTCCGGTTTTCTGCTGCGTACGGCTTTTACGACACTGCTTCAGCGAAAGATCGCACACGCACGCGCCAAGAAATTTCAGCCACAGCCACCTCGCGTTGTGCTCCGCTTTCGCTGTTCAGCAGCCATCTTCCTTGGCACCGCCCTATGCAGAAGAATTAGCACCTCTTGCGTTCAAGACCAGTGGTGCCAGGAATAGGCTTAGTTTTCGAAAAGAGCTTTGTGTTCGACGATCAAGGTATCAAGGTTTTGGAAGCAATAACACTTGAAGATTCTCAACAAACTTTTCATAGAAGTGAATGAGCCGGCGTTTTTCTTGAATTTGAGTGTACGTATCGAAATGTGACTGTCTTTTTCTCGGATATGATTTTTCTTTAATTGTTTTTGGTGTCTTTATTACGAAACTCGAGAGTCGTATTTTAGCAGTTCTTACCCTTTCCTTTAGCAAATGTTAAAAAATTAAGAAAGAAAGAATAAGGGCATGTTTCTGAGTGCCCGCCCGCATCGCATCATGGAGCAAAGGAACCAGGTCTGGAACCTGTTCAATGTGCACCATGGGCAAGAAAACCGACACTCTCCACATCCTATGGGAGTGCCCCAAATCAAAGGAAGCCAGGACAAAGCACCGACCCCCAGACATTAGCTCCCTGGAGGGATGGACCCACCCGCCTGGATCCCAGGACAACCAAAGGAGAATCCTGAACGGCCTCCTAGATTTTATATATGAGGCCAAGTTGGACAACTTCATCTAATCCCTTCTCTTTTAATTCGTGCCAGCGTCCAGACCGCGTAGTTACCGACGCCCTCCCTCTCCTTTCCCCCTAGATTATGGCCAATAAACGCATTATGAACTGAACTCCGAGTGCTTTTGTGTTCTTTGTTTGGCTTTTCATTCTCTCATTATGTTTCTGTAAAAAAAAGAAGAAAGGGATAATGTAGTAGTCTGAGTTTCGCGGTTTTTAAGGCACGGGTTTCAAGCGAGAGAAGCGCGTGCCTCCCTCGCAGTGGCGCGTGCTCGGCTAGTGCGGGGATCACTTTGGAACAGTTGACCCCGGGATTTTGATTAAATAAGTCGGCAGTCACCGGTGTCCTTCCTCGCCCTTGGCGGGGCCAGCGAGGACGCGGTCCCCGCCGTTACTGGGTACTGTCCTCAATGCGCCTCAAACCCTACCGTGACCTAAGTTACCTCTAAGATACAAAAGACCCTGTGGCTGATGACCCTAACTGCATCGTACAAGCTACATGCACTCATAGACTTCTCAGGACCTTAAACTAAAAAAAAAAAAGCGGAGGCAGTGGGACACCGATTGGCGGCTTATTTATTTAGAAACAGGGTCATCTCTAGTGCTCGCGTTTGCCGATGCAATCGTCGTGACAAACCGGTGGTTCGTTGACCCACCAGTCTGGACATGGAACGTCAAGACAGGGGCCTCTTCTGAGTCGTCATCACTCCCCTGGTTGAACGCCTCGGGGATCGTCGTCGTACTGTTTACGCTGAGCGAAGCTGTCGTGGTCTCTGGCTTCATTTCGAAGACGATCGCCCGTCGGCCCTCCTTCTTTAGTCTGCCCTTGGTCGCGGCAAGAAAGACTACAAGAACCGTGAGCACTATGGAAGCAAAGACGCTAATCCGGAACAAAGCGCTGCTCGAGTCCTTGACGGGCTCGGTTTCGATCGAGTTGAATGGCACGACGCCAAGGACATCGGACGGTGGATCGGAGCTGGATTCAAGACCGACGTCCAAAGCAGAGAACCGTTCGGGCGAGTTAGAGGCGGTAGCTGGTGCTGGGAGGGGCGGCCGTCTCCTGGGGTTTCTAGACTCTTGGAGGTTCGGGACAATGAGAGCAGATGGATAAGACATTTTTCTTCTTTATCTAATCAAATTCGTTGCAAGCAGCTCGCGCTAAAGAACCCGTGGATCCTGGGTTCAATCCTTATCCACCCCATCCCTGCACGCTTCAATCTGGATGGGCATCGTACTGGCGTACGGTCCTATATAAATAGAGAGTTTTAATAGATTGTTTCGATATGTTTGATATTCAAATTCAAATTCGTTTATTTTGCCACAAACAGTACATTTGTGACAGGAGAGCTGGAAAAAAAGCTACAGGCCTGCAGCTTGACGAGTCCCAGCGATACCCGATAACAGTACGATGCATATGCGTAACGGCGGTGTGTGTGTGTGTGTGTGTGTGTGTGTGTGTGTGTGTGTGTGTGTGTGTGTGTGTGTGTGTGTGTGTGTGTGTGTGTGTGTGCGTGTGCGTGTATGTGTGTGTGTGTGTGTGTGTGTGTGTTTGTGTTTGTGTGTGAAAGGGGGGGGGGGGGGGGTTAAAGACCCCAGGTTAGCGGGCGCACGGCAATGGAAAAATCAAAAATAGGCCCGCGTTGCCCAGGGGGCGCTGCGAAGAGCGACTCGTTAAGACTATACTCTGTTTCACCTTATGATGTACCGCAGGGAAGGCTACAAGCGCGAGCTCCTTGCTCTAGGGCACGTCTTGGCGGCACAACCTCTCGTGCACTAAGGGCTGCTGCCAACGCTATATGAGCTCGCGCTTCTAGCCTTCGCTCCGGTACAACATAAGGTGAAACGTAGTATAGTTTTGGGTAGTACAAACTTGAGCGTCTTAAACTGTCACACACGCAGGAGCGTGCCCGCTCTGGTGCGAAATGCGAGATCCCGGGGAAAATACAAAGAAACAACAAGAATTCCACCGCCGTCGAAACACAGATCCAAACTAAGACGCTAATAGCGTGAGCCAAGAGACGCCGTTTCACGCCTACCTAAGAAAGAAAAAAAAAAAGGTGTGGGGGGAGGGTGGGAGAGAGCAAACGCTGCGGCAGCTGAGGTGTAACGTCGGAGCCGCTAAGGTGTCATTTCAAAGTAGATGGACTGAATGAGAGGTAAAGGTGCGGGGGCGCTCCATGGAGTCCCATAGGAGCACACCGGACGAAAACTCTATAGCGTTTTGGAACCAAGGAGGGTGTATTAAGTAGAGAGAATTCGTGAGCCTGTTAAACGAGTTTGTTGGACACAAAGTAGGACCGTCGTGTGGTGATTAAAGAACACTTCGAAAAACCCGCGCTTAAGTTTGAAATGCAGGGAACGACTAAACTGCATCTGTATGCATGAACCGTTACCTGTCGTTGTTGTGGCTGCCTGAACGTCTTACGGAATGTCGTTGATGTGGCACTAACTAACACAGCCTTGTGGTCACAAAAGCACACTTCCAAAATTGCGCACTCAAGTTTCAAGCCTGTAGTTCTACTTTCGCTAAATACTACTTAGAATTACTGCCTAACATTAACAACCAACAAAACCTGCCTTAGTTTTTGGGTTTTTTTTTTCTTTCTTTCTAGGCAATGGCAGTCGCCAAAAAAATTAGAGAAGTATGAGCATTGTCCATTCCCTCAACTCGGAGCCAGAGCAAGCGTCCACGTGACCTGGTGCCTATTCTACGACGCCACCGTTAATCATAGCCGCGAGCTGGGGTTGGCAAAGTAGAAGACGCGTGTTGAGCTCAGGGGTTGGGCTGTTCTCATCAACCCAGGGATTGGACATGAGCCACTACCCGAGTGTCCGCCGAGGCATGGATTGTTACGAGCCGAAGTCGAGTGGTCACGCAGTTGTTGTGTCCAGTCCATTAGCCGCGCCTGATTGTCGTCAGGCGGGTCGTTTTGATCCCCCAATTACGTCATCAAGGTTTGCGAAGGCAGAACTGAAAGAAATAGTCCTTTTTTATCCTTGCAATATCCTCGCGACAAAGAAGCCTCTAAATCAGTGGCGGTCTGTGCGAGAATACTTGGGCCATACTAGGACCAGTACGTAACGACTCTGCAAAGTCATGAACATAGCTTTATTGTTTTTTTTTTGCCCGAAATCTTTCTGGCAGAATTAGAAAAAACGCTTTGTTTTTATCGTTCCCATTATCAGCAGTCTCATGTTTATGTTTCTACTGCCGTCATGGTGTCCCGTAACGACGTATAGCCACAAGACGTCATGACACCACGCCACTCACGGTGTCACCAGATGTCATTAAGTCACGTGGCGTCACTGCGCAACGTGACTTGACATGACGAAGTCACGTCATGGTGTCAGCTGACTCCAGGTAACAGGTGACGTGATGATCATCACGTGGGTCCAGATAGCCACTCACACGCTCTGTTGGCTGTTAGTCAATCTATCAAGGCCTCCGCTGCGGCACAAGTCTGAAGGGTGGTCCAAACCAATCCTTTAATAGGGTCCGCAATAATGCAAAAGGCGGAACCCTTTTCTTTTATATATATCACTTCTGTTTGCCGTCTTAGCCCAGAAGCTTGCGGGGTGTTTGGAGGCGACTGGTGAAGGGACAGCCGGACAGTCAACGCGCCAGACCGCTTACAAGAAGGAAAAACGCCCATTAGTTTTCACGCGCGTTAGAAGGAAAGTAGGCACCATTTGTGGGTTTTCGGAGTGGCTTCGAAGGGGAGAATACAGTAAAACAGAGCCAAAAGCAACTGCTTGTTAAGCCTCCTTTTGTTTTTTTGAAGGGTTCCCGAGAGGCGATTTGAGAATCCATGGAATGCGATGATACCTTTTCATACCAGCCCACAGGAATCATGATCTAATGGCGAATTCCACTTGTCGTTTTGGAGGGCGCCGGGATCGACTTTTCTGGAGCGAGCCTATTTCACTGGGCGATCGGGATCGAGACCGACATGTTTCACTGGTCGTTTTGGATTAGCTCCCGCTCCAGATCTCAATCTGGATCCGAGAAAAGTTGCTCCCACGATTTCGGCGGATTCAACCAGAAGCCAGCCGGGCCAGCCCTCGGCGCACACACGTGACTTCCTTTCTCGTGGGGCATCTCGCCTCAGAAGAAGAAGAAGCACGTCGTGGGCTGGGCTCTTAGATTGTCTTGACATCTGAAGAATTCGTAATGGCCGCTTGCTTACCCCTAGGCTCGACAGCCGGTTCGTTTTCAAGGAAGGAGAAGAGAAGGTGTTTGCCGGCGCTAGGGGCATTCCGGCAATCTTTGCTAGAAGCGCCTGAGCCATTCCTGCCGGTCGTGCGTCGAACACGTGTTAGCGCCGCGATTGCGAAAACGTCTTCAAAACGACCGCGGCGGCCGCGGAAAGGGGATTCCTGGGCAGTTGAATGACGGGAAGGCATCCGCCGATCCCGGAGCAGTGGTCATGCTCCACTGGGGATCCGTAAGCAGGCGACCCCGTTCGGATCGTGTGCTCCAGCCCGAATCTGGTCAACTGATCCCGGCGCGCTCAAAAACGCCAAGTGGAATTCGCCATAATAAAATGAAAGCCGTTTAGAATTCCTTGTAATTCAGAATTAGAGCGCACCACTTAGGAAGGAGAGGAGAGTACAAAGAGGAGGGAATGCCCCTCCTCCTCCTCTTTCTCCCCTTCTCTCTCCCTCCCTCTCTTCTTCCTCATGACGTCACTTGTGACCCTAGTGAACCACGTGACGTCACTTGTGAAGGTCGTGACCTTCACAAGCAAAGGTCACATGAAGGCCGTGACCTTTATGTGATTTTCACGACAAGGTCACGTGAAGGTCATGACCTTCACTGTTTAGATTGTAACCTTTTTCATGGCCTTGAGTGACCTTTGTGACGTCACTTGTGACCCTAGTGACCTCCGTGACGTCACATGTTGCGTCATTATGGGAGACGTTCCATAACGTAAGTGCGGTTACGCCGACGGCGACGGCGACGCCGCTCTAGCGGGAAACGGGCGCCTAAGAGCTGCGCTCTAGAAAAGGTGGATTGCGTGTGGTGTTTATTGTTCCCACAGGCACAGCTAAGACAGACGCCATATGCCCTGCTTGCAATCGTTCAGACTACACCTACTACATATTTAAAAATAAAACTTTATTTCAGCATAATGTTTGATTTGTAGCAAGAAATGTTTTTTGTTTTGTTTTTTCACATATACTATATATATTATAACCGGGCAGCACTTGCGAGACAGCACCGATATATTGCTTTTTAAAATGAACACGACGGCATGGTATCGGTCATGTTATGATGGATACCCCCTCGTCAGCCTCTTGGATGGCAGACGGCTTGAGATCCTCCACTGACGTTGTGCCTCGTTGCTTTGTCTCGGCGGACTCCACTGCTCGTCTCCCACCGAGCTCATCGCTGTCGTCTTCGGTAGTAGAGGTTTGGTGGGTACCCTGGTCAGCCTCATAGATGGTAGACGGCTTGAGATCATCCGCTGCCGTTGTTCCTCGTTGCGTTTTCTTGGCCGAATCCGCTGCTCGTCTTCCACCGCGCTCACCGCTTTCTTCTTCAGTAGTAGAGGTGTGGCGAGGCCATGTCGATCGCGTTCGCGTGAAGTTCCGTCCGACGTACGCGGTAACAAAGGGCTGGGACCGTTTCCTCACGGAGCCTGCAGCGACAATCATGACGCCCAAGAGGACAATGCTGAAGCCCAAACACAGGACGCAGTAGCAAATGATGGTGCAACGATCAGAGCTGGACCACCGTTGGTCCTTGCTCGTCGCGGGATACCCTCCCCTTGACTCGAGTTCTAACAGAGACACCACCTCTGGAGACTGAACTTCTGACGGGGACGCCAATCCTGGAGGCGACCTCGCGTCCTGGTCGGCGTGGCGAACGTCGTCCGTGAGCGGAGACCACTGCGCCTGCAGCAGTTTCGGGCTGGACGCGGTGCCGAGGCCTGGTCCCAACTGGTCGACGCCGAAACGACGATCCGACCGATGCCGGCTTGAGTTCATGGTTGTTATTGTTTTCTTCTTCTTTTGCCTGGTACTCGCAGACTCGAAGGTCATCACAATCGGAAGAAATAAAAGGTTAAATATAGGCCTGTTAATATTAATATAATAATAATAATAATAATAATAATCAGTGTTTTTATTCGTGCCCAGGAACAACCTTGCGGTCTTGGTACAGGTGCACCGAGTTAACAGACAACACAAACAACGGACAAGCCCTAAAAACAAAAATGCACAAAGAAATTACAAAAATAAACACAAAGCCACAACACACGATAAGCTTAATGGTATTACCGCCACCAGCAATCGTTAGATAGAAAAGAAAAAGGCATCCAAAGTGTGGAATTCAGGTGTGAACACCCCAAGTTAGTGCATACAGTTCAAATTTAAAGGGACCATGAAGGCAGTTTCGAAGTTTTATTGGACGATTGAAATGGATGTCAGGCACGTCCCAGATACCGTTGACCAAGTTCTAGCGCGAACAGAAGTTTGGGTGCCGCACCAATCGAGCAAACAGGCGCGGTAATAATAGCACCGGGAACGATGCCTGAGACCCCACCGAGGCGGCGGCAGAAAGGTGAACTAAAGTGCGCCGTCGAAGCGTGACGACAACGGGCTCCTCGTCTGGCGATTGGTTCAAACGATAGACGCGCCCTTGGTTTTGATTTCGGTGCTGAGATGTGATGAAAAATTTTTATTTGAACGTTGGATAATCTTTTGAAGTTGTGGTTGGGAATTAATAGGTTCCATACCGTGTATAAAAGCATAATCTGAAGCGATCCCTCCGTTTGTCACTGGTTGAACGCATCCCGCACTGCTACCTCGGGCGCGTAACAAGCGTCGAGCAACCATGGACAAAAAAAGAAAAAGAGGTACGAGCGCCGGGGGCGACGGACGTTTATGTGCAGTAGTAGGTTGCGCGAAAGGTCGGCTAAAAACGTGCGGTCGATCGGGCGACGTTAGTTTGCATAAACTGCCGACCGGTGCAACAATGCGCAGCATTGTGTGTGTGTAAAACTTTTATTGAGCCTTGCTGCATCGCACTCGTAAAGCGCCAATCCAGAGTTCTGCGTCCTTAGCAGCATCTCCCGTTCAGTCGGCGTGAGGTCGCTGAACGGAATCTCAAACTCGTTTGCGAGCGCGGAGTTGTCGTCCATTTCTTCCAGGTTTTCTTCACAGACCGCCGTGCACTAGAGCGAACCACGTGTGCACTAAATCCTACCGATGCCGACAGTGGTCCCTGACGTCACTTCTCTTTCCAGAGGCGAAAAAGGGAAGAAATCTGAATGTTTGTTTCGGTTTCGCAAATTTATTTGCAGGTACAGAAATAAGAGTCACAACGTTCTAGAAAAAATTGTGTGGCATGTCAGGGCCCCAATGCTTCCAAAAACACCTTCTCAAAAAAAAAATTAAATTGCCTTTATGGTCTCTTTAAGTGTTAGCTTTTAACATTTTTACAAACTGCAGCATGTTATTGTTAAATATATCGCGTGTTTCAGAAAAAGAATTATAAGTGTGCCCAAATCTGGACACAGGATCGTGGAGGTTGAGTAGACGCTTATTGCAGAAGGACGCATTTTGCCTTGTTATTTTTAGAGGAATTTTTAAGAGTACTCTAGACGTCAATACCGTGCAATCAGTGACGGCGTGGACAAGTTTGTGTAAAAATAAGATATCGGCAAGTTCTCTCCTACGACGCAGGGTAGGTAGTGCCACGCTACGCTGAACTAGGACAGGGACACCAGTAGTGGTGGGCACAATGCGCGTTGAGTAACGATGTCTATAAATAGAAAGAAACTTGTTCTGAACCCGTTCTATTTTTGAGGAGTTTGTGGCACAAATTTCATTTCATACAACAAAGGCGTATTCCGGCTGTGGTCGACACAACGCACTGTAGAGTATAAAAAATGTGCAGGGGTTAATGAACTCTTTAGTGATGCGGCACGCACTCCCGAGCGTGCGTAGAGCCGCGTTCCGGATGTGATCAACATGACTGGAGAAGTGTAAGGTGCTGTCAAACACCACGCCAAGATCCTTGAGTCTCTTCATACGTTCCAAAAGGTCCGTCTGAACAACATATGGGAATCAGTGTTGCGGAGTTGCCACTCCGGAGTTGGGAATGATTCGCGGAATCATTCCGCATTTTCGCAACCCCGGAATAAAACGGGAATGGAATGGCGGCAACATTCAGGGGAATGGAATGGGAATGGGATTAGATGCCTTTTGCCAGGAATGGAATGGGAATGGAATGAGCCGGCTTCTTTATATATATATATATATATATATATATATATATATATATATATATATATATATATATATATATATTATATTTTTTTTACGTTCAGCTATATTGATCCGGTCAGGGAGTCGGTTGTTAAGAAATAAAATGAGCTGGAAGCTACGAACCCGCGTAAGGCCCTACCAAATTTATATGCAAAAAACAATGCAATACAAAAAACAAGCGTCAAAGCAAAGAACAGAGGGGGGGGGGGGGGGGGGGGGGGTGGTGGCGCCTTTCACCAGTGAAGTTCAACACATATCCGAATGCCTCTGCGCCTGTAATATTGCATGGCTCAAAGGTACGTCATCAGCCGACGTGAACCTGACCCGCTGCTCTGGTGATCCGATACCCAGGAAGGAAGCCAGACGTGGCCTCGCTGTGCGGACCCAGACTTCGTACACCTGCGACTCGTCTCGAGCGCGCTGTTTTTTGGAGAGCTCGCACCTGTGCCGGCTATCTCAGGTCGCAATCCACGAGGTCTTTGTTTGAATGATGCTAGGCGAAACTTGAAGAGTGCCATTCATGCGTTGGACTCTGGATTGCTCCCACAGGCACAGCTAAGACAGAGGCCATAAGCCCTGCTTGTAATCGTTCAGACTACACTACTACATATTTAAAAAGATAAAACTTTATTTCAGCATAAGGTTTGATTTGTGGCAAGAAATTTTGTTTTCACATATGCTATATATATTATAATCGGGCAGCACTTGCGAGACAGCACTGATATATTACTTTTTTTTAAATGAACACGACGACATGGTATCGGTCATGTTATGGTGGATACTCCCTCGTCAGCCTCTTGGATGGCAGACGGCTTGAGATCCTCCACTGACGTTGTTCCTCGTTGCTTTGTATCGGCGGACTCCGCTGTTCTTCGCGCGCCCATCGCTGTTGTCTTCGGCAGTAAAGGTTTGGTGGGTACCCTCGTCAGCCTCATGGATGGTAGACGGCTTGAGATCATCCGCTGCCGTTGTTCCTCGTCGCTTTTTCTTGGCAGACTCCGTTGCTCGTCTTCCACCGCGCTCATAGCTTTCTTCTTCGGTGGTAGAGGTGTGGCGAGGCCATGTCGATCGCGCTCGCGTGAAGTTCTGTGCGACGTACGTGATAACAAAGGGCATGGACCGTTTCGTCACGGAGCCTGCAGCGACCATCATGACGCCCAAGAGGACAATGCTGAAGCCCAAACAGAGGACGCTGTAGCAAATGATGGCGCGACAATCAGAGCTGGACCATCGTTGCTCCTTGCTCGTCGTAGGATACCCTCCCTGCGACTGGAGTTCTAACACAGACACCACCTCTGGAGACTGAACTTCTGACAGGGACGCCAATCCTGGAGGCGACCTCACGTCCTGTTCGGCGTGGCGAACGTCGTCCGTGAGCGGAGACCACCGCGCCTGCAGCAGTTTCGGGCTGGACGCGGTGGCGAGATCTGGTCCCAAGTCGTCGACGCCGAGACGACGATCCGACCGATGTCGGCTTGAGTTCATGGTTGTTATTGTTGTCTTCTTCTTCTGCCTGGTACTCGCAGACTCGAAGGTCATCACAATCGGAAGAAATAAAAGGCTAAAATAGGCCTATGATAATAATAATAATAATCAATCAATCAATGTTTATTAGAGTGTCCAGGAACAACCTCGCGGGTTTGGTGCTGGCACGCTTATAACTAGTAATTAACAAAAACACAAGAAACATAATTTTATACAAGACCCAACATATGCAGAAGGGTAACAAAGATAGGAATTCTGCTGGTGAAAATCAGATGTTCGAAGGGAAGTTGAAGCGCGTAAAGTAAATGCGAAGCAGCGAGACATCTGCAATGGACGCATATTGTAAAAAAACAATAAATTGCACACAGTCGGACATTCAGCACTTTTCAGTCCTGCTCAAGCATGAACAGGTTTACAATAAACTGATTGAAAGCCCTATAGCACGAGTCAAATATATCAAGTACTTCCGAGCACACAGTCGGACATTCAGCCAACCTGAGGAGTGGGACTAGTTGATTAAAAGCTCGAGAAATATAAAAAGATGATTGAAGACGTGTACGTACGCGTGGAACTCTTAAGACTGTGCACTTGAGACGAGAGGTATGGTGGATCAATTAGGCTGTGCGTGACCTTAAACAGAAACAACAAATCAGCTTTCTCCCGACGCCGGTGCAGGCTAAGAAATTTAAGAAGTTTTAGCGCATCTTCATAATTCTTACCAGGTACATCCTCTTTAAGATAGCAATGCTTCATGATAGAAATAAACTTCTTTTGAACTCGCTCAATCCCCACAGAATTGGTTTGGGAAATTCCATTCCGCACAACTGAGGCGTACTCCAGCTGTGACCTTGCTAATGAACTGTACAATGTGAGAAATTCAGGCGGGTTTTCAAACTCTTTCGTAACACGACATGCGGCACCCAAAGTGCAGAGAGACGAGATGACCACCCTGGTTACATGGCCATCGAACCTCAAACTTGAGTCAAAGGTGACACCGAGATCTTTCATTTTATCGACACGAGACAGAATTTCGCCGTGGATATTATATAAACAAGAGGTATTATGCGTCTCACGAGAAAAAGTCATGACCTTTGTTTTAGAACGGTTTAAACAAAGATCATTATCTAAGCACCACTGGAAGAAGGAACATGCGTCTTCCTGAAGCTTAATGCGATCCTGTGGCGTCAATATTTCCTAGATTTTTATATCATCCGCGTATTGAAGAAACATGGAATTTGAAATAACACGGGAAACATCATTTACAAAAATTGAAAAGAAAAGGGGACCTAGGACCGATCCCTGAAAAGCACCAGAGCATGTCTTGTACAACGAAGATGACGAATTGTTGACGTTGTTGACGAACGTATGCGTTTCTTATGCACAAATAACTCTTCAGCCACTCAAATACTGAGCCACACACACCGTAGGTGGAAAGCTTGGACAATAGCATCATATGATTAACAACATCAAAAGTCCTACTCAGGGCGTCTAGCTGACCCCTGTTACAGACCAGCCGAGCTGCGGTCGACATAAAAGTTACAAGATTAATGGTTGTCGATCTGCCAGAGATAAAGCCGTGTTGATTATGAATTATTACGTTGCGAAATTTAAAAGACAGGAATTGATAAACTACCATTTCAAAAAGCTTAGAAAATAAAGAAAGAAGGGAAATAGGCCGGTAGCTAAGAACATCACCATTATTTCCTGACTTCAAGACCGGAACCACAACAGCGGTTTTCCACATTATGGGGAATATTCCAGACTTTAAAGAGTTATTAAATATTGTGGTTAGTATGGGTGCGAACAGTTCATGAAAATATTTGACAATTGCTGTGTGTATTCCGTCATGACCAGAAGATTATGTGCCTTTCATTTTCTTAATGCAAAGCTCGACACATTCTTCGTCGACATGAATGCTATTCGCCATTTCGCTGAACTCAGACGGGTTGAGCGACGCGGTGCATGTGGAGTCCGTACTATCCTTGTAAACTGAGCTAAAACAATCAGCAAACAACTCGGCCACGCCCCTCCTATCTCGCCCGATGTTCAAAGGAGTGTCGGACCTGATATTCTTTCCACATCGCGATCTAGCGTATCTCCAGAATTTCTTCGGATTTTAACCAAATCCGAGTCTACTTGAGCATGGTGGGTTTTGCGATAGCGCTTTTAAACCTTCTTACACTGTTTTCGACAACTCTTGAATTCTGCTTCCCACTCAGGAAGACCGCTTTTCTTTAACTTTTTATGAAATAAGTTTTTTCTTTTTCAGTAGCATCCTTAATTCACGAGAAATTCAGCTAGGAAAGGAAGATCTATTCTGAGCTCTCAGTGGGATATAGGTATCCATAGCCTCCTGTACAAATCTCGGGAACAGAAAAACTTGCTCATTGGCATCAGTGGATTCAAAAACATATGACCAGTCAACAGCCGAGAGGTGGTGGTACATTCCGACGTAGTCCCCTGCCAAAAAGTTATACGACGCTTGCGGCGGAGAGGCATCAGAGTGACTGTGAGTTGGATAATTAAAAATAGAGATCGCTACATCAAGCGCGGGGTAGTACATATCCTCAGGAACCATTGGAATTTCACTCCGAGTCACACGTACACTGTCCGTATTTGAAAAACGTAATTCTAAAGCATTACCTTGCTTATTAAGATACATTGTTGAGCTGCTTCAGATCCAAAAAAGAAGAGAAGTAATAATAATAATAATAATAATAATCAATGTTTTTATTCGTGCCCAGGAACAACCTTGCTGTCTTGGTACAGGTGCACTGAGTTCACATGTAGATATGATAATAATAATAATAATAATAATAATAATAATAATAATAATAATTTTATTCGGCTTGTTAATTCTTTCTTCAGCAGGTACGAGGCGGGTCAGTCGAAGCCAGGGTCGGCTTGTGCGACTAGACCCCGCGGTGATGAGACTGATTGTTCTCAGGCGCGAATACAAGACAGTTATACACAATTTAAAGTTGTTTCACGGGTTACACACACAAATAAATGAGTACTTGGGCATACATACAACATCAAGTGCACCACAACGCATATAGACGTGCATGCCTAGATCTACACGTAAATATACACTTAAATACATATATACACTTCAACATCATGCGTACATATAGGTTGATGGTAATAATAATAATAATAATAATAATAATAATAATAATAATATTTATTCCACTTTCATGTGTGTTTTTTTTCGATATTTTCGGGCCCGTCAAAGCCAAAGAGGCTTGTAGGACATGGCCCGGAAGAGGTAGTAAGCGATTATATACATCTAGTTAACAAACACCGATAAACAGTCATAGTTGTCCGGGATGGGGGAGGGGAGGCGGCGGGTAGTCAGTCACTTTGTACATGGCACGGATAGAGATAGCAAATCACAGTAGACCGGTAGAAACATTATAGACGTATGTACAGGTACATGTAGAGACACACGCAAAGCACACATATAAATATATACATGCCACTGACAGAGATAGTCAATCACAGTGAACCGGTAGAAACACTATAGAAATATATACAGGTAAAATAAAAAGGTTCCGACAAAGTTGTCAAAAAAAAAGAGAAAAAGGTAAGGAAACATTAACGAGTACTTAAGGTGGAGTCCAATCAATTAGGAATTTTTTTAGTTGATTTTTTGAGGCAAGCGTAAAGATGTCATCAGGAAGCGAATGTACATTTTCGGGACATAAATATCACGAATAGCTTGTCCGTAGCGAGTATAAGAACGAGGTACAACATAGCGAGGACTATCTCTTACCGCCGAATTCCAGAAACCTCACTCAAACTACACTAAAACTGAAGGGCCCCTCCACTTCCTCGAGGAAGTGGAGGGGCCCTTCAGTTTGAGTGCAGTTTCAGCGAGGTTTCTGAATTCGGCGGTTAGAACTCGGGAGGACATGTAAGTTTTTTTTTTTAAATCATCCATCCAAAAGTGGCGCAAAATTAATGAATTTACGAACAACTTTTGGAAGGAAGGTAAACCAAGATACTCAAAGATACTTCCGCATTATGTCAAATCACAGTCATACGCCACGCTCTTCAGTAAGTTCCGCAGAATATTATCGATGCGTATTTGCCATCTTATAGAGCAATTGGAAAGAACGGTGATTCCATATCGTAAAACGCCGTATGCAAGACTGCTGGCAATAGCTCTGCGCACACCAATCGGAGCAAGATGTCTAAGGGTGTACAAAAGCCAAACAGTACTTCTGAGTTTGCTACAAATATAGGACAGGTGGCTGTTCCAAGCAAGGTCGCTGTCAAAATAAACTCCCAGGTATTTAATTGAATTGACATAAGAAACTGCCGTACAGGAACTAGAAGCACAATCGGAGGTATGAATGAAGAGAGGAATGTTTGTCACAGTTTGTTTTAAGGGATTTCTAAAGCATACTAAACTAGTTTTTGAGGAGTTGACTTTGATACGGTTGTCACGAAAGCAGTTCATAGCAGTGAAAACAGCTTGTTGTAGTATTTGTACGGCTGATGTGAAGTTGGTGTGACACGCGACTAAAACTGTGTCATCCGCATATTGAAATATATCACAATTTAAGATGTTTTCTGCAAGATCATTCACATAAATATTAAACAATAAGGGGGAGATTATGGATCCTTGTGGAACGCCACACGTCAGGGACACCTGTGTGCTCATGTTTAGACCTCCCAGAGCAACAACCTGGGAACGATTAGAGAGATATTTTGTAAGAAGTGTGTGAAAGTTGCCACGAAATCCCAGCTTGTGTAATTTCTGAAGCAATATACTGTGGTCGACGGAGTCAATAGCTTTAGAAATATCTAAAAATGGACCGCAACTGTATAGATTATTGTCAAAAGCAGAAGGGAGGAGGTCGGAAAATTCTTCTATCAGTGAAACAGTTCCAAGACCCTGTACAAAACCAAATTGTCTCGGTGCAATTACTGAGAACCTGTTGAGGAATCCTGACATAGTTATTAGCAAGTGCTTTTCCAGAAGCTGACCTATGACAGGCAATATGGAGATTGGTCGATAGTTTTCAAATTTGTCTTTTTGACCCTTTTTGAAAAAAGGTTTAACAAGTGCTGTTTTTAAGATTCTTGGAATTACACCGGTCGTTATGAAACCGTTTAGCATAAATAAAAGAACAGTAGTTAAAGCCGCAAAATTTTGTCGTAGAATTCTGATCGATATGCCATCAATTCCGTTTGGTTTCGTTTCTTTGAAGCTAAACACCAGAGAATGCAGGTCAACATCAGTGATGGTTGGTAAAATTGCTGATTCACAAATTGAATTATTTAGGCTGCAAACGCCGAGAGAAGCCTCAGATGATACTCGTGATGTGCTCGAAAAATAATTGTTGAATGAATTTGCTACTAGCTGAAGATCGTCTTTAAAGTACTGCAAGGGAGACTCTGGATGTGTAGTTTTCCCACGCAGTTATGATGTGTAGTTTTTCCAAGCAGCTACATTATGATAAATTTTGCTCTCATGATATTTTAAACCTCCTCGCTTGCGCTGACCGACCGAGAAGTAGCGAGAGTTCAAAAAGCTACTCGAAAGCCGCCCCCAGAACAAGAGGAGCGATGCGTCGTCCTCTCACGTCTCTGGTGAGAGTAGAATATTCCTCTAGTATTTCTTCCATTTCATCGGAGTTGACAAAGCATAATTTCGTGATACAAACTTAACAAAAACCAAATTTGAGGAATGTGCTTTGAAGTCGGGATTCGTACTTTCCTCGGAAAGTACCAGAAAAAAAATACTTTAAGTAGAGTACAAGTATGTACTTCAAGTAAAGTACAAGTTTCCTAAACCTACTTGAAGTATTACTTTAAGTAGAATGTGTTTAAAGTACTTCCCAACACTGGACGACGAGGGAACACAGTGGCACGCCAGTGCCATTATGAGGTGACTTTGGAACTGCATTTCTCTAGAGCGAAAGTTTTGCGGGATTTACGAGGTCAAATGTGCGTAATACCTTTTAGAAATCGTCGTTTATAACGTTAATAAAGGTTTTTCGAGCCAATAAAGAAAGGATGATGCGCGAGATAAATATAAACTATGCTAACTCCCGTCCTCTCGTCGTAGGAGATTTTAAGACGTTCCAAGGCACTCGGTCTTAAAAGAAAAAAAAATGTTTTTTTTTTTTTTTTTGTAAACAGCATAATTGGGACAAGCATGTCACAGAACAAATCTTCCGCGAAAAAACAATTTTTTTCTAGCAATATTTACGCCACAGGACGTAATTTCGTCGGAGTCACAACTTCTCCACACTTGAAACTCCCGCTCTTTCGACGGGCGCGGAGTGGCTGTTATAGACCTTTTCATTTCAGTAGTTGCCTGACCGGCGGGTAGAGGGCGCTGGCGCACTCGCCGCCATTAGGTTGCTTCAATTTGGTCGGTTTCGGTTTTAACGTGCACGCGATTGTGATGCTGTTTCATGTCACTTTCGATTAATTTTTCGATATGAATTTCTTTCTAGTAGCACACAGCGAATGTAACAATAGTATTGAGCCACTTGGCAAACCACGAAGTGGTTTCCAGCCTAAATTGCGATCTTTTTTTACGAACACTATATGCGCCTGATTCCGTCCATCGTTAATTTCGGCCAGGTTCAGCGGTGAAACGACTGCGCTGATGCACAGGGAGGAGCACCATTGTCCACGGCCCTACCCGCAAACACTAATTTTAAGAAAAAAAGAAAAAAAAAGGCAGGACGAGCTCTGCCTGCAGCGTGCGCTCGTTGCCTGCCGCCGTGCTTTGGCTGTGCGTGCACCGAGCGATGCGGAAGGTAGATAGCTCGCGCTTAAATCAGATATTGAACTGATCATCTTATATTGCAACAGACTATATTGCATGAGTGCTTAGTAAAAAATCAGGTCGACAACATGATTAACAATCTGCTGAATCACCAAGAACAGATGAACTGATAAGTTTACTGTTCGATGTTTGGTTTCCGTACATCAACCTTTTCTAACTTCGAGACTCGAAACGTCTTTTATAATGACTAGGAAAGTTTCATATAATCACGTAGACAATATAAAAAAGTGATATTGTCTCGGCCTGTTTCATTTAAAGAAATTAAGCGCTCGAGAAATATATTGATAGACCAGCCTAGGCTGACTGGAAAATTTCTTTAACTGAAGTACTCATTTACAGCATTTCAAAATATTGGCCTTATGAAATAAACGTTTTGTTTATGGACATTGGCATGAGAATGCCAATGTCTAGATATGAGAATGGTAAGATAAGTGAATGCCAGACTTCAAATAATGTCTGATATTCATCTTCGGTAAAATTTGCCGAACGAAACTAAAGAGCGCATAAGAAATGATCTCCGATAAGTTTGGTTCAAGTCGAATGCCAGGCGCCACTCAATGAACCTGTGTAGAAAGCTATTCACTGATTTGAAGCGATGCGCTTTGCACATTTTGACGTCGCCAGCTACTGAAAGTAAATCCCTATTCGCCGTCGACAACCGGCTGCACTCGGGTGATTTTCATGCAGAACGATTCTTTTCGGTGTAGCATTTTGTGAATCATAGGCACTATCAAGCTATCTTTGACAGTTTCTTACGCGGGAAGTTCAAATATTTGTGTTGAAATAAATTAATTGAAACTGCATGGTTATATTAAAAAAATGACTCAAGCAACTGAAAGACTATGGACATGTGACCAAGCACGATATACAATTCCGTGGAATTCCTAAATAATCCGATAAAGCGAATGCTTATATCACACATGCGATTAAGAACGTAAAACAGATATAGGTGTGATATTGCGAACAAACAAGTTGCCTAATGTTAAGGTACCATTATTTCTAGAATACAAAATAATTCAAACTCAATGTTTGTTCCCGCGTCTTCTCCACAAGTTCCCTTGTGTAATCAAAAGAAACTGTTTTCGATCTGTTGTAACTACAAAACACCATGTTTTCAGGAAAAACACGTGGCTAATTACGCTGAGTGTTTTTATTTCCTTCCTTGACACCAATGCGCCCTCATATATATAAGAACATTGGGTTTCCTATTGCAAATGTTCCGCCCTTATTAGTAACCAAACCTCAGTTCTCATAAGTTATTGGTATTTGAACCCTCGAGGCTCTCTTTAAGTCATATATGTATTCAATGTGCGCAAGTGCTAACGCTGATCGATGTTCCTATAAAACCTTTTCACACGTATCCTTCACGACGACGGTAAAAAATATTCAGAACGTGTTACAAAATCAACTACAGAAGTTGCGCACATAATGATGTAAGGCAATTGCGGTAAGTATAAGCATCGGAAGACACTTTACGGAGTAAGGCAACTTGCAAGAGACGCGGTGAAATGCGACGAAAAACACGAATTCAACGCATCCGCCAAGGCGCGGACGGGAGAGCGGAGCAACAAGTTGAAGCAACCTAATGGCGGCCGCATCACGTGATTCCAAGATGGCAGCGCCCATGCGGCGGAGGGTGAAAAGGTCTATACGTCACTCCGTGACGTATAGCAGCCACTACGTGACGTATAATACCAACTTGGTGGCGCGCGATTTAAAACGAAACGGACGAAATAGCCGCAAGCTAAAATCAGTCTCGCGCAATAAAGTTGCTGTAAAAAAATTTTGCTTTTGGCAGAAAGATTGTTTTGTGACACGCTTGTCCCAATTAGGCTGTTTAAAAATACACTTTTTTTTTTCTTTGCAGTAAACAGGCTTCGTGTCCCTGGACCCATAGGCGTGCGCAGGATTTTTCATTAGGGAGGGCGAGGTTTCCCCAGAGCGCCCCCTCCTCCCCCTTTCTATCAACGCACTCCCACTGATGCCCTTACGCTCATATTATAGTGCTGAGACGAGATATGGTTATGAAACGTTTATTTCAACAATATTGAATTGTAACATATACAAAATATTATTAAGCAGTAGGTTTCACTTCCTCGTGAAACGTCCGCAAAGAAAGGCAGTCCCTGCGCAGCTGAGGCGTCAGTGACGCAACGCGCGTACAAAGAATTTTTATTCTTTCTAAACCAGAATATTTAAAAATATTGCCTCAACGTGACTCTGCTAGTATGGAAAATATAGTATACATACAGGGCAAACGCATGGGTGCACCAACACATGGCGAAAGCTGTTATATTTATTTATTTATTTATTTATTTATTTATTCAGATACCTACAGCGCCATGGGGCATTACAGTAAAGGGGGGGGGGGGGGGGGGGGAGAAGTTGGAAATGAAGAACACGAATAGTTATACAAAAGTTAAACGAGCAATATTCACAAGCCATTCATCTTTCAGTATCACAACAAAGTGCAGGCTACATAAAAAATAAAAATGCGGTCTACTAAACACTACGAACGTTGCTCAACTACTAACTAGACACTACGAGGTTAGTGTTGAATAAAACATATCGTTAGGAACAATGTTGACCACCGAGGCTGGCAAACCGTTCCAATCCCGTATTGTTTTAGGAAAAAAAGAGTTCGTATAGACGTCACTTTTACAGCGGAATTCCTTGACCTTATACACATGATCCTTTCGTTGCGATATGTAATCTGGCGGGTGAAGGTAGGCATTTCTATCTATCCCAGTCCTACAGTGAAATATGTTATTAAAAATTTTCAGTCGAACGTTCTTCCTTCTAAAGCTTAACTCCTTCCATCCTAGGCTCTGTTTCGCACGAGTCATACTAAGTCGCCTGTCGTAATTGTTTAAAACAAAACGGGCAGCCCGGTTTTGTACTTTTTCAAGTTTGATTATCTGGACAGCAGTGTGAGGATCCCATATAGTGCAGGCATATTCTAAAATTGAGCGGACATGCGAAAAATAAAGTCTTCTTTCAAGGAACGTGGTACAGGCTTAAAATTACGAGCGAGAAAGCCAAGCATTCTCGAGGCTTTAGAGACAGTATAGTCAATGTGCTTATTCCAACTTAGGGTCGAGGTTAGGAATACACCAAGATATTTGTATTCGTAGGCAACAGTGAGTGGCTCGTCATTAATGGTATAAGTACTGAGGGACGGAACACGCCGTCTCGTAAATGAGATGTGGACAGTTTCCTTAAAATTAATATTCATTTCCCACAGTTTGCATTAATCGGTAATTGCATTTATGTCTGCCTGTAGATTGTCGACGTCATCACTCGCTCGTATTTTTCGATAAACAACACAATCGTCTGCAAAGAGACGCATTGGTGATGACACAACACCCACGATATCATTCAAGTACAGCATAAACAACAGCGGCCCAAGGACGGACCCTTGCGGGACTCCTGATGTCACGTCAGCAAATTCGGACTGGCAGCCATTTAGCACAACATATTGTTTACGGAGAGACAAATATTCGCGTATCCAATATACCACTTTCTTATCAATTTTATAACCGTGAAGTTTCGCAATTAACAAGTCATGGGAGACAACATCAAACGCCTTGCTGAAATCAAGAAAAACGCAGTCAACGCTATCACGGCCATCAAGAGCACCTGCCAATTCATGTACAAACTCTGTTAGCTGTGTCACACACGAGTAGCCTTGATGAAAGCCGTGCTGGGAGGAATGTAGTATTCCCGAGGCATTTACATGATGGATTATGCCTGTATATAAAACGTGCTCAATTACCTTACAAGCGATGCTAGTTAGTGAAATCGGACGGTAATTTGTGACCACGTTCCTTGGGCCACCCTTGTGTATCGGGACCACCCGACCAAGCTTCCAATCTGACGGCAATGATGATGTATCTAAAGATTTTTCAAGAAGAACATAAAAATACAGGCAGACTACACCAGAGCATGACCTCAGAATACAAAAAGAAATGTTGTCGGGGCCTGTTGCCTTGCTTACATCAAGTTCATTTAAAAGCTTTCTAATCCCTTCCACTTGGAGCGTGATCGGAGGCATCCCATTAGTCACAAAGGGCGCATCGAAAGAAACATCCCGCTGTGCAGGCGGGTTAAACACGGAATAAAAAAATGAATTCAAAAGCTGGGCCTTATCGGTATCACTTTGTACAACACTGTCATCGTGATTAAGCGGCGTCTGCAACGTTCATGCGGAGGACGAAAAACGCCACCCAATACGCAACGTAATGGCAAAGCACGAGAATATACCGCAGATTAAAAATACGAGAAACAGCAAGTTACAATATTTAGTAATTATTGAAGATAAACGCTATGACATGCCATTTGTTTTTCTTCTGAGCATCCAAATGTACAGTTGATAATCTTACTTTTCGGTGCTTGATGGAAACATGTAATAGAAACAACAAGATAACACGCACGCGTTATGTGATGCTCAACAAACATTATACAAACTAATGGATATGTTATGTGGCGGTAAAAATATTTTATGACTAGATTACTAAAAATGTGAAGCACGTGGGAGATATAGTACTTTTCAACAATCGTGAAAAGTCTAAAGCAAAATTCTACGCGATTTTGTCGCGAACTGTTCTATGACTGACTGCGTCGCGGCGTCTTTTATGGTTGTTTTTTCGTTGCGCGCACTAGAGGGGAGAAACTTTGGCGTCGGTGTGGGCCTCCTGCGCTGCCCAGAGGGTGCTGCGAATGGGACTCGTTAGGACTTGTATTTACACACAAAAATTTACACAAAAATTTACACAAAAATATCCATGCAGCAAAAAGTCTCTGCACCGAAAAGTCCGTGCTCCAAAATGTCGGCACCGAAACGACCTACACCGAAACTTCCCTACACTGAATGGACCTTTTGCAGAAACATCGGTTCGAGAGTAACTGGTTCCAGTACCCTGTCTCTCTTCCTTCTGGCCGAGCAGAGAGGGAAGATGGTTTCGTTGTGTCGACTTCGGGGCGGTAGATTACGCACGATGGGGACAAAGGCGAGTTTAGGGGAGCCGTATCTAGGTCACAGTGTCTCAATGGGTGAACAGGATGTAGCTGACGTTGTGGGAGTGCAAAGGGTGGGAGAGGCCTCGCGCGCGCGTTGTTTTCTCGCCACTTAGCCTCGACCCCAGTCGCGTGTCTAGGTGGCAGCACATATTCGCCAAGAGGTCCATTTTAGCGTCTCAAACTGTCACGCATGCAGAAGCGTGCTTGCTCTGGTGCGGAGCGCGAGATCACGATGAAAATACAAAGACAGAACAAAAATTCGAACGCCGTCAAAGCTAAGACGCTGAGAGCGTGAGCCAAGAGATGCCGTTTCACGCGTTCCAAAGTAGAGATCGAAAAGGAAAAAAAAAATTAAAGCGTCGCGACACAGGTGTTGTGACGGCACCACCCAGAGGTAAGGGACGCGTGCCCTAGCGGTGGTGTCATGAATTTGTCACTTTCGATTCTCTTGCAACGTTGAGTTTGGCCAATTTCTGGCGTCCAAAGGTGTTTTTTCGTTCTTTAGCACCACATAGAATTGAAAAAGCTCGACCAACGTGCCATAAGTAGTGCTATGCTCAATCAGGTGAGCTTGTATACCCAAAATGAGGGCGCTACAGTTTGTTCAAAGCTTCAGCGCAGGTGGCCGGCGCCGTCGCGCCTCGAGTTGGGCCAACTTTGCGCCCCCTCCTAGATGATTAGAGGGGGTGGCCGCCCCCCCAGCCTTCCCTGTGCGCACGCCTATGCCTGGACCGCCACCACTGTTCTGTGGACGCGGGAGTAATAATTGTGTGCTAGGTGGCGCAAGCTACAATCCATTCCAATCTGTCAGTCACTCATTTATCCACTTATCCCGTTCAAAGCTAACACCATCTATCCATCGATCCCGCAATCCCGCCACAGTTAAAAAATAATCGAGTATGGAGGTAGTTGAGTTTTAGGCGGTTTTTGGTGGCGTTGGATACGGTTGAAGAACCTGCCGAACCCGGAACACCTGCTGATTATCGCCACCATGCCGGGACAAAAGCAGATATTATCGTTTTTCAAGCCAGTGGGAGCCTCGAAAAGGTTGCTGTCGACCGAAGACGCCGTGAGTGTCCTTTGTTGACTTTCCAAATGGACGAACACGTGCGCGCCGGGCTTAGGTAACGCGCCCGACGCGCCGGTGAACCACGTGGTTTAGAGTCGACGTTGATCGATCCGAGTCATTACGCTGTAGCAATATCACATCGTGAGCTTGAAAATAAGAGTTTGGGTCTTCATTTGATCTCTCACCAAGTGTATTGCAGCCGCTCATCTGCTTGTTCCCGAGAGGTGCGCGGTGGGGTAGAGGCACTGACACTTTCTTCGCCTCTGTTCTTCGCCTCTGCTTACCCAGAGTGCGGGTTGTTACCACCGCCTGCCTTACCAACGGTGACGTGTTCTAGTAGTGAGACAGGTGTTTTGTTCCTCCATTTTGCGTCACTGTGGCCCAAACTTTACCACCAAAGCTCCTGCAAAAAAAAAAAAAAAAAAATTTTTGCTGTACTTTTTTAGATTTTTTAGCTTTGTGGCTGTCGTGAACTGGGACATTGCCTCTAGCAGCGGAGAGTCTACAGATAGGCTTTTCATCTCCAAACATTAATTAATGTATATATATATTTTTTTTTTTTTTTGTATGTGTGTGTTTTGTGCAGAAGTCTTTAAACTGTATGGGCCGATCTCGGAGATGTTGCCTCCCGAGGGGTCCATATCACAAGAGCGAATGACATTTTAGCGAACGGCGACATTTGAGCGAATGGTCGTTTTAGCGAATAACGGGGGCGCGCGTTAACCCACCTGTCGAGCTGCGCTTTACGCCGCTTCGCGGCGACAGTCTGCGGCAACTCATTACAAAAATATGAACTCACTTGGCCCACCCGAAAACGCCGCTTCGCGGCGTCCGACTATTCGCTAAAGTGTCGTTCGATGAAACGTGGGCGTTCGCTAAAACGTCATTCGATCAAGTGAGTGCCTCCCCCTCCCGAGTATGGCGCCTGAAATGTGTCGTCGACTCGTGTGTCTACCGTGTCATCACTTGTGGTCCCTCTATTGCTGGCTGCGATCCTGGCAGTAGCCAACAGCAGAGGTGGATGTTACAGACACCTGCTCTGCCATAGGGCAATCTCGAGCTTGACACTCCGTGGATGCTTAAATAAACAGCCAGGAGTTGGGGCGCAGTGATGGCAGCAACACTTGCTTTGGCTTGTCTTTTTTTCCCAAACTTACGTAACTTGTTGCCACCTCAGGACCACTTTCGATTCAGGGCGGTACAGGACGCCAAACACGCCGGTTGAAAACACTTTCCAGGCACTTTACTCCCGAGGTTTGCCGCTTCCCTTGACCCGTTCGCCCGACTGTAGGAGAAGGCGCCCAAGAGAGCCAGGAAAGGCGAGGGCAGTGAGGAACCTGCATCTGCAGACGAGATTGAGCGGAAGCGGCTGCTGGCTAAGCTGAAGCTGCGGTGCCGAGCCACACCGGTGCTTACCGAGAGCTTCGGACTCGGCTGGTTCGCCGCCCTCGAGGCCGAGTTTTCCAAGGACTACTTCCACGAGGTGAGCCAAGCACGATGGGAGGTGGAAAAGATGAGAACTTTGGCCAACTGAGGTTTGTAGGCACGGGCCTAGCCAGCCTCAAATTCACTCCGCAACATTCTCTCGCTGCCGTATGCATGTAGCAGTTGCATTTAGAGCAAAGCCCCGCTCAGTTCTAGCCGGCTGGAAGCCGCCTCAATCAGCAAGTCCAGTCTCGTTTCAAAATTCCGAAAAATGATGTTGTACTTCTTGTAACGTAAAACCCACCATGCTCCGACGTACCGCCATGTGCAGCCATTGCTGCCCACATAAAAGGCTTCTTTGAGAGGTGTCATCTGATCTGCTTTGCGGGGAACTCTGACACATTTAACAACCTTTAAGTGTCTGGTGAATGCAGTGTGGAAACACTTTAACGTGTACGAGCGAAAGTCAAGCCAGACTTGCCTTTTTTAACGGCTCCCTTTGAAATGCATGCAAACTTCTGTTACTTCTCCGGACATCTGAGGGGTAAACCAGGGACGGTTGGGAACCACTAAGTGTGGCGTGTGGCTCAGGTTGGGCGGGGTGCACCCCCTCATATGCTTGCAGCTGAGCCGGTTCGTGATGGAAGAGCGGCAGCGCCACACGGTGTATCCCGCCCACGAGGACGTCTTTGCGTGGACGCGCTGCTGCGACATCGACAAGGTCTGGCACTAGAGGGCAGTAGAGCCTCCAAACAAGCTACGCCGAGAATATTGACACTCCTATATTTTCGTTTTTGGATGTCGCCATTTTGTTGTCTGGTGCTAAATGGGTGCAATTGACGATGGTCATGATTGGAAAGTATGACTTCCTGAGCTTTTGGTGCAGTGTCAGGGAAGCTTGGGTGATATTGTGTTGCTGTGTCCCAAACTTCTAACGCTTCTAAGCATTTCCCGGAATTTCGGACAAATGTTCAGATAACTGGTAACAGTGATTAAAAGCAACAAGATGGCTGAAGTGTTGTTACTTTTGGGTGTAGCTTGTTGAGTTGCACCAGAGGGGAGTGGTGGTCCGTCCTTATCGCCTCCCTCTCCCCAGGTGGCTGTTGTCATCTTGGGCCAGGACCCGTACCATAACCCGGGCCAGGCACACGGTGAGCTTGAGTCTCCGTCCACATTGACGACTTTCGCAACTTCATGAAGGTCGTTAACCCAACTCGCTCCACGTGCCAAAGTCTGCTGACGTGCAAGAACTACTTGGCAGTGTGCAGCTTGAGGGGACAGAGCAGTGCTTGTACCCTTTAGAGGTTGTTTTCTTCTTGACACGGCAATTGCTAAAGTAACATAGGTTTTTTTGCTAGTTTCCCCAGGATCAGGTCCGGTACCAAACAAATGTCGTCACCCGTGGTTGACACAACACTCTGGTTGCTGCTGTCGCTCATAGATGGCGGTAGCTGTCCAGGGTGTTGTGTTTACCGGTTGTCTGCTTGTCGCCATCACTCATAGATCGCGGCAACCTTTCCAGCCTCGGCAACCAGACAACTGGTTGCTGCCGCCGCTCATAGATGGCAATAACATTTCTTGGGAGGAAGATGAACGGGACCGGAACGAACGGCAGCCGCCCTCATAGATGGCAACAACATTTCTTCGGAGGAAGAAGAGCGGGACCGGAACGAACGGCAATGTGCGCAGAAGCGCGAATGCTTCCGCAACTGCCACGAGGCCGCTACCGCCTAAAGTTCCACTGCATAGAGCGCTTCAGATTCCCTTGCGAAAGAAGAGCAGATCGCTCGCCTGGAAAGCCACCGCCGAGAACGGGAGCTACAGCTCCGCTGCTGCTCCTTCTTCACCAGAGTGGGAAGGCTGAAAGTTTTTTAGTTTCAATCTGGCTTTTACCTGTTTCTCAAAGAAATTAATCCTTCAGAAACCCTGTGTGCACATTTTACTGAACAAGCCATCTTTTCAGGGTAGTAATATGGTTTTGTGATACTGCATGCTAACAGGCAGTTGGTCATGTGGCAAATTCACTCTGTCCTTGTTGTTGAAGTGGCCTTGAGAAGATACTTTCACTTTGGCTAGTTGGTGTCCGGAGACAACACTTGACATTTGAGTGTCATTTTCTTTGCATGCACATGGTTTTCACATAAAGTGCATCTGAGAAACTTACTTCTTATCCTCCTCAACTACACTTTTTTTTTTCTCAACTGACCAGTCCTTCTCCTACTAAAGCATGCAACTACCAAAAAATACCCAAGCATCTGCCCATCCCACAAAAGCGCTCACCCCTCAAGTTTGTAACATTCGGAAAATACACAAAGGACATACCTTTACATGTTGTTGACCTAAGGAGCGCCCATCCCCCAGTTTTTATGATTATCTCCAAATTTTGAGTGGGCACTTGCTCAGGATTTTACTGTAAGGAACATATCTTTGGCGACCAATTGTCCACTTGGTCGGGCTTGCCAAGGATAGGACGCAAAACGGCTGTAGTCATTGAGAATGAGAAAAAACTGTTGCAGCCAATAGACACGTCGCTACATGATTATTCGCTGCACTGTTTGTGCCAAAGCGCTTACCCTTCTACCTTATGCTAGGTATCGTCAAAAATTAGGAATTTGTTTTAACTTTGTGTCGAAAGATACTAGTTTCTCTTTCTCGGTACCAAAACCAGTAGTGGTCAGTTGAGAATTTGTGAAACTTTTGATTATCAGTTTGAGTAATGTGCTATTCAATTTGGCCTTTGCTTTGACCACTGATGGCACTTGGAAGTTCTGCACTATTTCTTATTTGGAAGAGGTGGGGGGTAGGTTTGTTATTTAGCTTCATTGAGTGCACTAGACAATGCTGCGCTGTGGAGAAGAGCGCCTTAAAGGGAAGCTGAAACACGTCTTGAAAAAAATCTGGTTAGAGGTGAATTCTGGCGTATCTTTATCCTGTGAATCTAAATATCACGTTAGTTTTCCCCGAAGATGTAACTAAACACGAAAAAAAAACGCAAAAAACCCAAGACTTGTTGCGACGTCATACTAGGATTTTTGGGCTGCAAAGTGCGCATTGCTCATGTGGGCGGCGTGTGCAATTGCAAGTTTGCCAGGTACATTTTTCCGCACTGACACCAGTCATTTTGTCTCTTTCTGACCTTTTTGAAAATAGCAAGACTGCGCATGCATAGCTTTGACAGGCACTGAAGATGCGCGAGCGCAGAGATTCTGAAAACTCCTGGTGTGACATTACGTCCCAAGAAGGAAGGGCTTCGGTGGTCCTTTAAAAATTAATTTCTCCAGCCTCGTGCACCAAATTGAAAAATAATCTCGATGTTCGTGATCCTGGAGGCCGAATGAAGGCCATTTAAGTGTTGTTCCCTTGCTCCCGCACTAACTACAACTTACAAACTTTACATTACAACCTACCACTTGTTTTAAATAAATGCCTCACAAGCAACATAAACATATACACGATTAGCAAACGAGACTTGCGCTCTTATATCTTCGTTGTTCCCTAACTTCTTAGTGTTATAATGTTTACAAAGTTCCGTTTTTTTTTTTTTTTTATGGTTTTTTTTTTTTTTTAAATGTTACGCTAGAAGTGTTGCGCACTACCAAGCTGCTGCCATGTAATAAGGGTCCCAGACCCAGTCAAGCTGTCTCAACAGCTTTTTGTCTGGGACTCCATCCAGTGTTTCTGGAAAATAAAGCTTTGATTTGATTTGATTTGATCTGAATACAGAACCACTTCAATTTCCTTTAATAGGGTTGTGCAAATATTTGATATTTTGAATAGTAGTTTCCAACAATGCACTATTCGATATTCGCTTCGAGAACTGCATATTTGCGTTTTTTTAAGTGTTGATTGCGGCGCGTTAGCCCCGTTGAGTGCGCTTCTTACCGAGCACTGGTGCACTGCGGTGAAGCAATACCCGCGGAAGTAAGCTCCACGGGTGTTACTTCTCTGCACAACATCGGTGCTCTGTAACAAGCGCACTCAACGGGGTAACCCACAGCAATAAGCACATGGAAAAGTATGAATATCGAAGTTGCATGCTTGGAAGTAAAGCATACATTCAGAGCGGGATGGTGCACTCGTGCCGGCTGTGTTTGACAATAAATGGAAACTTTGTGCATGTGGATATCTACATTGTAGTAAAAGTTTTAAAATTAAACTGACTGTTATGCAAGAGTAGACTATGTTAGGCCGAGATGCCTTTACAACTTGCGTTCATCGTGCGAGATTCATTCTTTTTTAACTCGAGATTAAATAAAGAATATTTTATATAGCAAGATTTGTAAATTCACTCAATTGGGTATAGTTGGCCATCTCTATAGGATTCATTTTATGTCAAATCCGTCATTTACTTGCCATCCCAAGACACGAGACCTGAGCCTACAGTTCATAAATTAGATAGATTGAACTTAGATGAACAAGTGGAACAACCTTCACATGTTTAGCTGGGTTTTTGTCAAGTATTGTGCAATGGTAGTGAAAGTCGTGGAAAAACTATTCAATATTCTAATCGAAAATATTCAGCCAAAACCACTATTCGCTTTGAATTCGCTGCGAACTCAAAATTTACTATTTGCACAAGAGACTACCCTTTAAGATAGACTCTGTGATCTTACATGTCCTGGTTAGCTGCAGCACAACTGCGTGCTTAGGGAAAAATACTCCTCCAGGACAAGATGGTGAACGTGCGTCAACTATCTAAAATAAAATTTAAAAAAAAACAAAAAAAAAACTATATATCTTTGCAAAACTTGCAGTAAAATTTTTTTAAATAGTACCGATAGATTGCAATGTCCTGTTGAGTTGTATGTGTCATTTGCAATTACTTTTGCTTTAAAATTCGAAATTTAAAGTAGAGTATTAGTGAATTGCGGTAGGGTTTCTAAATTCCATTGACTAGTTGTAGGTGCACTGAACTATAGGTTTAATATTCATGTCAAATTCTTCCTTTAGTTAGCATCTCCATAATGACTTTCAACTGTTTGAGGGTGTCATCAACAAATAAAGTATAAATTAACATTAAATAATCTTGAGCAGTAAATGAACGCACTGTTAGAAATTTTTTAAAAAATTCACGAGTTTACAATGATTTTTAATTTAAAAATTCATGGTTATCACCCACATATTCATTTCATATTATTGTAAGATCGTACATGCAAAGTGAGGTTGTCGAGGAGCTTTGTATTTTAAGTGAATTAAGAATTGCTTTTATTTTAAACCTTCAGAACAAATTATAAAACATCTAAGTTGGTACTCAATCTTATTCAATTTTACCATTATTTCAGTGGAATACTATTTGAATAACTTATTATACTATGCCTAAAATAAGCGGTTGCACATGCTCGTGCTATGTGTTTCATCAACAAGTATCTGTTTTAAAAGCAGCTACTGCAGCGGGGCTTTCTAAGCAAAAAGTGTGGCTCTTGTAACAACATTCTTGATATTATGTCTGGTGCATTTAAGAACAACTAAACAGCTAGTTGAGCATTTCTGATGCTTATCAGTGATTGCACAGCAGTAGGAACACAAAAAAAAAGGCATTGTTTAAAAACACATAATGCTTAATCTATAGCATTTGCAGTCAAATGAATGAAAGTGAAGTGTATAGATCTGCCCGAGAGTTACTTTTGCTGCTTCTAAAAGTGCTCCAAATGAACTGAAACCAACCACATGACTGATCAACCCAACCACCAATTTTCGTTTTCTGATCCCTTCAAAACACCTCAAAGATATGGGCAGCTGTTTGCACTGTCATCAATGGCTTAAAGGTAATACCTAGGCTCGTTTACATCAGACGGAAGCTGATGTAAACGAGCCAGTTATCGCCAAATGCTATATGTTGTCAAAGGCTGACGATCAAGACTTTCTGCAAGGCAGGGGACAGTCCTTCCCCTCTCAATGTGTGGAGGAGGTGGGGACTAAACTTTTGTGGGAGGAGGGATCGAGTAGACTTCTTTTCCTTTCCAGGCCTGGCGTTCAGCGTCCCCAAAGGAGTGGCTGTGCCACACAGGTGAGACTTTCAAGGCAGTATTAAGAGGCGTAGTGGAGTATCATAACTTGTGGCGAGTGTTTTGAGCATGCAAGCACTCCTTCTGAGCTCATTTTGGCAAAGTCTCTAGCATGTGTTTGCCACACAGGAGTGGATGTTGGAGCCAATATTTTTATGCTTAGGGCTCTTGTTTTGTGGCCATTTGTTGCTCTAGGCTCACTGCATTTGCCTAGTGCGTGTGAGAGTATGTGTATGTGCTTTCTTAAATGCTCAAGGCTGAGCTCTATTGTTATCTTTGAGGATCCAAGGTAACTTACACAAGGGGCTGACTTGTTTCTTTTTCCTTTTTCATGGAAAGAAGGAACACTCTTGCGAATAGCAGAGGTAAATGGCGCATAAAGGCAGCACCCCAGCGCCACCTGGAATCTTAAAAAATCCCTATCCGACTTCAAATTCAGCCGCAATATCCTCTTAAATTACTGAAGATGATATCTTGCTCACAATTAGCCAACATCAAGTTCTTGCCACCTTACTAACCCAATTGTTGCTGTGAGTGGGGTTGAAGCTCTTCCCGCCTTTGTGGCGATTGTGCTCCCAGCCTGATCAACATGTACCGGGAGCTGGAAGAAGACGTGCCAGGCTTCCAGAAGCCCCCGCACGGAAACCTGACCGGTTGGGCGGAGCAAGGTACACCTAGTCCCGCTCTGCGCGCGCGCCGCTTCTGCTCGGTTTGAGGTATCCGGGGCTTCTTGCTACTCACTTAACTGCCAATTGCCACCTGCAACACGCGCAGCAAGGGTGCTTGCAGTTCTTTCTTTTGGAGAAACTGGACATTGTTTTAGCCACAACATTCTCAATACCTATGACCATGTACCTCGAGGTCTCCCGGCTTAGTCTGTACGCCTCCCGTTAGGTGGCGCTGGAACTCAAACTTTTGTAATAGCCGTGGGTGGCAGGCTGCTTTTTCATTGTATCAAGCACACTTGCTGCCGGCATATAGAGAGCGTTTTTATCAAAATCAGATTTTTCTTTAATAAAAGCAACGAAAGCTATGCAAATGCGGTCTGCTAAGTGAGTTATACGGCCAGGCAGACATTGTCAAGAGGAAATGCAACTAAAAGATGACCATTTAACAAAAATTCACGAATCGCTTTTTTAATTAGGCATCATAGGGCACATGCTAACGTGAAACATTCTTTGGCATGGTCTTCGGCATTTCATGAAGCCCAAAAGTGTGGCCACGAGGCTCGACATTTAGGATTTGAGCGACGAGGGAAAAGAGGCCATAGCAGTAAAAAAATGTTTGTGCCATGCGGGAATCGAACTCAGACCATTTTATTATTAAGCGAGTGTCTTTCCAGCGCATCTCGACACATTGCTGCGAGTGCGATTTGGCAGGAAAGCCCTGCAGGACATCTGCTCTGCGTCCAGCAGATAACAACGCTTGTATCTCCATTCCGGTAATTGCAATAGCGTGTACATGTCGTGCGTTAAGTTATTCACTAAACTAACCAATGAAGAGTGCCGAGAGTGTGGATGCCGCACGTTTCACAGCAGCGCAATTTCCCAGCAAGTTGCTATACATTTTTTTATTGAAGTGGAGGTAATCAATGTTGAAGGCCAGCCCAGTTTTCAGAAACCCCGGGTCGAGCATGCAGTCCCAGTTATCCATTGTCAAATGTTGGTTTGGAAAGTCTCTCGATACTGAAACCAAACGCACAATGCCCGCCGGAAGGAAAACCCTGAATCGACATCGAATGGTCACGCGTTAACGACAAATTTTGTGTCTCAGCGTGCTGGAGCTGATTTCAGTCGGTGTCCTGTGGCTGGCGAACTAAAGCGATAAGCCACCTTAGAGGCCGCCACAAGTTGCTTTGCTTTGCTACACGATATCATTGACTCGCACCCATGATTAAAACGTTTTTCAGTTATATCGCCTAACAAAGCAAAGAAACTCGTCACGGCCGATAAGGTAACTTACCACTTCAGTTCGCCTGCCAGGAACACCGACTGCAACCGGCTCCGGTGCGCTGTGATGCAAAATAGCATTGGCAATTTCGTCATTAACACAGAACACTCCGCCGTCGAACGAGAGTTGTCCTTCTGGCGGTCATCTCGCATTTGGTTTCGGCATCGTCTGATTTCCACAACAAAATTTGACAATTACTCCAACTGCTTGCTAAATCCAGGATTTTTAAAACTGGGCTGGCCTTCGACATCAATTACCTAAATTTTTTCATATAAACATGTAAATTTTCCTTAATTAGTAATCTTTTAGTTCAGAAAAGTCCGTACTCAAAAAAGAAAAGACCCCGTATATCGGGCTGCCCATCTGGAGGGTACCTCCCAATGTCCCTGTCGCAAATTGTTTTATCACATTCTACTACCACTACTGACCTTCAAGCATCTCTGCCGTACAATCTATTTAACTGGACCAGTGCATGCTCATTTTTCTCACCCCTGTAAGCTGGTGCCACAAGAAGGACGGTTGCCATTTGAGCTTTTAAGAATGCTTCACGAGATGCCAAAGCATTGCCGAAGGTAGGAGGGTCACACTGGACGCCAGACAACTGGAAGTCCCACCTGCCGTTCCTGTCGGTGATCAGTGACTATAGCCAATACCACCTAAAAGACAAGCCCTGCGCCTTATCGCCTAAACGTCCTCACTAATGGATCCACGTAGTGCTGCCTAGCTTGCATTGGCATTGCCGCCAGCGCGTCTCGCAGCGTCTTGTAACCAGCACGATTCTGAACTCCATTCACCTTTAAGCTGAGACTGCGGTGTGAGCTACGCTGTCGCCGGACCAGTCGACCGCCTCTTTCAACGCCTAACCCAGCTCTCCGCGCGAAGATGCGGGCGAGAGCGTGATCACGTGCCAAAGGAATGACATACGATTTGTCCAACACGCTCGTAGCTACACTGCAGTCTCGACTTGGGGGTGAACGGAGTATAGCATGCGGCGACACGAAGACGGACGCGTCTGCCACTTTGCGGCATCTCCTGTCGAACTTTGACGCGTTTGCCGCTTGGAGTGTGTTGAAAATCCACTAACGACAACGACGTGCGCAGGCGTTGTCTTCTAGGTGGTGTTGCTATAGCGCACAATAAATGCTGCTAGACCATGCAGCAGTTGCAATACCGGTGGCTTTGCAGATTGCAGCGAGACGTCCGACCCAACATGCTTTTCAGGGAGGTTGGGCGTGTGCCTAGGGACGGTACAGCCACGAACGAGCTCTCGTGTTCCACCAGACTTGTTGTTGAGCTAGCTGGTGCACGATGCTCGATAAACTCATAAGTGGAAACAGAGAAGTGGGGGAAAACAGACGAGCGCTGCTTGTGCATCTCTTTTGGCCCTCACAAGCGTCCCGAGCAAGCCCTGGTTTGTGTGTGTGCAGGGGTGCTGCTGCTGAATGCATGTCTGACGGTGCGTGCCCATGCGGCCAACTCCCACAAGGACCGCGGCTGGGAGAAGCTGACGGATGTGGTGGTGGGCTGCCTCAACAAGCGCCAATCCAACCTCGCTTTCCTGCTGTGGGGTGCCTATGCCCAGAAGAAGGGCGCCATCATCGACAGGGTGGGTTGCGCCTTTGGCCGCTCTGGGCCCGGCGGAACGTTGCGCGCAAGTTCGCCTGCTTCTTGTGCAGGTGGAGCGGTGATAGAATACCACCTGTTAGGTGAATCCGACTCGCCCCATGCGTCTTGGTGTCCCCGCATGTTAGTGACGCGCTCCTTGCCAAGCTCATACTGGAAAGGTAGTGGGTGGATGTAATGGCTGGCTGAGTGCGTAAATGAAGTGGCTAGCTCTCTACCCACAGTCTCTGTCCGATCAGAGCAAGCAAAATAGTCGTCTGCTCCTTGCACAAAAGGAGCAGTGGCATCAGGGTCGGGCAACGTTCTTAGAATTATCGGTTGACAAGCTCCACGGAAAAGCAGTGCTCGAAAATGTTTCTTCTCTTTTGCCTGCACGCGAGCAGGTATGGGCGGATGTCCTTCCTAGCGCCGCCAGCGTCAACGTCTCCACGGGAATGAAGAAAGACACTCTCTTTGCGCAAACTTTGCGTTTACCATAGAAACCGCGAAATAATCCATTTTTACTGCAAGTAATGTGGATCCAGCAATTCACCGGTTCTGTTCATAGGGCAGGCTGATAGTGTAGAGAGCGCACATGCCACGAAAATGCGCTAGGGTTGTCAACAGACTTTGATCTAGTAACGTTGGGGTCAGGTGCCGAATGCCGGCATTGCCTGCTAGTCCTATCGGCGAGTCTTTTTACAGCTTTCAGTAATCTGTTTGTTTTTTGCAAACGAGGACAGCCTTAGAGAAAAAGGAAGAAAATCCTCAAAGGGTACATTGTTTTTGGCAACCACCAATTACCAGACGCGTTCCAAAGAACAAGGAATCAACAGCCGAGCTATCGTCTGCTCCAGACCGAGGGGCAGCTTTAGGGGCAGAGCTTTGTTGCGCATGCGATCACTAACTCTAAGCATGCCTCATCTCCTCCTCCCCTTCACTTGCGTGCTGCATTAGCTGCCAACTGTTCACTTCCAGTTGCGCGTGTAATGCAGCGAGTGTTCTGCATTTCTTAGAGCAGTGGTTCTCAAACATTGATGTCTCGCGGACCACTTGTGGATCAGCGGTGATAACTGAGGACCCCGTTCGGTGGTGAGGGGAAGGGAAATGTATAGGTTAATTATGATAGTGATTTAATAACTGAATATAACTTAAGGGCTTTTGTGAAATAGACTTCTCTTATTGACATATATATGAGAAGACTCACTCAGAAATTGGAACGTTTCTTCTCAATCTGAGAAAAGAGACTTTTATTGTCGGGCTTAACTGATGAGGCTGGGCTTCGCGGACCCCCATTTGAGAACCAGTCTTAGAGCATCACTTTCTTTTTCATGCCAGGGTTTCTGAACCTTTCAATCTCGACCACCACATTTCTGCCTTGAATGGTAGCCAAGAAACTCTTTTTTGACATTGTTGCAGCAAAGCAGTTCAGCAGCTATGTAGTTAGGACACCTTCAGACTTGGTCATCAATGATGCACAAAGCTAGCGGGTGCCCGGCTCATAGTCATGCATAAATATGAAACTCGGTCATGTTGGGAAGACCCATGGCTAGGGACGACCGAGGGAGTTTTAAGTACTCCAGAAAGCAAAAACAGGTTTCCAAGGGTTAAGTCAAAAACACCAAAACCTAAAAAAAAAAAAAAAAAAAAAAAAAAAATTCAACATATATTTTTTTTGGGGGGGGGGGGGGGGGCATCAACATTTGTATTTCTGTCTCAAACTGCTCAAAAATGTTTGTTTTTTCTTTCCCCTCCAACTCGCATGGCAGAAGCGGCACCTGGTCCTGCAGTGCGCTCACCCGTCTCCCCTGTCGGCATCGAGGGGCTTTTTCGGCTGCCGCCACTTCTCCAAGGCCAACGATTACCTGGCACAGCACAATCGACCCCCTATCAACTGGGGACAACTGCCCTAAACCGGGCACACTCCCTCTCTCATCTTTCGAAAAGCATAAAGACAGTTTTAAGCAAGGCAGTTGTGTCTGGCCAGTCTTTCATTGGTGTATGAAGCTCGAGGGTGCGAGGAATTGCAGCCTCTATGGCAATGGCCTGATACTATTCACCCCAAGCTGCCAGACCAATCAACCTCCTGCATTTCATCACCTGATCCATCTCTTCACGTCAGAATGGAGGGGGCGTGATCACATGGAAAGACAGACGTGCAACAGGTCCGACAAGCACATACAAGGCTTGCACAAGTCCTTCAAAACTCGAGTCTTCAAATTGAAAAGCCTTAAATTTGAAAAGGTCTTTTTCCAGACCTTGAAAGCTCTGGAATTTCTAGCGGTACTTAAAAACCCTTAAACTTCCCAATGATAGCCAGTTTTTGTTTTACAATCCTAAAACAATTTTTTTTTTTTTGATGTGTGTGTTAACATAAATTTTGAAATTCCGATGATGAAGTTTTCTTATATGGCACATTTAGCAGATGCCTGGCCACAAGGGTCACTGATCCTACAGCTTCAGCTGGTCACTTCATTGAGAAAGTTGAGACAACAGGGGACATCACCTAGAATAATATAATCCCTGGAAAAGGGGGACAAAGGACAAACACAAAGCTACAAACACAGCTAAGTGACTGGTGCACAATTGAAATAATCTGCCTGGTCCTGGTATTGAACCAGGGGCCTCTCCATTTTCAGTGGAGCGCTCTACCGAGCTAACAAAAAGTTGGACGTCAGTAGAACAAACTGGTTTTGTCAGCTGCCACCAGTCTAACACCAAAAGTGAATGGCCTGCATTTTAAGGTTATGATAATGCAACCGGTGCAAAGATGCAAGCGAGCTGGACAAAAAAGACGAGAAAAATCCCTGGAGAAGGGGGACAAAGGACAAATGCAGATCTCCAAATGTGTTTGAAACTTTGTGTTTGTCCTTTTTTCTTAGTTGGAAGGGGTCCTTGAAAATATCTTTACAGACCCTTAGAGGGATACTTCAACGAAATTTGAGATATATTCGTCGTGTTCAAAAATAGGTTGAACATGATCCACAATATCCGTAAATGACAATAGCACTTTTGTATTTTGAGCCTGGTGGCTGTATTTTTTGTTATAAACGGCCCACTCTAGCAAGCGCTCGGAGAAGGCCCAGCTTAGAGCATGTGACATCCGACGCAATCATGATGTAGGTCGTCTCGGGACGAGCAAAGCTACGGCGAGGCTGACGTCGAGGGGATGGCCTAGTCCCAGCCACCGAAGTGGCTGCTTTTGTATGAATTTGGAGCGAGTGGTTAATCTTTTATAATCTTGTAGGGGGACAGTAGCCACTTCTGGAACACACAAAAGGGATTCTCGTGAAGACAAGAGTTCCTCCTTCCCCTCTTCTCTCGTTGTGGCCGGAGGCGAGACACTCGCCCTCACTAGCTGTCAAGGTTCCTAGACAGGCATTACAAATGAGGCGTTAGCGACATCCACCAGGTGCTCTTTCCTAATCGTTTAATTCGTTTTAAAATTCCTTTTCGTGTTTTTTTTTAACAAGATATTGATGTGTCCGACATGATACTGCTCCTTTGAACACATATAGACCATAAAATAAGCGCCGAAATTTCGTTGTAGTATCCCTTTAAAAGGCCTTGAAAACCCTCAAATTTTCCCTTTGAAGCCTGTACGAACCCTGACACACCGTCCACTGCACTGTTGGCTTAGGGATGATTGGAGTATAGACGTTGTGCTGCAAGGTGCAATGCAGACACGAGCAATATGCCATCAGGCTGTCTAGATGGAAACATTTTCAGGAAAGGGGGGGAAAAGAAAGGGTTCTTGCATACACTCCTTGCAACCAACAGTGAACACAGAAAGTGCATAATTATGAGGTTTCTTCGATGAGATGTTATGCAGGGCGATGCCGCTCGTAGAAGACCACCTAGCTGCTGGGACTAGAAAATAATTTCATTGACCATCTCGGTTGGCTAGACAAAATTCAATAAAACAAAGCCCTCCATGGTAAGTGGTCTTAGTGCTGCCGTATCTCACCCACCCGTGTCATCTCGGTCTTGAAGCAGGTGACACTTCTCATTTGATGGTGTCGCCCATTCCTTTAGAGATTATGATGATATCTGTGGGTATTATTCTTTTTGAAGGGATGTTTAAACTGGGCTTTGTTTTTTCCCATTATTTTCATTTCCATGTTTTTTACATGTACGAACAGTCGGTTGAAAGTCCATGCTTGTCATTAAAGTTTTCCTCCATTTTTTTTTTTTGTAATACATTAACTAGCTTAATTACATGCATTATTAATTTGCAATTTGGTAAAAAAAAATGACAACTAGAAATAAAAATATATTCCTTCAGAGGGAAGTAGGCACTCCCTTTGTAAAGAATGGCAAATTGTCAGAAAAAAAAAAATTAAGCATTTGCATGTTGTACACAATGCAACGTTTTACATTTCCTTTCTCAACTGTTTACCTATATTTTTTTGCTTTTTTTTTTATATGCTGCCGCACGCCTAGGGAGAAACCGCTTATACAGTGTGTGGTGGCACATGCCTTGAGGACGGCAGACAGGATTGCAAAATGCGACGCAAAATCCCACTTCGCACGGTTAGAAGCTCGTCTGAGTATTGCTTGCCTTCCATCTTTCCTCCGTTCGGGTGCGGGCAAGCCAGGGCTAGGGTCGCGTCGCACAATTTAGAACTCGACCCGCTTCGGAACACCGTCTTTTATTTCACAAGCGACAGACACGGTAAAAACACCACAAAACGAGACTGCCGGAAATGCTCCCGTCCCACCGTAATTACAGAATTGTACACACAGTTACGCCTACTCTGGAAATCCGCGCGGAGATTCCGAGCGAACGTCGCTCGCACGAAGCGAGTGCGGCCCGCCTCACCCGCCCTCGGGGGACGGGTCTGGTTGGCAACCGCGCATCCGGCGCCACACTCGAGACGGACCGAGGACGCGCTCGAAAAACCCGGCCACCCACTTAGTCCCCTCGAAAGTGCGTCCACCGCACGGCTTCCAAAATGCACATTTCCAAGCTAGAAAAAGTACAAAAACATTCGCAGGCATACAGCTAAGTAGAACAGTCTGCTTTCCTTCTCGCGCCGATCCCTCGCGACGCCTCTGAGCATCCGACGTTGCGAAAGCCTTTAAGCTGAGGCACTCGTGGGCGATTCCACGACGGAGGCTGGCTGCCTCCGATTAAGGCGGGCCAAAGGGCCCCACAACCCGAGGCCGGCGCAGAAACGGCGGTCGGCCACGTACAACCCCGGCATAAAAAAAAACCGCGCGCTTTGCTGGCCCCTCCCCTCGACGGCGGCACGGGTGGCGGCACCCGTCGGTAGATGCACGCAGAGGAAGGAGGTGTGCCGCCTTTGGGGAAGCGAGCTTTGGTGTGTCAGCTATGGGGGGGGAGGGGGGGCTGTCGGGGGTTGTGGGGGTGGGAGGGGGGGGAGAGAGTGGACGTGTGTTGCTCAGACATCCACCAGCTGGTCATCCTTGTACAGGGTGCGTCCGTTGCCCCGCTGCTCCGTGGCATCCGGGCTCACAGGACCCGAGGGAGTACTCTCATTCGACCTGTAACAGGACGCGGGTCCACATGCTCAATAAAAGCCTAGGTCCTCAAACTTTTCAATCTCGAAGAATCTCCTTCAATTGACGGCTGGGGAACCCTCCCCTGCCTTGGCATTGAAACACTGAAGCGGTGCAGGAGCTAATGGGCCCTCTAATAGTAACTGTCATACTAACAATTGGCTGATAGCTATGAATCAATGGGGGGCTCAGATTTTTTGAAACTCTGCTTAAATGGGAAAAACACTTTGCACAGGGGCGGAGACGGTTGAGGAAACTTGGAAGCTCTGGAGACCCCGGGGCTCCTAAGAGCCCAGTTTGAGAACTTGTGATTTAACCTATGCACAGAACTGGTCTTTTTCTAGAGGTGACAGTAGCTCCTAGTAATCCTTTATTTTGGTTACACCCTTTGCTGGATCTACCTATTCATGTACTGTAAGAAAATATAATTTTGTGGTAACTGTTATTGTACAGTATTATATACTATTGTTTCGTTCTTTTTTTTTTTTTTGCTGGGCAACGCACATGCTAGGTAGCTGGCAATTAAAAATTGTTTACCTTTTGCCCCAGTCCAAATAGAGATAACAACTAAAAGAAAAGGCTTGCCCCGCTATTAGTGCCAGATCCCAAAGACTTTGATTGTTTCGTAAGCTTACTGTACTGACATCAGTTGCCACCTCGTCAATAAATATTAAGGGAGGCACAGGCACATGCACTTCATTCTGAAGACCACCGGCAAAATGGTTTAAGGCATGTCACCACAGCACTCCTCGAACAGCCGCAGTTAACACGCCATGCAACCAGTAGAATGTTACTGAACACCAACATGTGAGCTGTCTCGAATAGCTACGGTGTGAGTGAAATGAAAATTGGAAAGAACAACGCTCGGCTTCTGCAGCCACTACCTGCCCTCAACTAGAGGTCAACAGGCGCTCACGACTCGAGATGCCCAAAGGAGGGAGACAAGCACATTGCGCTTCTATTTGCTCATCATTCTAACCATGTGAACACAGCCTGCGTGTTTCCAGTCAACAATCTTTGGTGGAGAAATATTAACGAGAGCCCGAGAAAACCCGAAGGCCAACTAATATAGGCACCTAAAACTGGCAGGCTCGCAAAATATTCCCCCAACATGAAACACGCTAGCACCTAATACATTCACCTTCACAAAGTTAAGACACCTGTCTCAGGTGGGGCATCACGTGTTCTGTACTGGGACAAGCTTCATAGATTCTTGTAGTTACAGCTTGCAGCTCCTCTTGCGCAGCCGCTTGGCCCGAGTGACACAAGTTGCGACAAGAGTCGAAAATAGCGAGTTGGAAGCATCCCGCTGCACGCGCAAACGGAGAGCCTTGGTATACTTGCGCGCCACATGACACGTCCTTCGAAGGTACCGCATTGCTCTGCAAGAGCAGCCACCATAAAGCGATAGTAAAAAAGTGGGACGGCAGTATAACGAATTAACACCCCTTGAAAAGATGCCAGTTCCCCTTTCCCCATTTACAAACCTAACTCGCAGGACACCTTGCTAGAATGCGGGTCCATGAGATTCTGTTGGGGCGTTCCAACAAAGGCTCCAAGCGCTTTGTCAAAAGGGCTTGGACTTCAATCTGACTGGATGCGGAAGGCGCCGCTGCGTTCCACTTCGTTGCACGGTTGCACCAAAGGACACCGGGCCACGAACGAAACTTGGAGAAATCCCAAGGCAGCTCGGACACCAACTCCCGTCGTGAGCCGAGTTCACGACAGTGAGGCATTTGGTAAAACCTAGATGCCTTTCGCAAAACTCCACCTCGAGACCATGCGGAGCGCAAATTCGTCTGCTTCTTGTACAGGGGTTGCGATGTCAGAACGCCGACGCCGAGCTTTTATTGGCTGATTGAAAACAAATAGTGGGTAGGCTTCAAGGCATCTAGCATTGAAGTCTACCCACTGTCCTTCCAATCATAAGTCGGCATCGTTCGGATGTTGCCGCAACTCCTGCATAAGAAGCAGAGGACTTGCTCCTCGCATACCCCGGTGTTCAAACCTTTGGGGACACTTGACCGAAGGCTCGGGGTGTGGCAGAGGAGGGGGATGGCAGCCGTGCGTGTTAGGGCGGGCGTGCCTAGACGGGAGCCTACCTACTGAGTGACAGCCCCACCGAGCCGCTGCTGCGGCGACTAAACACGGGCGAGCAGTCTCCGGCGGCCATCTTGTGCGGCCCCAGGCCATGGCGGCGCAGCAGGCTGTCCACGTCCATGTCCTGATCGCTGTCCGACTCGCTGCAACCGGAAAGGGACAACGTTGCGTACGTGACAAGTGTTATTAGTGCATTTTAAAACTCTTAAGCACGGCCCATTCTATCGACAATTTTAGTGGCTCTTAGTGTACGAAAAAGTGTCTATACGACAAGAGGTTCGGTCACATGTGGTTCGTGGCATCGGGAGTACCTTGTCGGGTACCAAAAAAAGAAAGCTGTGGAAGGGTCCTGTGTCGCAGAAGAAGACATTGCCAGTGCTTTGTCTGATGTCGTGGGTAGTGCAAGCACGAGCGCACGTAACATAACATGCAACCCTATTGCCTCGGCTTAAAACCAGCGGCACCACCCATTCCGTCTATCACGACACAAATGCCAAAGCATCTATAAAATGGAGACCCAGACAGGATCGGCTTCAAGCTTCTGCCATCCAAGTAAATGCTTAACGTTCTCCGCAACTTGAGACATAGCAATAATGCGCCGTAATTATTTTTGAAGCAAAAACTAAAAAAATAAAACCCAAAATTTAAAGTTTTCTTTTTTTTTTTTAGCTTGGTCAAATAATTGCGGGAGTTGTTTCCTGTCACGTCTGGAGTAAAGAACTAAAAACAAGGTTTGCCTGCGTGCACTAGTTGCTTTTTAAAATAATTGTCAAACAACTGAAGTTTTGGACGCCTCCCAACCGCTCTCAACTCTTACGCCATCTTCAGAATCACGTGCACAGTGACGTGTAGTATCCGGTTGGGTTCTCTTTCAAAGCTTCCAGCGCACGCTTGCGATTCACATGGCGGCCTTGAAGGTTGGCCTGAGCAATGTGGAGAGAGAAGGGGGGAGGGGGGGGGGGGGGAAACGCTTGCCTTGCTGTAAGGAAGTCGGACTGACCTGCTACAAATAGCGACGGGGTGAGACGAGAGAGAGGAATGGTTTTGGTCACCTCAGGCAGATGGCGCCACTAAAACTGAATATAGTACAATCTTGAACCCTCCCTCGATTCAAACCTTCAGGGCGAATCGAACCCTGTCAGGAATGATGACATCTAAAGATTGAGCCTTGTAAGTTAATTCCACAACATCCTAGTATGCATATCAAGCTCCAGAAAAGAGTGACTTCATTAGAAAATGCGATAAAAAGAAATAATTGCAATCCACAAAATGTTTGTTTTAATGTGAAGTAGAATAGCCATAGTGCAATTTAAGACGACAGTTAATTGTAGAGAATGCAATAGACCTTTTGCTATAATACCCAAGCATCAATGAGAATGCAGGGATTGCTGTTCCGTGCACCGCACGTGCTGGCCTCAGCAGTAGTAAACTTTCTAAAGCAAATACCTAAAACAAATGGCATATTGCACGCGTGTTCGTCAACGCTTTATTTTGGTTATTTACTTGGAATATTTTGTGCAGGGAAGGCATGCGCGTGTGGCGCGTGGAACACCAATCCCTGCACTCTCCTTGATGCTTGGGTAATAAAGCAAATGGTCTATTCTAAAAAAAAAAAAAAAAGTAACACTCAAAAAAAAAAAAAAAAACTTTCAGCCTTTCCACTCTAGTGAAGAAGGAAGACCAGCGAAGCTGTACGCTTGTCTCGTGTGTTTCTTCTTTGTCCTCGTCTGTTTTGCGCACTGTTTCCTACGATGAATTCCCACCAACTCGCCCAACTATGCATTCTTCTATGGTAGCTGGAAAGGCTGCCGCCATCTATGAGCGACGACGGCAACCAGACTGGTTGTCTGGTTGCCGCCGTTGCTCATAGATTGTTTTGGGCAGTTTTGTGTCGACATTTGTTTGGTACCGGACACGAAACTGGGTAAACTAGCCCTTAACAGCTCCACTGTAAAAAAACAAAATCTGTGCATCTTAATATATTGTTTCATCATGAAGGAGCTGGCTTTTTCAGACTATGAGTATACTCTGAGTCCAGGACACAAGTGAATGAAGTCTTTACACTTTCAAAATGTCAAGTAATACATTTCCTTGTACCACATTTCCTATTAAGAAATCAGACAGAAAAATGCATTTGAAGTATCAACTTTCAGTTTCTGTATGTTCAATGAGTCCCAGGTACACAAAAGTTCACCTGGAGCATAGTAGCACCTTCCCTTTTGAGACTTAGTTGTTCCCCTGGCAATGGCTACCAGCTTGCATCATTTGTAGGTGAACTAGCTTTGGTAGCAGGCGTTCCTTGACAGATAAACTGCCGAGAACTAAAAGGTAAAATATACTAAGGGAAAGCAACTAAATAGCTATATGATCTGAAGTGGAAAATACTGTCAAAAGGCTGCTTCTAAAGATAACACAATATCACGTCACTGGGCAGGACCAATTGTAAGCCCCGTTTTGGGTCTCAACCAACAAGACTGCTTATACCATACTGTACATACTATTTTTCCTGTTTGCATGTATAGGGTTTACTAATACTCTTAACTTGAAGAAACTACTATGGGCTAAGTCTGGAGTAAATGGCACTTTTAATGAAGTTGAGATGTTCTGGCTATGTTAAACGAGCATGTAACAATAAAAAATATAAAAATTTGCTACCCGCTGACTCAGAGCTGTCAGCACGCGAGAAAACAAACTTTTGCGAGATAAATTTTGCATGTTTATAAATGGAAGTTTCTGGAGCCATTTTTAGGAATTCAATAAACCAGAACATAACATTCTTGAAAAAAAAATGAAGCTATTCTTCTGAAAAATTGTAATTCCGAGGTCACATTCCCCTTAAGACTATTACTCTCTTAGGTGGCAGTCCCACCTACGTGTGGGGCAAGAGCGCCCTCTGGGCCCACCTGTCATCGTCAGCCAGGTCTGTGCCGGAGTCTAGGTCCTCCTCGAGGGCCGCCTGCAGGTCCTGGATCCTCTGGCAGGCCAGCTTCAGGTCCTGCTTGGTGCCCTGCAGGTCTGTCTCCGCATTCTCCAGGGACAGCTCCTGCACGGACACCATGACACCATGACGAAATTCAAGGACCACTGGCAACTTGGGTATTCTAAAGGCTCGTTTATGCTTTGATGAGACGTGTGGCGACGTCTTGTCGGCCAAAACCAGACCCTCTAGTCCGGCACCTCGACGCGACTTACGCGACCGGCAGCGCTTTGCACGCTCTAACTGCACCAACGCGGAGGTAGCAAAAGCTCCATCTTTATGCCGTCTGCGTTGGGCCAGTGCGGAGATCAGTGAAGAACACCATGGTGACGCGGGCGCAGCATCGACTAACACACCAGACGACACTGCGCACCAACACTCCGGAATATAAACAAAGTCTCGGGACGACAGTCTTTCGTACTCTCTGTAGCCAATTCAGACGTCTCAATCGACCGACACATTCCCAGCAGGCTTGAGCGACAACCGGGCCACCCTGCAGCCTGGAGCATCAATCGCTTCGCCGGTCTGGCACCGTCCTCGTGCCTCACCAGTTCATGGCACCGCTGGTGTGCCTCAGCCTCGCGCTGCTGCAGGCTAGCGCAGTCCTCCCGGAGCTCCCTCAGCTGGCGCTGCAGCTTGCGGCAGCCTTCCTGGCTCGCATGCTCCCGCTGGGCAGCCTGCTCACACTCCTCCTGCAGCCGGCCGCTCTGCTCCTTCAGCCGTGCCACCTGGCTCTGCAAAGACGGTGGAACAGCGTCGAACCAACATACTCCAACGAGCGTCCCCGACATAATGCTCCTCTATACCGAAAGCAACGCGAACCATCATGCTCGGCTTTCCTCCTTGCCAGCGCTCTCAGCCTCAAATATTTATTTTTCCCCTTCCGGCAGACGATGCCACTTTTGAGCGTGCCAGGATGGAAAAAAGACAAGTGCCGTGACGATTTCCGGCCAAGACTAGTGCACTCACTGGTTGAAGTCGAGCCTACGCCAAATGCAGACGCAGCATCCCAAGCAGCACGGATTTTGGCCAAGCAATGGCCAATGTCTGGCGATGGTCTTTTAGCCAGTGGCCAGAGTGGCCATTCATTGGCCAATGCTTGGCTGATGGCCAGTGGCCATTGGCCAATGGCCAGATAAAGGCCAGTCACCGGCCAGTCTCTGCCCACTGTCTGACCACTTGGCCAAGGACCATTGCCAGCCATTGGCCGATGACTGGCCAACTCTGTTCTGCTTGGGATGTGCGTCCTATCTCATGACCCGCGTTTGACTCTTCAAACAACATAAAAATTTCACCCTGCCCCCCCCCTCCCCACCCCTTGTTGTCTAGGATGTGTTAGTCACACTCAGAAGTGGTGCCGTCTGCTGGGAGGGCAAAGCAGGAGAGAAGGGTCTCCTCCCATGGAGGAGGAACCAGAACGTGGAGAGGAAGTCTGCATCACTTTCCCATATGCAAGAGCTTTACCCCGCTGGTCTGTGACTCACCTCCAGCCTGGCCTTGGAGGTCTGCTCCAGCTCCAGCCTTGACTCCAGATCGCGAACCTTCGCCTCCAGCCTGCGCACCGCATGCGAATCCTCTGCCTGGCTGCTCAGGTGGTCCATCTTGGAGCTAAGGTCGTGGACCTGCGAGGGCAAAGTGTCGACTTAGAGACGCCATGCCTTGTCCACGTCCGTCGCAGTCGCTCGTGTCAGTTCTCGAAAGGAATTGCGAGACTGCAAGGTCTTACCTGCGCCTCCCAAAGTCGTGACTTCGATTAAGCACCATTTACACACTCCGTGCAAATGTCATATTAGGTGCCAATAGGACACGGCAAGGTACCGTGGCAGATCTCCACTGATGGAGGCGCACCCACGACTGGTTGGGGAGCACGCCACATTAACCATGCTTTATAAATTGGGAACCTTCTTAGGGCGCTTTCGGCGTGCCTTTTGCTGAAGGAAAAGCACGGAGAGCAACGCGACCGTTCTTAGGCCTACCCACTTTCGCGATTTCACCGTCCGAAAGTGGACCACAGACGACGGCGTGTTTGTTGGCATCAATGGCGAAGAATGTCCGGGGCTGGGCAATTCCTGGACCCAAGCGTTCTCAGGTGTGCACGTCACTCAGTTTCACAGTTGATCACTTCCGCAACTACGCACTTGCAGCCGCTTGTAGCCATTACGAGAGCGGCTTGGCTTGGATTGATTTGGTCCGACCGCTTGGCGGCAAAAGAAAATTGGCTTGGTGGCTAGCTAAATTCGACCCAATTTGAAACTCTCAGAGCCCGAAATTGGAATTGCGTTCATTACGCGAGAGAAAAAAAAAGTAAAAATATTGACCCGTTTGGGGGGTTGCGTTTATTATGCGAGTGCATTATGCAAGTCAATATGGTACTGTATTTATAAATATTGAAATTGCAAAGGGAGACTGCAACGAAAGATTACGGGCCAAAGGATCTTACTGAAACGAAAACTTGAGCTTTGTGAATGCTCAGTTTCTTTTTGCAGAACAAGGATATCGAGGATAAGGCTCGTTCCATGCTTACCAGCCGTCAAGCGGTTATTTTGAGAACTAGTTAGGTTTACCCCTCCCCCCTGAGGATCTCTGCTCTACTGCGTCGGGACACTGAGGCCAGATTAGTTAAAGGCTAGGGGCCACAGAAAGAGCAACTTGTTGGAGGGACAGTCCTGTCACTGGAAGTAGAGGGGGGGGGCTTGTGGAGTGGGCCCCAGAACCAGCTTACCTGTTCCCTGAGGTGGTGCTTCTCGGACTCCAGGTCCAGGATCTGCTGGTTCTGCTCGGCCATCGCCTTCTGGTCACTGGCCATCTGCACACGCGAAGTGGACCTTACACATCCGCCAGATGATCCATCTCTCAAAAGCAACATCCACCGGCAGAGTGTGTTCTTTGCTGCCCATCACCTTCTCATCGCGCGAGAGTAATCTAGGTAGATCCGGAGAATTCCGAGGCATATTTAACAGCAGGCATGAGGCACCAAAGCTTCGAAAACGCTACTTCTTAGGCCACGAGGATGCCGATGCATAGAGCACGCTCACCGTGGCTTGTTGGAAGCAGAGAAAATGGCGGAAAAACTTGTTTTCTCATAGGCAAGTGCTGTCAAAAAGAATGAGTGTGGTTTGACTGTTGTCCATCAAAAACAAGGTATAGCTTTATTCAAATTTTTATCTTGAACCCTACTCAAAAGGTGCTTGAAAAGAGATGGTGTAAGATAATAGATTCACGCCGTCTTAGTACGCATTACTCGGATGAGCCGTCCTACAATGGGCTATCCCAATGGTGCTCGCCCTGGCTACGCAGCCCGGAGTGCATCTCTCACTGGTGCGTTTGGTGTCTTACACCGTCCTTGCATCCACAGCGATCTCAACATAGCAACAAATAGGTCGTGCAAGTCGGCGGCTCGTGCCATCAGTCGTTGCAATCCTGGCCGCCAATCGTGGAGGGGCAGACGACGAAGAAGGCAAACTGGTGAACGCACATGTTGCGTTCACCTCCCCCGCCGTGCCACCACCAGAATCGTGGCAAGCGACAGCACAAGACAGTTGCGATGTGGCAAGGCGAAGATCAAGACACCCCAAAAAAATGGGACTAAGCACGCCAGTCAGGGGCGCACTCCAAGCACCGTGCCCGAACCAAGCCCGCCGCACAGAGAAGGTTTGCCCACCTGCTGCACCGCAGACCGGTACTTCTTGAGCAGCTCGGCCTGCTCCTCTTCCATCTCCTCGAGCTGCATCTGCAGGGCGCTCTTCTCGCGCGTCAGCTGGATGCAGCGCCCCTCCGACTGCAAGAACAACGGAGGTTGGCCGTGGTCCTCTGACACACCACTTACTGGTTTGTAAACTTGGGCGGTCTGCGCTCTAGTAAAGTTTGTCACCCCAAGTAGCGTTGATTCATAAAAATGTTTTTAAAAATTGTTTTAACATTTTTAAAAGGAAACTGAAGTGGTTCTGTGAATGAGGAAAAAACGCGTAAATCGTCTTCATTTAGCCTCCAGGATCGCGAATGCCGAGATAATTTTTCAATTTGGTGCACAGAGGCTGGAGAAAAGCATTTTCAAAGTACCGCGATATGGCATCACGTTCCTTCCCAGAACGGGACGCCATAGCCAGAGTATATCCGCGCATCTTCAGTGCCCATCAAAGCTTTAAATGTGCACTCTCGCTATTTTCAGAAAGGTCAGGAAAAGACGTCACGACTGGTGTCAGTGCGGGGGAATATGCCAAGCTTGCAACTGCATGCGCTGCCCACACGACTGACACGCGCTTGGCGGCCAAAAGATCTGGGTATGACGTAACTGGTCGAAGATTTTTCTTGTTTTCTCGCGTTTAGTTACGTCTTCGAGGAAAACAAATCTGATATTCATAATCACGGGATGAAAATGCTCTAGAATTTACCTCTAACTCATTTTCCCTTCAAGAACCTCTTCAGGTTCTCTTTAAAGCAGATGTAGCACCCTCCAAGTGATGTTTCAGTTATACCAATATATTAAGTCTCAAGTGCACAAGCGTTTTCAACTGCACATCTTTTTGACGGGTCCGTAGGATTTTAAGAAGGAGTAGATGCATCCCTGGACTTTCCCTACGGCAGCTCCTCCGAACCCATGTCCATCCGTTGTGTTCTCCGAGCGATCCAATAGGCCGACTCATAATATCGACAGTGCGCTTGTGGTGCTTTAATTTGTCCCTAGAGAAAACTTTTCCGTAGCATGACAAAAAGGTTCCAGACCAAATAACCTAAGGACTGTGGTTCGGCCGAGCGAGACCATTGTGAAAACTTCGAGCTGACGAAGCTCACCTCATTCTTGGTGCGCAGCACTTCCTCCAGCTGGCACTGCACTTCCTGCAGCTCCATCTCCGCCCCCTGCCGTGCCTTCATGGCCGCCGTTTTGGCAAACTCTGCGTCTTCCAGCTGCACACATGCCGCTGCCATTAGTGGGGCCATTGCTTTTGCAAAGTCGACCACCCGAGTTAACTCTGCATTCTCAACTCTCGGTTTTTCAAGATCGCAACATATCGAACACATGCCTCCACCAGATACATGTGGTTACGAGGTTTACACTAGCCTAAAAGGCCTTTTCAAATCTTAGCTGCCACAGTATCTCCACACTTTTCCCCGTGCCACGTCTCGCCACAAGTGGTCACCACCACGGTCCGACCTCACTGGGAGTCTACGATAACTAATTGTTCCGAGGATTCTGAAGTTCACTCAGTTTGCGATTGGACGTGGTACGCTAGTCTTGCCTCCTGACAATACTCCAGTGAAGGTCTAGCTGAAGCACAAAGTTTGCGATGCACTTCACCCTCAAACTTCTTCTTCCTCTAAGCTCAAAATTTTGTGTCCGTCCATACTAAATATAACAATACCACTTCCCAAACACAACTCAAATAAACGAAGCCATAAAACTTGTAAAATGCCAGCTAGGCTCCACGAGTTATCCCATTGCCATAGTGGTTTCCGGGACCAAGATGGAGATTACCATTACTGTCTCGGCAGTAATGCGTCTAACATCGTCACTAGTGTCTTTACCTGGGAAGCCGACGTTACTGGATCAGCTCAGCTGGCGAAGTATTCTTAGGTGCTACTTCCCCGAAAAGAGTCCCCCACAACCTCCTTGACTCGACACCTATCGTGCGAAGCGGTTGCGTTCCGAACTCCCGAGAACTGCCACTGTGAAGACGAGCTACAGCGCGCAAAAACAATGATGCTTTGAACGACAGGTGTCGAGCTGCAACATAACGAGGGTGTTCGCTCGTCCGCGGGGGTGCTCCAACCGAGTTGACTCGGTAGTGCACTATATAGCTCCTTCGGAGCACAGTAGCGCAATCTAGAATGCCATCTCTCGGTGACTAGCAGCGACCGCCCGGGGGTTCCAACTCCGGTCACAAATGCCTGGGGAACGTGAGAAAATCGCTCTTCATTGATTATTTTGGGGATGTACAGAACGACAATAGTTTTTGACATAATAAAGAAACGGTTTACAATACTAATTTGAGCTAAGTTTTGTGCCATGTAATAACATAATTCTTTTTTAAAAATTGCCGGAGCGTCATCATGCAGCAGACGACGCGGCAAGTCACACTGTTCACGTGACCCGCTCCGGCCAATCCATAAAGTCCATCTCCGCTGCGTAAAACAATTGTCTGCTTGAAACGCCATTGCCTTGGGAATTTCCTTCTCAAACTTTTCACACACATCCAATATTATTAAAACTTTGATAAACTGTTTAATGTTTTACCAACTTCACGAAAGACTAGTTTCAAGAAGTGTCAACTCGGCGTCCATTTTCTTAATCAGCCGTGTTGCATTGATCTCTATGTATTCTCCCATAGGGCGGGCCGCCTCCTGGAACCCTGAGTACCACGTGACTCGCGGCAAGCTGCTCTGTTGGCCATGTTGTCGGTGAAACACGCGGATCAAAGGATTGCGTTACTCTGCTCCGTAGGAGCTATATAGTGCTCTCGGCACTGGCGGCCAAAGCTGCAATATACGGTGCCTCCAACGACCGCAGGCGGCAGACGGCAGAACGGTGCCGCATCGCACCTGGTTCTTGAGCTGCCTGAGCAAGGCCCTGGCCGCCTGTCCGTCCCGGGCCCCCTCCAGCCGCTGCTGGGCGTCCTGCAGCAGGGCTCTGGTGCGCCTGAGGTCCCTGCGCAGCCGCCGCTCCACCTGGGGGTCCCTGGGAGGGGGCAGGGCGCTCAGCTCCCCCAGGCGCCGCTCCAGCTCCTGGCGCTGCCTCGACAGGGCCTGCCGCTCCTCCTGCTCGGACTCCAGCAGAGACTCCAGGTTGCGCAGCTGCACGAGGGAAGAGAGGACGCGCACGTGAGGCACACGCACGCGAGGCGGCTGTACGGGGGTGGCGTGGGGCAACGCACCTTCTTGCTGGCGGCGGCGCGTGCCTCGTCCATCTCTTCTTCCCTGAGGGAGATCTCCCGCTTGTACTCCTGGCGCTGCTTCTCCAGGGCCATCTCCAGCCGCAGCTTGGCCTGCTCCAGCAGCTGCACCTGGCCAGCCAGGTCCTCCAGCTCCTCCTCCTGCTCCCGGGACTTCCGCTCCAGCTCCTGCTTGCCACGCTTCAGCTTGGCCACCTGTGTCCACAGAGCGAGAGCCAATCTGTAGCCTCGTTCGCTGCCTTCACTTTTTTGCAGGCGTGGCCGAGTTGGCAACAGAGGCGCCAGCAAAACGAAGGAACAAGGTTCGAACCCCGCTCAGTCTGGTTCCTTTTTTTTATCCATCTTTGCTCTTCTGAAAAGTTCCAGCCTATTCTCAGCTGTCGTTAGGCTCGTTCGATTTACCTGTGCCTCCTGCACCGGTGCAGAAACGTGCAGGGCAGTGTACTTCCGGTATGTGTAGTGAGATATGACCGGAATACACTGCCCTAAGCTTTTCTGCACCAGTGCAGGAGGTGCAGGTAAATTGAAAGAGCCTGTTGTGTGTTCTAGTTCAGAATATTCCTTTATACACTGTACATATAGAAACAGTAGTAGTGTGCAGCTAAGTTTTTTTTTTTTCTTATATGTGACAATATTGACAATAGCAAACAGGTTTACTGGCCGTTATTTGTGAATTTTGTGGGTTTTACTTGCCAAACCAACCAAGGCCATCTGGCACACCCCAGGGGCGGACTGACGTGCAAGCAGAAGCTTGGTTACGCAGTGCCTTCTCCGCAATGAACCTCCGTCAGACACTGAGCAGCTAACTGGGAAATCGTAGGCTGGAGCCTTATGTAAAAGTCACCGGCAACCTCGGCTGTTGTTTGCAATGAAATAAATATAATTTTGTTTTTGCCAATATGCTGTTGCCTTCATTATTCTGTAAGGTATTGAAACGCGTTTCGAATGCTGACCTCCTATTATCACAAAAAAACAGCTCTGCACAAGCAATACTTATGTTAGGTTTTGCGAGTGGCTCTAAGTCGGGGAAAAACTCGGCGTGTTGACCCTTTTTTTACTACGCGGATTTGTTAGACTCTGGCACAGGTCACAAAACCCCAGCCATCAGACAAAAATCGCCAAACTTTTGCCACAAAAGTTTGTCATTTTCTTCTGTCAGCTGAGCTTTTATGACCTGCACCAAAGAGTAACGTCGTTTGCAGCAAAAAGATAAATATGGTTTTGGCACCTGCGTCTCACAGTGTCAACAGGAAGTGTAAAGACAGCCATAAACACGAATGACATCAAGGACACCATTCAACAGAGCTATACGCCTCGCAAGTGGGTTCATTTTCGTCTTCTGCGCATGAGGAAGGAAGTAGCGGTGACGTCAGAACGCCGAGCCCTGATTGGCTGATCGCGACCCCCTATCTCAGCGTCGTCTGCTCCTTTGCAACGTCGTCTGCTCGCAACGTCGTCTGTGTCTGTCTTACCTTTCCTGCGACTTTCGGAAGTGCAGGTCTTTACGAGCGAGCTCGACTTGGCCTTTCAGAGAGGGCAGACGAAATAACTCGAGCGGTACGTTGTTTTTGTCTAACAACTAGCAGACACGCATCAAGGAGGAAAGTCAAAGGACTCACTGGCGAGGTGCCCCGAGGCGCCGAGGTTTGTTTGCTAAGAACCGAGAGTGAGCGTGTTAGTGTCTGCAAGTTCCCTCCCAAATACTTTTTCCCTCCTTTCGTGCGCGGCGGGACCCCTCATTCTTTAACGGCGTCGGCGGGTTGGCTCAGTTAACGTCGTCTGCTTTACGTCTGCTAGTCAAAGCGATGGCTGTTTTACCTTTCCTGCGTCTGTCGGAGATTCGCCGCTTTTTCACCAGCGAGAGTCACCGTTGCCTCGGGAAACAAGGAGATAACAACAGGAATAAATTGAACTCTTAATCTAAAATTGAGGTCAGCAATCAAAGTATAATACGGGAAGGGTTCACAAGGGTCGCGCGGGCATATTCCATTCAGCACGCCAGCCGGTCGAGGGAAGACGGTCGCCGAGTCGCGGAGTGCCTGCTAGGCCTAACTGCCGTGCTCGCTTGGTCGCGTTTGGTGGAATCGTGGCCGTTGGAGCTTTCCCGAGTGTTTGTGGATCCAGCGTTCTTGTTCGTCGTGGTCTGTTTCAAGTACTTTTTACATTTTTCTTGCTGCTTCAAGTCGGGACGCGTGAGAAGCGCACGTAGAAAATTAAACGTCCGTGGGTCGTCGCGACCGCGACGCTGTCGGCCATACTGATTTGATCGTAAGAAGTGCGTAAGACAGGTTCGGAGCTGTCTTAGGATTTCGTCGTAACCTGCGCAAAACTTACGAAAATTTCTTAAGTTTTGTCTTATGCACATTTTTGGCGTGAGATCGTTTCGTGAATCTGGCCTCTGCACTTTCGAAAGTCGCAGGAAAGGTAAGAGAGACGCAGACGACGTTGCGAGCAGACGACGTTGCAAAGGAGCAGACGACGCTCAGATAGGGGGTCGCGATCAGCCAATCAGGGCTCGGCGTTCTGACGTCACCGCTACCCCCTGCGCAAGAAGCAGATGAACTTGCCCTCCGCATTACAAACATGATACAGTTAAACCTCGATGTAACGAAGTCGGTAAAATTCGCAATTTACTTCGTTACATTGAAATTTCGCTAAATCAAAATTTGGCTTTAGCATGCGAAAAAAAAATTCTGAAACATTTTACGGGTATGAAAACTCACCGAAAATGGCATTTATTTAGGGGCAAAGTAGTTCGCGAGTTTTGCTTGCACCTTGTCCGACAGTAGCAGCGGCATCATACGGCGTTCGAGCGCCCAGAGCGCTTGCACAACATCTTGCTGCCCATGCGACGCCGTGTACCTCCTCAGTACGTCCATTGCGTCGAGCACTTCCCGAGTGCTCGTGATCTCGGCAGTTTCTTCAGGATGGCGTCCAAAACGTTTGCTTTCTCATCCAAAGAAAGAACTTTACGTTTCCTTATGGCAGCAAGCACGTGAGTGAACCGCCCGGTTAAAAAATAAAGCTGTTTAGTTTAGGCGGTGCCAATGTTTCCAACCTACACAGCACTCTTGACCGCACAGTTTACTTGCCCCCTTGCGCCCACAGTGTGCTTGCGCCTTTGCTTTACATCACGCTTGCAAGACGATAATCGGTCTTCTCGGTCTTCTCCTAGATGGCACTGCCCGTGCAGTCGCGCGGTCGCGCCATCACGTCGCTCCCCCGCTGAAGTTGGCTCCCGCGGTACAGTGGACTATGATGATCAGTGAATGTCAGTGGTGATGCTGTTATGCCGTGTTAACTTTTTGCTCGGCATTTTCTGGCCACTCCCGCGGAATCCGCTTTGCCGCATGCCTCGCCGGCGCTACCGGCGCCGCATCCTCGGGCAGCCTAGGAACGTTGGAAGGCCTGTCCCCGTGAAGTAACCTATCAAGCGCTCGCGTTTGCGCATAATTTTTTTTTTAACCACAATTTTTTTGCGAAGTTGTTTTTTAGAGTTGATTTATTTATTGCCTTCTATGACAATGGCGCTTCGTTATATTGAAATAGCAGAAAAATAGACTTCGTTATATTGAGACTAAAAATACATGGGGTCTAGGGGCAAGAAATTGTGAAAAATAAAATACTTCGTTAAATCGAGGATTTCGTTACATTGAAGTTCGTTATATCGAGGTTCGACTGTATTGGGGCACATTCATTTTTCCCTTGCTACATCTGCATCAAACACCAAAGTTTACTGTCCAAATTGGTGCCTCATTAAGGGAAGCTGAAGCAGTTTTGTATTTGAGGAAACACACTTAAATCGTCTTCACTTGACCTCCAGGATTTTGAATATTGAAAATATTTTTTACTTTAGTGCATGGACGCTGCAGAGAATCATTCTCAAAAGCACTGCTGAAGGCCCTCCTTCCCGGAACATGACGTCACAAAAGTTTTCGGAGTCTCTGCCCTCACGCATCTTCAATGCTTATCAGAGCTATGGACCTGCACTCTTGCTATTTTTGAAAAGGGCAGAAAAAGACGTCATGACTGGTGCCAGTCCAGGGGAATATACCTGGCAAGCTTGCAATTGCACGTGCGGCCCTCGAGCAACATGCGCTTGGCAACTAAAAGGTCCTCTTATGGCGTCACGACTGGTCGGAGTTTTTTTTTTTTTTAGTTTTCTGGCGTTTAGTTACATCTTCGGGGAAAACCGAAGTGATAGTCAGATTCACGGGAGAAAACTATGCAGGGATCAACCTCTTACTATTGAGACCGGTTATAACAAAGTCAATGAAAATCGGAAATCACTTCGCTATATCCGCCATTTTGTTACAACCTACTTCGGTTAACGAAGTGCAAAAGGGAATGGGAAATCGTGATCGCTTCGTTATAGTCGCTATTTCGTTATAACCGACTTCATTATAAACGGTTTCGACAGTATCTAATTTTTTTAAAAAGTGTCTCAGGTTTCCTTTAGGCCCACTTATGTCAAGCTCTCAAAGTCTGAAGAGTATTTAGACTTGTTGTTCGTTCCTGCTTTACAGTTAACATGTCAGTTAATTTCGGTACCCGAGTGCTATATGAAAAGTAGAGACCTGAACACTTTGTACGCATTTTTCCTCTTTCTATTTTTCCAATACAAACTATTTTAGTGAATCTGTTTCATATTAGGACTAAAAAAGGCTCACACTCCGTTTTTCCTGAGTGAAATTTAAAGAGGAATGCACCTGTGAAACGTGTCAATGAAACAGACACACATTGTTTACAGTTGTATAGTACATAGGCACATGCGCCAATGCACGACAGAAGATGGCCGTACCTCCTCCTCTCCGTGGCTGCTGAAGCTGAGCTCGTCCATCTCCCTGCGCAGGCTGCCGAGTTTGTCGTGCTGAGAGTCCAGCTCCGAGCGCACGGCCGACAGCTCCTGCTCCAGGGACAGCTTCTCCGCGTACAGCGCTTCCTTCTCACGCTGCACCTTCTCCCGCTGCGCCCGCTCCTGCCTCATGCCCTCCGACGCAGTGCTCAGCTCTCCATCAAACCTGGTTGGGTCACACCCATTAGTGAGCACTTTGGAATTCACTCGCTCAGTGCCACATAAACAATTCCGAGGCGCATCATATTCATTATCGTTGACAGCACGAAAGCACACTGACACCTAAAAGTCACGGCCCTTCGCTGCCACACCATAAATTAGTAGCTCGTGACACCAAGCAGTTCAGTTTCATTAAAATTCATCATCACTATATCACCTCAGATTCCAAGTTCACACAGTCATTAACCAATAAGCTCATCGAGTTCATGACGTCACTGCGACATTGTGAATTCATTGCAGTCCATGAAGTCAGTCAGTCATTCAAGATCTTGCACGGAGGCGCTTCAAGAGAGGTCACACTTTGGAAGCCGAGCTATTGGAACTGACTCATTTCTTTATCGAAGAAGTAGGCATGGTTTTTTTTATTGGCATTCAAGCTATTCGAGTGTGGACCTACAGCACAGCCATTTACGAACGCGCCTTTGAATGCCGGTACTGAGCATACAAGGCCGAAATTAATCGTGCACTGTCTAATATCCATGAAAAGAAAGCCTTTGTCGCAATCGGCTATGCAGCAGATTTGTGCCTTAAAAAGTGAGAATGCCAGTAATACTTGTGTGTCCACCCCTTCAATATTAATACGAGTCAATTCCCGAAGGTGCGTTTCCTGAGGCACAACAACAGCGCTCGAAGCACCTCAAGCGGGATTCCCTCCCCACTGGCAGGCACTCCATTGCAGTAGCTCGTACACCCAGGAACTGCATTATTTATTTATTTACTTTTTGATACCTACATTGCCCGACAGAAATATTGTAGGGGGTAGATAATATGCAAGAATTTTTTTTTTATTACACCACACATAAAAATACAAATATTGCATAAAAGAAAAAATCGCATGTCCCACAAAGATTGCGTACGAAAATAATAAATGCATGAAGAATAGGATACACAAAAACTGAGGAAAGAAAGTTGAGCAATGCCCATTGACGACGACAGGAAATTTCCCGAGCAGTGCACTTCGTGCACGTTGCCTGGCAAGAATGCGAGAAACGACCCACGCCGAGCCGCTTGTCCGGCGAGCACTTCGGCCAACCGAGGAGGCGAGGGCTAACTCACCTGCGCTGCTTGCGCTCCAGCTCGGCGTTCCTGGCCATGTGCTCCTCGACGAGCAGCTTGAGGTCCTGCAGCTCGGCGGCCAGCTTCTGGGCCTTGCGTTTCCACTGGCCGACCGCCTGGCGTCCTTCCTCCAGGCTGTCCAGGGCCTCCGTCAGCTGGAGCCCCCACAAAACTAGGCTACAGTCCCCGACAGGCAACCTTGCACTGGAGGCGGGACAACTGAACAACCTTCCTGCCATTCTTGCCCCGAGAGCTACCACAGAGCATGCAGCTCGTCGGCATACATTGCATCCAAAACCCCTTCAACATGATTATAGGCCTCAAATTGGGGAAAGCATATTACGACGGCAATGTAAACCTTGCCACACTGCGACTTGCAAGCGTGAAGGTGCGTGAGAACAGCCGCAAACAAATCGCAGAGCGTCGGTTTGCAGAAATCAAAGCTACGCATTTAGATTGCTCTCGGCACTTTCGCGGTTTGATATTCCGACGTGCGAGCCAATGTATTGCTTTACCACTTAACGGCGAGAAATGCCGAGGACGGCAATAATCGACTTGCCCGGCAGAAAGGAGACTACGGATACTTGTAGTATTTCAATCAAGCGGTACAGATGTTGCTACCGGCTCCTATACCTATGCTGCTCCGAGACTCGCCACTCGAATTCGTCGAGTTAGCGGGTCTCGCCACTCGTCAAAGCATTTCATCCTTTGACCCCATCCAGATTCCTGTCAGACAGATGCCAGCTAGTGCGCACTAGGCTATCCCTTTAGCCAACCATGACCTGCCCAGACCGGGTGAAACACCGTGTGCCGATGGTTCAAGTGTGCCCAAGAGGGAGACGGCCTCCTTACCCTCTTCTCAGTCGCCTTCCGTGCAAGCAGCTGCTTCTCCAGCTCCTCCTCGTGCTGCTGGCTGGCCTTGCGCCGAGTCATCTCCGCCTCACGCACCGCTCGCTCATACTTCTGCTTGTACACAGACGAGCCTGCGTGCAAGGGGTAGCTTATAACCGGGGTACCGTGTTTTCGGTAAGTGTCGATGAACCCCAAAAATTAAACCCCCAGACAGGTTTATCAAAATTGGTGAAATCTGAAAAACCCCGAATTGGAGCGGTCCTTGACTAAGAAGAGCCAAAGCTACGTGGGATGAAAATTTGTTTACAGTTTCATTTTATGTTAACCCTAAATAGAACCTCCCTTTGAAATGTTTGTGAAGCTTTTTCCATACTTCGGAACCACTACCCCTATCCAATTTTCCTTTTCTTACGGCACATATATGTTTTTAAAGTATTCAGAGCATAGCTGATGTTTTCTGAAGGTAGGGAAATCCCATTACCGCATGTTATTTTCCTAAACTTAAGTTCCGATAAACACCAATTGTTTTTCTGACCCTGGACACCAAAAAAGACCGAGTCTGAGGGAAAAAATAAACCCCGAAAAAACACCCCCGATTTTGAAGAAAAATAACCCTGGAAAACACAGAACCCTACTTATAATGGAACCTTTCAGGACTCCAAGCTGCAGCTGGAGCCACCTCAGAGGAAAACACTGACACCGACGCGGGAAACGGCAGCCTTGCTTTGAGCGTTTAATAGCGATGGCAATGGGAGAAAAGTCCCTCGTCGACTCGAAAGAGACAAGCGGTCGCATTGTTGACAGTGGCAGCTTCCCTCTCAGATCGACACTGTGTTCATAATTAATACGACCTAAGCTCGAATGTGCAGGCTCAGTCTGGGCTTCTGGTAAGGAGACTTTCGTACCGGTGCAAGAAGCCATTCCAAAACATCTTGCACATTCTATGCCCGCGAACCAGCGTCGTGTGTCAAGAGTAGTTTTCACAAAATTCTAGCCAACTCAAAGAAAACTGCCTTACACTTAACCCTTTGAGTGCCGGGGCTTTTCTTTTCCTGCACGCCGAATGTAAATTTTGGTCTTGGTAACACTGAAGCATGCTTCATCAAGAACATTTATTTATAAAAGACACATTATTTTATGGGCCAAGAGTTAATTGATGTGTGCATGCTGTGGGAACCACGTTTTGCCCGTCCCCCTGTCTAGGCTTAGCACATGCAGGCCGTGGGACTGCTACGGCGGCAGCTTCCCGGACTACGCCTTCCTCGAAGAGGGCGGTGCCTCCTCGCCCTTTTGGGTAAATGTGCCTCTGGCCAGGGGCAAATCTAAGGGGGCGGCCGCCCCCCCCAAGACAAAATCGCCCCCCCCCCCTCTTCCCTTCTCAAAGGGCAATTTGACACGAGTGGACCCCCCCCCCCCCCCCCTAAAAAAAACCGACTACCGGCCTGTCAGGCGGTAGAAGGCTCGGCTTCAAAATAGGGTAGGTCGCACCCCAGCAGGCACACTTGTACTCTGAACTTGAGAACCACTCCGTCGCTTCAATTAAGACTGAAGTCCACGGCGGCTTTTTCAAAGCACGGCTTGGAGCCAATAAGTGGCGCAGCAGCGCACACATAGGGGCTGTCAGCGTAGTGCGGTTTTGCGATGGCTAAAACAAAAGGTGCAACTGGAGCCTTGTTTATGTTACTTTAGATTTTCCCGCACCCCGCACACACGCACGCACGCACGCACCCCCCCCCCATTTTCTTGCCCTCGCCGCCGCCCCGCCCCCCCCAGAACAGAGTTCTGGATCCATCCCTACCTCTGGCACACCCTCCGAAATGATTGTGGACGCGACCCATCTGCGAGCTAAGCCAGACCACTTACACCGGGTGCGTTCATTTCCCGTGGGCTAGGTAAGCCGGCCCCGGAGCGGTGGACGGCACTCTCTCGCTGGGGAAGGCTCTGGTTCTCGGGGCCTCTTTCATTTTGCAGCTTCCCCCTTCCCACGAATCTACCTAATACGGTAGCGTGGGCCCCTTGGGGTGAATCTGTCTGATACGACAGCGCCAACCTTTTTAGCCTTCATTTGGTTGGCCGAAGGGCAAAACGTGGCGGTGAGATGCCAATAAACCCGCTTCTTCGGAATCCCCGTGTTTCGAAGTGACTCCTCTCCATCGGAGCATACATCAGCCTTCGGACGGACCCAGCCATAGCCGTCCTCAACAGCGACCTACGGAGTGGAGCTACAGAGTGGAATTTACCTCGTGGCGTAGTAAGGTAAGTGGAATCCCACAATACCTACAACCTACAACATATTTCTCGCATTATACTTTTCGAGACAAGGTACCGTGCAGTGGCACCTCGACCTCACATTCTCAGATCACTCTTTTGAGTGGTTCTATTCGGCCTTTGTTTATTTGGAACTGTTAACTTCCTCGTTTTCACAGTCATCAAAGACCAGTCGAGTCTGTTAGTAATTTCTACATCTCAGTGGGTTCCATAAAGCATGAGGTTGAAGGACACAAATTTGACATTCTGTAACGACAAAGGAGCCTACCAAAACAGAGGCTGTCTAAACCCAAAAGTTTACAAGCCATGAAAAAGTGACATTACAAGATACAACATTGTTTTCATATCCCGCTCATACATGCCGCTACAAGTGAAAATAAAAACGACAGCCCAGTTGGGAGGGGCAGGGAACAAACTGAAACTGGAATCACAAAAGAAAGCACCCGATTACATGCGGGTTAAGAATGAGTCAAACGTCCGTCCAAGGCCTCAACTGAGGAACAAAAAGGGTCTTAAGAAACACAAAAAATAGTTGACTGCCAAATTTTAAAAATTTAAAGTCTTCCCAGTTCCAGAGTACCTCCTTACAAAATAAGTATGCTCAATTCAATCCCTAGCTATTCAGAAAAACAGCAAATTATAAGTGTCCAAAAGAGCCTATATTAATGATTTTCCTGGCGTCATTATTGTCCAGTGCCATTGCCTCACTACAAACGTCTTGATAACATTCTCACAGGTGAACTTCAGTGCAACTTGGCATTTTTGCTTTCCACAATAACCGAACTGTATCCTAAAGCTATTCGGCCTCTCAATAAATAAGAAAGTAATTAGTAGCTGAAAGTTGGAGTAAGCATTGTCTCAACGACCTAATTAGGCCTAATATTGTGCCATATCTTATCCAATTAAATTCATTTCCACTCTTATCTCAAACTTTAAAACCGGCATTCTAAAATATGCCTAGATCCTGAACTTCTATGAGTCATATGAAAAGAATAAAAAAAAACATTTGAGAAGCCTCTTTCCCCCTGAACAAACTTGCTTCTCCACTCAGGAGACACTCAAGTGCCCTGGACGGGTGCCAAAAAATGCTCCATAAATTTGGGAGGGGAAGGTGGGGAGGGGGGGGCTCATTTCCTCCAAGGAGACTGCCCCCTTCCACGGCCAGGAGGGCACTTGGCAGCCGCCTGGCCTCATCTCTCCCTCCCCACTCCCCCTCTGCAAGCTAAGCTGCCCATCATTTGCGTGTCTGTGGGGCAGCCAGTTGGGCAGGCTGTCAATTCCTGCCTGCCACTGACTGTGTGTCATGTGCTGGGTTTCGTTCCCCGGTCCCGTCAATAACCAGCCGATTCCCAAATGTGACACATGGCCCTCTTGTCTGGCGGTGCTCGGAATAGAATGGTGCCTCGGCTACTGCGCACCTGACCGAGAGGAAACTGCGCCTCAAGGAAATGCCCAGAGCTGCACACCCAAGTTGCAAGCGACTCGATTATTCGAGCTGTTCATAATGTTTGTGTATGAATTGCAAGCAACTTAACTCTTTCCTGACTGCGCCCATAGGCCATTGATCACCAATAATTGATGGTTTTCAAGCGCCAATAAAAATTAAACTTAATGCGGAGAATTACGTTCCACAATCGCATGGATGGCCGAAGAACTGTAGTTTCAGTTTCAACGTAGGTTTGAGCTTAATCACAAGCTGGTGTGCTGTCAAAAATAGTCCTGGGAACAATGGTTGCACTTGTCTGACAAGGCTAACTGCTTGCATCAGTCTTTGTAACGAAGATTGCATTATTTACAAAATTCAACTGTGTGGTAGCATATTTTTTAGATGTCAAGAGCTCTGGGGACATTTTAAATAGTGTTACAGGCATCACTTAATAACAGACGTTTGTCAGTAAGCATCCCTATAATTTCTGGTGCTGTCCTGAGCGTTTTATGTTCCCAACAAAGTGGACAAAAATGCTAAATATAAAGGAACTGCAATCAAGGTAATGACAAAACCAAGGCAGAATGCAAAGAAAGCATTTTGCTGGGGATGTGAGGTGTGCTACCTGTGTTTCACCAGTATAAGCATTCCTTCGTTGAAAAGCGCACGTGTTACGGAGGCTAGCTCTCGACGAATCAAAAATAGACAACATCAGTTAGGGCACACTACCTTTGCGAAGTACTAATAGCCGTGGGTGCAGGGCAGGGGCACATTTTGTATATTCTGACTTTTTTTTTAAATTTGACGTTTAATTTGATATAGCTGTAGAAGTTTCGGCATTTATATGCCTTCTGCACATACATTATATTTTTAAAAAATTATATTTTAAAATCTTTTCCATACATTATAACAACGTCCATTTCTTTTAAAAGAATGGCCACATTTCAATGTGTCATATTTCTGCATACGCAAATTAGTTAGGAAAATGAAAGTGGTTGCACGGATCTTTTGAAAATTGCTGCCTCTTCCATGGTCAGAAAATAGTTAAGGGGGGACAATACCCAGAAAAAATAAATTTCTGCAAACAGTTGATTTTGAAAAATGTCATATTTACATCCACCAGCATCTAGAGAGTATTCCCAAAAAGTTTCATTTGTTTACACTGCATAGTTAATTTTTAATAAATTATTTTCTGTTTACCAATGCTATAGAGAAGGTAGAGGTTTGAGTTTTTTTAATGCATTTTTCTCCATTCCACTTTTTGGCCTAGATTTCACTTTAGGAAAACTATTGTTTGTTAACAGGACAAAAAGAAAGGCTCACTCATTGTTTTTCCTAACTGGAATCTAATGGGCAATGGAACTGCTGCATTGTTTTTTACTTTGTCGATGTCTTATATAAAATATGTTAAGATTTTGTCAATGACATTAAAGGCAAAAGAATTACTAGATATTTCAGCATGATGTTAGCATAGAATAAATTACTTTTGGGAAATTTTGTTTTTACACTTGCACTCTTCAGGCATTCTGCTGTGTATCTAATGAAGAGAAATTTTGGGTATTACATTAGTTTTCTATTGATAGTTTTCCTAAACAATGTCAGTGTGTTCCTGATAGAAACGCCTATAATTTATTTCACAATTTATGTAAACAGATAAAACTTTTCACTGCATTGTGCCATGCAACTGCCAGCATATATTGTAAATTCAATTCATATTAAGCCATAGGTTCAAAAGTTTACCCTTTTGGGTAGTGTCCCCCATTAAACAAGAAACAAATGGTGCGTGAGAAGTTCCAAAATTTGTGCGGGTTTCATAGTGTCTCAGGGTCCTCATAACGTGGGTACACAGTCAACTGCAGGACACGAGCAGGCAAGATGTAGACGTCGGATGAACCCCCTAATTTAATGCAAGATACATGGCAAATGGGTCATCGCCCATTTGCCATGTCCAAATGCAAGCAACATGTTAACTAAAAGAGTTTGATCAATAATATGGTGCACACTCGCTTCATTACACATCGCTTGGAGCCATTGAAGCACACCAATCACATTAGAATCGTAAGCCCAGGTTTAAGTTACTCGAACTTTGAACTTGGCAGGTATGAAAGCTTGTATCTCGTAAAACCCCTCAACAAAGGTAAAGCCTGTAGAATTTCTTGGGAAAACAAAATCGGAAGCTTGATCCAAACACATGGTTGATTCTTCAAACCTCAGGTTCGACAGAAGTTTGTGGCATCATCTTATGTGGCCATGCACGGCCACACCGGCGTCGCCTACAAGGGGGTTGATGGAAGGGCGTCTGATTGATCGTACACCTCCCTCACCGATCGCGACAGACCCAGGAGTGCAGAGATTGCCAACTCACCGCCAACACCGTCGTCCTCGTCTGAGAGGTGCCCGTTGAGGTCGGCCGAACGCAGCATGCGGCTCTCCATGGCCTCCATCTCCAGCCGGTCCTTCTGCTGCTGCAGCTGGCAACAGCGGGCCTGCGTACACACACCCAATATGGAGAGTTAGGCTGCCACAATCCAACCCAATCTAATTTCACGTGTTTGGGAAACCGTAACCCGCCCCGTGCCACCACCAACTGACCAGGGTGGCCAGGCACTGCCAACGAGGCAAGTGCTATCAAAGAAAAGCCTAGTCACAATAGCTGCAGTAACGTTCCCCTTGATTCGTATCGTTGTTGAATACATCAAAATACTTTAGCTTCCACCAAATCCATGCGCCTAAACATAACACTGAGCCTGTTTAAGGCCTCGTCTTCTTTTCTTTAGACTGTGTCAAAGTTCAAACGACTGTTTTGGATGGCGGCCCCCCCCCCCCCTTCCCACCTTTACATTAGATGGTCTCCAGGCTAGGATTCTTTGTCACTTTAATCATGTCAGGATAGGCAAAGGGTAGATTACCAAATCTTTGTGACAACTAATCTGCAGGAAACGCTTAGCACATAGTAGAAATATGCTCTTAAAATGAGCCCAAGAAGTTGTAAGCCAATTTCATGAGACAAAACAAAGCAGGCCTTGCCCATTGCCTTTTCAAGCACAGCTTTTAAACAATGTAAGCTCTCACTGTCTTTTCACTGTTGGCTTGAAAGTGGGTTCAGGTGCCTCAGAATCAACACAGAAAACAAATTTATTGCTTGCAAAACTGTCTCTCAAAACTAGCTTCGAAGAGTATAGCTTCACACTTTCTTTTGCCGATTGCATCTGGCAGTGTATTGAAAGCTGAGCTGCACAAAACTTCACATGCTACGAAAGCTATTTCTCCATCATGGCAGATAATAGACAAACACAAAATATATGTGGGTGTTTTCATCTTAATGTAAGCAGCCTTATTAAATTTCCCTTAAAAAAAAAAAAATTGTGGTTGTGTCGAAGATACAACCACAAATTTTACATAAACCTACAAAAATTCAAATTTTGCTCTGTACTGGTCAAAGCTGGGTTTGTTTGTTGTCCATCGGTCACAGCTTTCTCCTTTTGCCAATTTCAAACGTCTTCGTCACCTTCTTGGTTAGCTTTGGCATTTTCACAATTCTTCATGACCACTTCTTTTTGATTTGGTAATGTCTTACATGGATTTCTTTTTTTCTTTTTTTTTGGGGGGGGGGGGGGTTAAACATGTGAGAGTAGCTCATCAGCTTTCCGGTAAGACCTCGACGACGGTTCTAGAACGACTTGATCGGAAGTTATCGTGCCCAGCAACAACGTCGAGGCAGTACGGAGTAGGGTCTTCCCACTTCTCTTGCGGGTGACATCACCCGTGCCATTTATAACTCAAGGAGTCCGGGCATGAGTAATTATGAAGCAACATTCTATGTTGTTCCAACAGTAGATGCCCCACTTTTGTCTGACGAGCACTTTCGAAGCAGTAAGTCTGAGCTGCGTTACAGAAATTTGCTGCAGATGCGCCGACAAATTGTCACCCATTCAACACGAGAATAAAGACGCAAGTCTACGTAAAAATACAGTCATGTCTCGTTAATGTGGACCGCACTAATATGAATACTCCGCTATATGTACATGCATATGTACATGCTGGGGAAATACATGCATTTTTGTCTCATGAGGGAGAACTCATAGTATGGACAATTTTTCGGGGGGATTGTAAGTGTCCCTATTAACGAGACATAACTGTATACATATATGTGGTGGAGGTGGTCTTCGAGATAAATGAAACTGACTTTTTTTAAACATTAGGAGGTAAGCAAATTGACAGGAAAAAAAAGTATATATTTTTTTTAAGTGTCACATAGTGTCATGCATTAAATACCCAATTAATATTTCTTTATTCTGTCATTTTTTAGGAGTTATTGACTTCATTAGAACTCCCAATAGTTGTTTACATAGCAGGGTAAATTAGAGACTATTTTTAGATAGAAACGGCTGCTTTCTATAACCTTCCATCCTTTTTGTTACAAAATTGCAAACTTTCAAACCCAGAGCCATTTTGCCTTGAATTTGAACATGAATATCAAATGAACAGTCCATGGGCAGCTAGGAATATAACCCATTTGCTGACATATTACTCATGGCACATGGCAAAGACATCTGTGCTGAGCCCTTAATTGGGTCGCACATACTGTTCACTAAATTTACGTCATGCATTTTTCATTCTCACAAGAGGCTTCAGCAATTATTCAAATACTAGAAAACATCTCTCCTACCAGAATCATAAGAATAAAGTTTGACTTGCTGTATGCTGAGATTAGAGGCCTTAGTGAAGCCTAGTGTTCCGATTTAGTACTTTGTCATGTTTTGGGGATATCCCTAGAATTTCTGACGAGATATGCCACGGCAATAGTCAAGCTGAATTTGTAAGCATGAAAGCTGGCAAGACGAATTTTAGGGACGCTCCTCAAAATGTCGAAGAAGTTTTATATGTGTCCGATGTGCATTGTATTATAAAATTTTCCACTGTAGAATGAAGTCCTGACACTAAAACCCAAATAATGAACAAGCAGCAATTCAAAATCAGTCGTCTCATCACAAGACCCAGTCACAGGACTCTCAAATTCCACTGCTCATTATAAAATTATTTCTATCTAAACCAGATAGCACATAAATGGGTTAACATCAATGGTACCACAATGCAGTGATGTGATTTGTCTCAGCAATTTTGCAGCACCTTTCAAAGCAGCCAAAAGTTCATTTTGGAGTAGCAAAATTAACTTTTGGAGCAGAGGCATGCAACCCAATTTTATTCCTATCACTGCATATATTACATGTTAAGATTCATGTGTTGGTCTGCCCAACTAAGACATTTGTCTACTTTGCCTTCCAACTTCTGTAAAACCGCTTATGAGTACCAATTCCACGGCAGGCTTGATTCCCTCAAACACAGGACTAGCTGTTTAGTTGTGAATAGAAACTCCAGGCACAGTAACAAGATGCTGACTAATGAGGGGGCAGTATGAACCGCGGTGGGTGGTTGTTTTAGGTATGAAGTCAAACGTAAACGAGATCATATATTTCATAAAGCTAATGTTTAAAAAAAAATATCAAAAACCTAAATTGATGTCTAGTGAAGTTCTAAAGGTTTAAATAAAACTACAATTCTTAATTAAGATAAATCCTAAGTTTTTGTATTTGGTATATGAGCATCAATTACACTTTATATCTAGAACTTCATAACAAAAATCGGGATGTGAACAATTAATATGTCTCCTTAAAATCCAGCCAAAGCTATTAAAGTTATGAGAAAGTTTTCATGCAGTGCCCCAGCTCATTTAGTTTTAATTTAATCTATTCACTGTGTCATTGCACAGAACAAATTTATATAAGGGTAATAAATAAACAACAGAGATGACATAAAAAATAAACTTCATAGGCGAGTCCATATAAATCTTCTCAAAATACCCACGTATCCTTGCTAAATTCGTAATTTGAGAAACAAGATCGTCAAAATGATAATATATACTAGCTCCAGTTTTATTCAGTCGTTGACCCGGAACACAGCCCCACTGAACTGTCCATGAAGTTGTCCCTTTCTTTTGAAACAATGTTTATGGCCCCGCTCCCTTCCCTTATCTTTTTTGGCACAACAGTTTTCAGGTCTTTTGTCCAAGCATAGGTTTCCTGGTATATGGGAGAAAGGAGGAAAGGCAAAGAGGGGCGGGGGGAAGCCAATAGGGCAATGCATTGGCAGCTTCTGGAGAGCGCACAGCAAGGAACGGCCAGTCTTGTCAAAAGCTTCTTTTGATTTTCTTGCCCTCCCCCTTTCAAGCGCGAATGTGGAGCATGCGTTTTCTGGACTGTGTTTCCTCAGCCGCAAGGAACGTGCTTCGATGACTGACAAATCTCTGACAATGTGCATGTCAATTTTTTTCAATAAGTTTCAGTTGTGATAGTATGCTTCTCAAAGCGTCACGCTTTCTGTTATCTCCATATGTATGTGCATTGTGTGACATGTTTGGTGTGTGTACAATAAATATCTGTAATGTCAGGTGTGCTGTGGTTTTTCTAGTAATTATGCAGTCGCTTTGCAACACAAGCCCCGATAATCACCGATTTCTTTCCAGGATTGAAATTAAACACCGAAAAACACCGATTCCAAGAGAAAAAATAAACACCAATAAATAACCCCGAATCTGAAGAAAAATAGATACCGAAAACGCAGAACCCTAGTAGTAAGTTATGTAAGGCAATAATCAAAAATTCTGAAAATTCGCACAAGCCTGTACGTAACAATCCGACCATGTAGCGGGGCCTGAGCTATCACATTTTTAGTAATAATGAAGTGAAAATGTGTTTTGGTGCAATGTTGGCACAAATTCATGCTATTCTGGCTAAATGTAGCAAGATGCAGCAGGGTAAGCCCTTTGGCACAGTTTGGCACAAAAACCGCATCACTGACTGATTGGACACATCAGATGCTCGAAAGCGGAAATTTTGAAAACTCCTTTTGTGACGTCGCGCTCCGGGAAGGAGTGTATTCATTACGTAATTTGAAAATGACATTCTGCAGCATCCATGCACTAAACTAAAAAATAATTTCGATATTCGAGATCCTGCAGGTCAAATGAAGATGATTTAAGTGTGTTTCCTCTATAATAAAACGGCTTCAGCTTCTCTAACTATTCTTTGGCATTTTTTTTTGTGCGCACAATAACACCCTATAGGCGAGGAACTGAAAACAAATACTAAATAACAAAATTAAAAAGTACTTTTTTGCAACGTCTGTAATTGCCGAGCCCACTCGCAATCACGCAGTAAGGGCAGCATACCGCAGTCAGAGTTTTACAGATCACACTAAGGGTCCATGAATACAAAAGAAAAAATAAACATCAAGTAACATTTACGTTTCCATCCATATGGCCCATCAACAAAACGGATGGAATATAATAAAAAAAGTGGCAATTTTGAGACAATTTACTTCATATTGTAAACGTCTAGTTTTTTTTCAACATAGTGGGCAACATACATTTTGTTTATAAAATACCACCAACATGAGCAATATACCAGCAAGTAGATTATATTCACAGCTGTACACTGATTATTTGCTTCACAGCATAGCTGTTAACCATCAGTTTGCTATAGCCATTTGACTTCCAAGCTATGCTGATCTAAACTGCAAGTTCGTAATTTCGAAAAAAAAAAAAATACCCTCGATTAAAAAAACAAAAAAAACAATACTCCCTATTAGATGCTACCATGCAAACAAATATTGGCAGTTTGAGTGAATTGAACATTTTGTGAAAAAGAGAAGTTGATGCAATTCACCTCGAGATTTCACACAACTGCAAAACATGAGTGTGGTCACTGCCTGGCTGGTTTGCACACTTGTGACTGCTTAGGACTGGAGAGGCTTAAAAGCGGTTTTGAAGCCTCTTGTGGTTGCTTACGAGTTGGCAGCCGGTCGGAAGCAGCTCGAAAAGCCTTAAAAACCCGTTTTAAGCAGCTCCGGTCGTAAGCGGTCGGAAGTGTGCGAACCAGCCCGCGGCAAAACGGTGGCGGCTTCACCGCAAGACCACCCCCACCGCAGAGAAGCCAGCTTTCCGTACTTCCCGTCCCGCGGCGGAAACCGTCGCCATTCGTCTCGACGGGGGCACTGACTCACCTGAAGTTCCCGGACTTCCTTGTCGAGACGCAGCCGCTCCGCTGTCTCGGCCTCGAGCATCTCGGCGGCCTGCGCGGACGCCGCCTGCTCCTGGCCCAGGTCCACCCAGAGGTCCCCGACCTGCGCCGCGGCACAAGAGCCCGCCGTCGCTGACCACCACGGCTTGCCCGGGCTCGTAGACCACGCGCGAAGCGACGCCCTGCCCGCGCTCCGTCGCGGCGACCCCAACGGCGCGAGGCGCGAGTTCACGCTGGCGGCCCACGCCCGCGGCCCGTCCTCGAGGTCGACGGCGCTTTCGACCGACACCGAGCGCGAGCGCAGGGCGCTGGCCGCGTCCGACGGCGTCGACGTGGCCGTCGACAGGGCCACGTCCGAGTCCCAGCTCAGGCTGCTCGGCCGCGAAGAGCCGGAGTCGCGGCGCACACTGCTCAGCGAGCTGACGCCGCTCGACGAGGCCTCGTCGTCGGGCACGTCCAGGCTGCTCTTGCCCAGTGAAGAGAGCGAGCTCTGGCGCGACGCGGTGTCCGCAGTCCGGCCCCCGGACTTGGGCGGGTGCGGCGACGGCGTGCGTAAAAGCACGCGGAGGTCCTTGATGTCCACCGTCTGCATCTCCGCCTTCTGGACGTCGGCCTTCTTGTCCAGTCTCGTCTCGTTCCGCGGTCTGTCCGTCCTCTGCGGCACGGGCACCTGGACAGTCCTGGCCGAGCTGCCGTCGGGCTCGGCCGAGCGAGCCGGCTGCGCTTCCTCCTTCAGCGGGCTCTTGACGTCGGCCTCGGGCTGCTTCGAGCCGCCGTCAGCCTTCTTGGCGATGGCCACTTCAGGGGTCTCGGCCGGCTTCGGTGGCGCGCCCTCTTCCACGGTCACTGTAGCCCTAATCTTGCGCGGCTGGGACCTCTTGCGCGGAGGAACCGAGACGGCCCAGGTCTTCTTCGGAGGCGACGTCCTCTGAGCCTCGGCGGAGCTCTTGGCTCCTTCCGAAGTCCTCTTCGGGGGCGTGCTCCTCCGGGTCTCCGCCGCGGCCCTCTCCTTGCCGGACGCCTCCGGGCGACTCGGAGACTCGGCGGCCTCGCCGGCAGTCTTGGTCGCGTCCGGAACCACGGGAGGCGACGCCGGGCCGGTCAACCTCTTGGCCGAGGGCTTCCTGGTAATCCGGAGGGTGGTGACCGGCGGCGCCGCGGCGGCCGTTCCGCGCGGCCCGTCCCGGCGTCCCAGGTCCGTGAGCGTGGTCACCACGGTGGTGCTCGTCATGGTCGCCGAACCGCCGGGGCCCGTCTTGGCAGGGGAACTCCGGGGGCTCAGCTTGACGGGCGAACTCCTCGACCTGCCCGAGGCGACGCCAGGCGGCGTCGCCTCCTTCTTGACGTCAGCGTCGCACGCCTTGTCTATTTTGGACGTGGACTCGACCTTGGACCGGGGCGTCGCGGACAGTCGCCGCTCAGAGGGTCTCCTGAGCATGGCCTGCGAGAAGAGAGGCGCCGACCCACGTCGTGGTGGCACCTGCTGCTGCTGCTGCTGTTGGGCGGCCGCCTTGAGTCTCATCATGGGTTCGGCCACGGTCCGGGTCTGTCCCTGCTTCAGGCGTTCCTCCATGAAGGCGTTGTAGTGCCGCTCTTTCTCCACGTCTTTGGCGTCCTGGCCGCCGCCGCCGTCTGTCGTCGCGCTATTCTCGGACGCCGGAGGGGAGGTGTCCTCTTTGCCATTTGCGGAAGTCGCGCTGCCGCCAGGAGCGCTGTCACGGAGGGGGACGGGCCCGCCGGAACCCTTCTCCGGGGTCCGCGGGGGCAGGGCCCCGCTCTGCAGCGCCGCAGTCCTGCAGTCCACCCTGACGGGGCTGCCGGGAGGTTCCGGTCCCCGCTTGGCCGCCGGCAGGATCCTGACGGGCTTTAGCGTGTATGGCATCGAGAAGGGCATCTTGTCCAGCGGACGCACTATAGCCGTCTACTTCATCGTCGGCCCGCGGAAGAGAGCTTGGGGTTCCCCGGGGTCGTGTTCGTTCTTCGAAAAATAGATTCGCCGGTCGTTCGCAAAAACACTAAGCCGCGAGCAGGATGGAAAGCGGCAGGCTCGGCGACTCGGTCGGGACGGGAGAGCGAAGGTTCTCCAAACAGCGGCTATATCGAGGCGTTCGGGAGTCGAAATCGCCCTGGGCGCCCTTCGGAGCCGCAGAAGGATCCGAGCTTCGCGAGACAAAGCACAACGAAGCAAAAACGGAAGCCCAGTCACCGCCCAGCGTCCAGCCGCCCGCCGTGCTCCCCGCGGTCTCCGCCCGGCGTTATACTCCAAAAGCTCGGGAGACGAGCGGGTGGACGCGAAGCCGAGCGCCGAGTGTCAGCGCGTGCAGCAGGGAGGAAGAAACGTTGCGGGGAGCGCGCGCGCAAAAAGCCCGACAGGTGACGGCAAGCGCCGAGGCCGCGGCCCAGCCCGTGGCGCGAACACTTCTGCCGCTGGCAAGGGGCCCGGAGTCTGGCCGGCGGCGGCGGGGGGAGGCGGCTATTTCCGTGTCCGCACCAGCTCTCCGTATAAAGACCGGGGGGATCCAGTGCCGATAGTCGCGGATCGGCCGGCCCTTCGCCCGCTTTCGCGGCCAGCGAGATATGAAACACCCGACACCAACGGCCCTGGAGACATCGGCGCCTGTCAACGGGTCGGGAACGGAACGAGCGCCTCGAGAAAAGCGTCCGCTTTTTATTTTTATTTTTCGGTGTTGTCAGAGACACGCAGGGCTCAATTTATGCGCTTTCACAATCGCGTCCTTTGGACACGGGAAACAAATGCGACTTTCTCTGCTCAACGCACTAGAGCGTGCTGGTAACGTTACGAGAGCAAACGGAGAGCAACAAAATCGAAGCTGAAAGTTCGCGGAGTGAACTTCTGCGACGAGGACGCACAGCCAGGCCCCCGTTGAAATTGCCACAATTGTCGCGGAACATCACTAAATGGCTGCCAGTTTAAAAAAAAACCGTTCTGTCCTGTCCTGGTTCTTTTTGTGGCCCTCTATTGATCTTCGAGATTTTATCTGACCAGTTTCAGAGGCGCCGTCTCTACTCCAAATCAACAAAGCCGCAAACTCTACTCGGATCAACGTCGACCGAACCGCCTGCTCGCTACCAGAGGGGGGTGCGGCCGTCGCTATATCCATCCTCCTCCCGCCAGAAGGAAACCTCGAAGAACAAAACTTCTCGTTGTAAACACTGCGAGAGCACAACCCATTTTTTTGCCGTTGAGCTCCGGGTCACCAATTCCTTCAAATTAAAACGGAAGAAATAATTGAGCAACCAAAGAGCTGGAGTGTTACGTTTATTTGAACAGGCGCATGTAACGCCGAAGACATTAGGAAGTTTTCGTAGACCGCGTTTACCCGTCCGCTAAGCCCTCCGCAACGAAGAGGCCGCTACTGCGCCTGCGCGCCGATGGCCTTGGCTGTAGAGTTCCGGGTATTGTAGCGGGTTGCGGAGAGCCTTGCGGGACAGCGAAAACGATATACGAAAACTCCCTAATAATCCTGCGGCCCAAAAGGAATGGGAAATTTTTCCGAGAGCAACTTCTCCGTGTCAAGTGATCGGGTCTGTCCACACAGAGAAAAGTACCTCCGGTTATTCACAAACGCGTTCTTTGTTTGTTTGTTTTCTGTTGATTATCATGTTTTTTAACCGTTTCCGGGGGCTTAATAACGCTCTGGCGTACAAAAATTTGTAAACTTTCGAGGATGTGCTGCGCCATCTGGAGGTCCGTCGCGTCATCAGAGGCCCTCTAGCGCGACCTCTGCAAACAAAACATAGACGCTGTTCTGCTTGCTTACGTGCGGCAAGTCGTATCAACAAACGTAGGACGCTTCTTGCTTCGTGATTGATTCTTCGTCGTCCTTATCGGCTCATGTTATTCATTGGCAGACGAGCGATAATGAGATGCTAAAGACTGGGCCAGGTCCAGCGTTGCTGCCAGTAACTGCGCGTATCGCAAGTTCGTCTGCCTCTCGCACAGGGGTTGCGGTGACGTCAGAACGCCGAGATTCGATTGGTGCTGATTGGAAGAATAGCGGGTATAGACCTCGAGGCAGCTAGCGTCGAGGTTCACCCACTGTCCTTCCAACCAGAACCAATCAAAGCTCCGCGTTCCGACGTCACGGCAACCCCTGCGCAAGAAGCAGACGAAGTTGCGCTCCAGCGCACAGCTGTCCCCTCCGGAGTGTCCGAGCACGCGAGTTGGCGCAACCGGCCCGGACCGATACCCGCCAGAAAGAAGGCCCGTAGTGTTCAATTTTCTACGTCACCTACCGAGGGCCAGCGAGGGTCGCATATTTTTGACACGAGTGTCGAGTCAGCGTTCGATTGGAACTCGCGTTCAATCAGTAGACCGTGAGTCCCCACAGGACGCTGACGCGGAGCTTGTGCCCAGCCTGCGAACAAAACAGCGCCGAAATAAAGCGTGAACAGAGGCAAGAGGACAGGACCAAGGTGCGCTTTCAATTGACCCGTTTCGAAAGCCACGTGCCGATTATTAGAAGGTCGGAAGCACTGCACAATGGCGGAACAACTGACATCGCCGGAACGTGAAAGTCATTCCATAAGAAGGCAAACGTCGGAGTGCGGCCAACGCTACGAGCCGACGAGTCAATCAAACAGCGTCGAAAGTTCTTTTGCTGTGGGTGTTTTTTCCAGTGTGCCGTAACGCCGAGGTTTTAGTCCGCCATTGTGCAGGGATTCCACGGCTGCCAACAGAGGGCAGTATTTCGAAAGGGGTCAAGAAACGCGAAGTCATTGCGTGTTGTGGCACAGCCCGCATTACAGATATTCGTATTCATTTGCAGCTAATAAGGCTAAAGAAGTGTCACTTGTGCATAATTTTCCATTAATCCTAATCTCGAACGCCTCGTGAATTTCCCTCGACACTTTATCTGAATAACGCGCCAAGATCTTGGCAGGGGTGCATGAGCACCGGCTACAATGGACGACAAGGTGTCCTGACGGTGTTGATCTAATACGAACACATTAAATGCAGGCTGTGCCGCAACACGTAATGACTCAGCATTTCTTGGTGGCTATATATATGCTCGCGTTTCTAAAATAAACTTCATTTGAGGGCGCGCCTGTTTCAGGGGCGGATCCAGAACCGTGTTTGGGAGGAGGGGGGGGGGGCGGAAAATTTGTGAGGATACTATTCTCCCATTCTTTCTTGTGCACCGGGGGGTCCACCCACGTCAAATTACCCTCCGAGAAGGGGAAGGGGGGGGGGGGAAGGGCGGCCGCCCCCGTCGCCCCCTCCCCCCCCCCCCCCCCCCCCCCTCAAATCCGCCCCTGGCCTGGTCTTGTCTCTCTTGCCTAGGTCCTCGCGTTATTTTAAATCATCGCTTTACTCCAACTTGCGACACGTGCTGGGCCTCGGAAGGTGACGTAGAAACATTCGGCACTAAGGCCTTGTCTAGGCTGTGTCGTCCGCGGGGCTCCCAGCGCACGTGGCGAGTCGCAGTCGGAGGAAGAGCCGAGCGCCTTCATCCCCCGGCAGACGCCGGACCCCGGCGCGCTAAATCGAGGAGCGCCGACGGGACCGCCGTCCCGGCAAATCCCGCCGAGATTTGAGAAGAGAGCGCGCGCGGCTGGGCCATGTTCGCGCTGCCAAAGGTCAGGGACACCCGGGATGGCTCGCAAATCAAACCAGGCGGTCTGATCTAGAGATGTCGCCAACACGGTGAGGATCAAGTACGACCTGGTTCGAATTTGCGCAACTTTTAACGTGAAGTTAGACCGCTATGCGCATGTGCGAGCATTAAAAACTAGCCGGCGTTACCTGACTGAAGAGGGGGTGCACTGCTTCGCGTTAACAAATTAACTAAGCCGTTAAAACTTTCCATGCTTGATGCTGTATTGCGTAAAGTTTGAAACCAACTATTACGTAAATTACACTTTGCCAGATATATATATATATATATATACACAACACGGGCACTTCACGTCATCGTACGTGGTCTCCGAGGAGGATATGAACGAATATGTTCAGATGAATGAACCGTACTTAATCCAATGAATTAAAGAATCCAAGTTTTTCAGGAACCCGCCGTTTTTTGGCTTTCGGCGGGTTCCTGAAAAACTTGGATTCTTTAATTCATTGGATTAAGTACGGTTCATTCATCTGCACATAATCGTTCATATATATATATATATATATATTTAAAGTAAAAGTTGTTTTACACTGTTTAAAGGTCGAACTTCCTCGAATTCGCCAAAAGATTGAAGTCTGACTGAACCAGTCGAACCTCGACAAAATCTCAGATCGACCTGGGGAACTCCAGAAGTTCGTTTAACTTCACAAAAATAATGTACGTACTTGGTGATTTTGTTTTTATTGAAATATTATTTTAACAGCTCTCATCGAAAACTTTAGAACATACCTGCCACCAATGTCGATGCATTCATTCGTACAATAAATTATTTTTTATTCCACTCAGAAAAAACTTTTTTTGTGTGTGTGTGTGTGTGTTACGTACGTTGCGTAACAAAAGCGCTCCTGATCATCAGGGGTACGCCTCGGGAATAAATTTGGTTCAAGCTCCTCCCAATTCTTCTCGTATGGCAGGAGGTGCTTTCTGATCTTTCTACATAATCAAAACTCGCATGCGCAAAACAAAAATGACAAAGATTGAGATAATATCATGAGGGGCCCAGTCAAAAAAACAGTGTGATGACCGACATGAGATAAATTTCGTGACAGAGAGACGGAGAGAGAGAAAGAGGGCGTTTTGGGAAAGAACTGGTTCCTTGTGTCCAGCCATAGCCTCCTATATATGCTGACAAAGCCTGGCAGATCGCCACGAGAAGCGGCCACCGAAATTGAAAAGGTGGAGTGGCAGACAACGGATGAGAGGAGAGCCACGTGACTGGCGCCCTGCTGCGGCGAGACGCCGAAACACACTTCTCCCAAGCGAACAAGTGTGTTTCGGGTCCTCGCCGCTGCAAAAGCTGTAGGTTCTCCGAGGAATGGCTCTTTGATGCTCTGTACTACCAGATCCTCGCGCTCCGAATCTGCGACCGGGCACTCTATGGCTCCATCGTCGAACTGCCAGGTTTTGTGAGTATAGAGTAGACTATGGTCAAGCGCTTTCCTTTTTATTATATTTATTTGAAGAAACATTTATATGAACAAACATTGAATAATAATGATGCTCGAAAAAAAAAAAAAAGTTATATTTTGCGTAAAGTTAGAATTACGCAGAGTGCGGACTGAGGGGCGATACGATGCGACATATAGATATAATATCTTCCGGAGTGTGAAAACTCACCCGCTAAATTTGGCGGTTCGTTGCGGCAATCGTGTCGCCATGTTTCCGTAAGAACGTTTTCCCGGTGCTCTGGACTTCAAAACCAGACCATAAATCAGTCTGCTTTAAATAGTTAAATAAAAAGAAATGCTGAAAAAGAAAAACACAACGACGCAGGGTACTCTAGTTCCCGACAGCCCAAGAAACGCAGGGCATGCATTCACGGTTCAGGACTCGTCCTTCGGCGCCCTTCAGCATCCGCTAATGTCTCAATCCCACTGGCTGCTGAAGGATAATATTAAGCTGCTCGGAACTCCCCGCGCTCTGCATATCATAAGCTGTCAGCGATCACGGCTGAATTATTTCCGCAAATTTAAAACGGTCTTTTCTCCCAGTAAAACAGCGTCGCAAGAAAGAGCGGCGTCGCCGGTGAGGCGAGCGAGATCCCCGTGTGCCTTCTAAACACAGCGCTCGCTTTCAGCCTGTCCTTATCTAAGCGAGGTGCCACTCGTTTGGTTTAGGGAGCAGCCCGGGGGACCCCCCACCGCGGCTGCCATCGCTGCTGCTTCTGGCAGCGACAGGCGTGGAGACAGAGCGCCCTGCTGCGCCATGCGAGGTGCCGCTGGCTGCCTTCCGAAACTCGAGTCCGCTCATCGCCGCCGTTTACAGCGCGAACCAAACGAAACAACGCGCGCACGCCAGACAACGCGGGCGATGCCGTCACATTGATCGATGGGATTTTGCAGTCGCAGTCTCTAGCGACGCCGGGATAGATATCGAAATGCTATGCCAACTCGACAAAAAGTAAACCTTGCTCAAACATTTTTTTTTTTTTTTTTTAGGGTGTGGGCGGCAATGTTAGCATACAAAAGCAATCGGTGCTGTTGTTGGTTTCTTTTTTTTTTTTTTTGTGTGTGTGTGTGTGTGTGTGTGTGTGTGTGTGTGTGTGTGTGTGTGTTGGAATAGAGCCGCTGTTATGAATCTACACTAATGAGGTGTAAAGTCCCTAATCAGGGCCCCGATCCAGCTAAGCGGTAAATGTCGGCACCCGTCAATACTCGCGATTTTTCTGTTCACGTAAACAGGTTTAGCAGAGTCCTGGCTAGTCTAGTGCAGTGCACATCTCACAAAACGAGCGTCATTTTAACGTACCGCGGTAGTAGTTAATTAAAAGAAACTATAGCTACATTTTCAGTTAATGGAATGTTGTTGTAGTTTCAAATTCGGCTAAAAAAATGCTTATATTATTTCCCGGTTTCGGCAGTCAGCTGGTGGACGAACGCCTGTCTTTCAGAAGTGACACGGTGACCGTAAGCCCGCCTTTTTTTTTTTTTTTCTCAACTCAGAGCTAATCGCGTTGCGATTTTTATTAAGGGGGATTACAAAACGGCGGCAATGAATCTATCCTACTATCATTCAAATAAAAAATAAATTTCGATCGGACGTTATATTGTTTGCTCTCGCAACCCAATATCAATTATCGGGCGTGGCTTTATCCCTTACTTTATCGTTCCGTTCAACCGCTGGTCATCGAGCTATAACCTCCCTCCACCCCCATAATCGTTCCAGGAACGGGGTCTTGTGAGCGCAGATAAAATACGGCTCGGTCGGCAATTTATATATTCTAACGTTAATTCCGAGACCAAGGGGAAAAAAAATTGTGCACGGTTCGAACCATGTCATCTCTATAAAGCAAAGATAGAACTTGGAAAAAGAAAAAAAGATCGGGAAAGAAGGTTCATCATGTCGCAATCGAATCGCCAATGGAAGCCGCCTGGTGCAGCTGCCCGAGTGACCTTCTGTTCAATGAAAGATGTTCTTGTCTCTACACCCGTGCACACCAACACCCGACTCCGACGCCACGTGACTGTCGTCGGCGCCGGGAGTGAGCAGACGGTTCCTTTTCTGCGCAAGTGCCCCACATTTGCACGCGTTGGGCTCCTTAATTGCTCCCGTCGAGGTCCGACATGTGTCCGTTTCTCCGCCACACACCGGAGTAGGAGACAGCAGAGGTCGGCATTTTAGGTCGCCCTCACTCACCCTCACCCTCACAGCCACACTCACTTAAGCCCCTCACTCACCCTCACCCTCACAGCTACACTCACCTTCAGCCCCTCACTCACCCTCACACTCACAGTCACACTCACCGTCAGCCCTTCACTCACCCTCACTGAACCTCACGGCTCTCACGCACTCACCGCCCTCACGCCCTTCACGGCCCTCACGCCCCTCACCGCCCTCACGGCCCTCACGCCCCTCACTCACTCATGGCCCTCACGAAACTCACCGCCCTCACGCCACTCACCGCCCTCACGGCCCTTACCGCCCTCACGGCCCTCACCGCCCTCACGCCACTCACCGCCCTCACGCCACTCACGCACTGATGGCCCTCACGCCACTCACGCCAGCTTCAGATGGGGCAATTTCGCCCAGAAACTTTACGTCGCAACGCCAGCAACACGGGCCGCCCGTGATCACACGCAGCAATCAACTGCTGCAATTTTCCATCGTCATCATAAAATTTTATTTTTCTTGCACTACTTAGACACAATTACGCGTTATAAACGTGTTTTTATGCATCTAAATCTCGTTAAGAATACTAATGCACCTTTCTGAAACAGATTATTTTCAAAAAACGATCGATTTGAAACCAGAACCAAGTCTTTCGGTGTCATCATCACCGGCACGAGGTATCACGTGAAAATTTTGCGTCCCTGATTGGCTGCAGCCGCTTCAAACGTATTCGAATTGCTCCGAGTTGCTTGCTTATTTCGAGCCGGACCCGATCTCAGCAATTCGTGTCGATCTAGGGAAAGCTAGAGAACAACCCGTCATTAACACCAAAATTGCTGAGAAAGATGCTCGATCTGAAGGGGGCCTCACGCACTCACCGCCCTCACGCACTCATGGCCCTCACACGCCTCATGCACTCACCGCCCTCACGGCCCTCACGGCCCTCACGCCACTCAATGCCCGCACGCACTGATGGCCCTCACACCCCTCACGCACTCACCGCCCTCACACCACTCATGCGCTCATGGCCCTCACGCCACTCACCGCCCTCACGGCCCTCACGCCCCTCACGCACTCATGGTCCTCATACCCCTTACCACCCTCACCGCCCTCATGGCCCTCACGGCCCTCACCGCCCTCACGGCCCTCACCGCCCTCACGGCCCTCACCGCCCTCACCGCCCTCACGGCCCTCACCGTCCTCATGGCCCTCACCGTCCTCATGGCCCTCACGGCCCTCACCGCCCTCACGGCTCTCACGGCTCTCATGGCCCTCACCGGCCTCACGGCCCTCACAGCCCTCGCGGCCCTCACCGCCCTCACAGCCCTCACGGCCCTCACTCACCCTCACACTCATGAATTTTCCTGGTTCAGAAACTCACTCACCCTCACCTCACCTGTGAAGATGAGGGTGAGTGAGGGCCCTCATGAGTGAGGTTTGCCGAGGTATGGGAGATAGGTGTAGCGTGATAAAAAGCAAAAAACGTCAACCCGAAAAAAAAAAAAATCTGCGTTTATAAAGGCAGAACGCGAGAAACAATGACGTGACCCCCCCCCCCCCCCCCTTTCTCTGTCTCTACCGCGTAAAGCAGGGGGAACGTGTGTTAGAAAAGAAGCCGCTGCCCGTGGCATGTCCGGCAAGGAGCACATTGTGACGTGCCTCAGAAAAGGTCAATCAGGGGGCCCAGATTCGTCCCACGGTTTAAAGGCGCGCTCACACCGGCGATGATCACCAGCCACACGATAACTTTCATCGCAAAAGCGACCGCTGCGGAAAAAAAAAAAAAAAAAGCGACGCGCTGCGTTTCGAGCAGTCGCCAGTTGACCAGACTTTTTGCGATGCGATCTAGTCGCAGGGTGGCTGAGCCAATGAGCGGCGTTCGGAGCCAGAGTTCCCGAGAAGCAACTCGCCCATCGCGCACGCCAGTGCAACGTCCAATTGTTTCGTTGTTTCTTTTTTTCTTGGCGATGCGCGAGTTGTTTGGATCGCGCGAGTGTATCACATCGCCGGTGTGAACGCGCTTTTACTCCGTGAGGAAACAACTACTGTACGCCCGCGGCGTGTGTGCCAGTGATGGAAGCGGCATTTAACCTTTTCTAGCAGGTTCTGTACAAACAAAACAATGATTTGGAGATGACACTCGCGCTTCTGGAGCAGATGCCAACATCCGTTAGCACATCACTTGGGAAAAAAAAAAAAAAAAAAAAAAAAAAAACGCTTCCATGGTTATTTTTGATAATGACTGAGGGTTCCCCCTTTGATACTTTAGTACTTATCGCCTTTTGTAACAAGAAAAAGGGTGCAAAAGGAACGTAGCTTTCTTTTTAGAAATAAAGGTCCGGTGAGAGTAAGTTCCATTTACTTTAAGTATTTAAAAAAAAATAGTTGAAAAACTAATCATAGCCCAACACTTCAGTTCGAATAAAGCACGGTACTTCATTTATCCGGTAAATATAATTTCTGTAAGATGCCAGCAAAAACCAGCATATCCGCTATCACTAAAATGCATACCCCAAATTTCACGAACCTACCAAACTCGAAACTGTAATGCCATAAACTGAAAAAAAAAAAAAAAAAAAGCGCCCGCAAATATTACGAAAGCCAGTACTTGCGCTTTAAAAATGTGACACCGTTCTTTAGCGGCGTAGGAACCAGAACTGAGTCAAAGTTCGCTGTTAACTTACAATTCAGACCAAAGAAGGTAGTCCTGTAATAGTACTGCGCACGACTTTCGAGCTTAACGCGCTAACCCAGACGCTCCTCCCCCCTTGTCAGCCGCTACTCCTAGCACTCCGGTGCAACAAGGTGTAGCTCGACGCATGCACGCTCTGGTGAGAGGCGGTAACGGTTGGCGCGAGCGACGGATATGCCACGGTACTCCACAGCACGGGGGCATGTGGCAGACATGATAATCGAGTGATCTTATCGGGAGTACAAGACCCTAGTTCTCCTACCACATTATCTGCCGTCCTACTATTCTGCACCGTTTTCTCGCGACTTTTAGCTCCCGACAGCTCCGACGTCGTCCGAAAATACATACGACGTCGGCGAGCAACCAGGCAGCGTATCAACCGGCCAGCGCGGCTGACGAAAAATCTTCGTTTCAGCTTATAAAGCGCAGCCAACGCTCCGAGCCAGTGGGACCAATCGAGTGCGTCGGAGACCGACATCGTGGCATTCGTCATCTTCCTCTACGTGTACTTTCCTCGACTAGACTCTCCAAACCATTTTGGCTAAGGGGTCGAGTATGCGCTCTATCGTGTCTCAAGGGTCGGAAAATATGTAGGTAAATAGAAATGAGGAAAAAACTAAAGAAGGGTGATTTCAGATAAGATCGACCAAAGGATGGCTAGTCGACATTTTCAAATCAACTGATGTTTTTATATGTTATTGTCTAGTGTCTGGTATGAACGAATCCAAACTTAGTTTTGACTAGAAAAAATACTTGGGGACAGGAAAAATCGTAAGGCATGAGGTGGTGGACAGTTGCATTAACGCGCACTGATGGAGGGGGCCCGTTTGACAGTGAATAACTAAAGCGATAACATTAGGAGACCTCTAATACGTTTTAGGCGCAAACTATGGGTATAGCTTGCTTGTAATATAAAGTAATCATATTTATTTAAAATGTATTTATTTTTCTAAAAATTGACAAACATGCCTGCTCGAACGACAAATGGCAAACTTTGGAGGTCTGTATCTCATGAAATAATTTAATCATTATGATATAATTTGCAGATATTATTCTACTAATATATAGCTAATATTTAAAAAATAACTAAGGTATCTGTGTGATACAATAGTTAGGATATATTTAGTCAAACATGGAAAAAAAATCAAACAAAGAAAAATTCCGATGCGAATAAAAAAAAAACACCACCCTCGATTTTTTTTAAATTTAGGTAACCTGTTATACTCTATTTCGGCATTCATTTCCATTAAAAACATGTTGCATCATTTTATTGAGAAAGAAGATACAACTCCCCAAAGTAGGGTCCTTTTTCAAAGCCTACACTTAGCAGTGTTTTATACAAGAACTGACTCTGAGTTCCAGTTTCATGAAACCAACACACATCTTTTATATATTTTTATTCAGATGAGGCCAATGATAACTAAAGAAATCGTTCACACACTTAAATTAAGGAGAAACTACTGTGTACAAAGAGGTATCATATTACGGACTAGTGATCCGAGAAAAGATCATGCAGCCATCGGCCACTAGAAACTTTGTTTACTTTATTCTCCTGCGACACTATATGCTATTCCCTCTTCCGCTCTACCTTCATCTCTCTCTCTCTCTCTCTCTCATATATATCCCTGATATATATCCAGAACAAAAACATGTTCAAGCATTCCCTTTCTGCGTGGTAGTGTTCTGTGGCTAGCAAAAATCATTTCCTCGCTAAGCTCACGATTATGGCAAAATAGTTGACGGAAACCGCAGACGACACTCGTCGCTAGTTCTGGCAAAACGGCCGATACAATCTTTTTTTCGCATTTCCCCGCTCGCTGTCAAGGACAAGGGGGTTCGCTTCAACCAGCAAAACATGGCCGCCGACGCCTGTTTACTGAGCAGTCATGCCTGTCGCCATCTCACTCGCTGGCGTCACGGGCGATAATATCAGGCACAAAGGGGCACACCAACCGGCAGCATTATCCCCAAATACTCGAGCCTAGCGTAAATATATAGAGTGTAAACGCTGTCGCCATTTTATCGTAGTAAGACCGCCCCCCCCCCTCCCCCAACGGGGGACTGCAGTACGCGACGGCGTACTGCAGTACGCGACGGCGTACTAACACAACGGCGACGATATCGACATCGCGGGCTCCGAATTTTCCCATAGTTCTACTCCACGGACATTTCTCGAAACGCTTGATATTGTGTACGCCCGCCTGGAAGGATTTCAGGCGCGTAGTTAAGATAAGGCGGTTCTCCGCGGCAAAAGAAAGCAATTTCACAAAAGCTTAAAAGCGGCGGCGACGCGTGTGCGGTGAACGCTTGTAGTTTTGGTGTAGACAGGGTGTGTGTGTTCTCGTTGTTGACACCAGCCGGCGATAAGGCACTGCAGGCGGTAGCTCAGTGCAGCAAGGGCTAATCCGAGTGACCATCAACGTAACCCCACCGCCAACCCCTCGCGAACCGGTCGCCGACATGGCTCAGGCTGTGTCATGAACCACGTGGTAGAAGCTCGGGTGCTTTCATATCAGCGCGTGGAGGGACGACAGTGCGATTCCGGAAAGTCTTTTTCGAAGGCCGCTGACCACAATTTTTTGTCTGGAGACTTTCCCTCTTTCTTCCTTTGACGTGGATCAAGCTTTGCCGACAGCCTCAGTTGTGACCTCTCTTTTCAAATGTACGTTTGCAGTGAGTGAGCTCCTCAGCCTCGGACTTGTCACTTGTGCACCCAGTAGTTCTTTCACTTGGCAATTATATGCCATCAGTTGGGGTTTAATTTCTATTATTTATGTATACATTATGAAGACGTCCTGGAGCTCCGAACGAGTGTTTTGTGCAGATTACTTTTGCAAACACAAAAAGACTATACCAAAGCAGCGGAATTTTCGAAGTGTTGGCGAGTTGGACCTAAACTCGTTGAAGCAAATTCTTCCGCCTGACTGTTCCACCAAAGTGAGTGCGACGGACTACCTGTGCTACCATTGCTTCGTGCACATCACTAAGGAGATCTCGATGCGAAGCTCAGAGCAGTGCCCTGACATATTTGTGCCAGCTGAAGAAGCAATTGAAGATCTAAATCGCAGCATACTACCTACAGATGTGTCGCCGCTGAGACAACCAAGCGTCGTAAGAAGTCGGGACAGGCCTGCCTATGTCAAGAGAAAGCAGACAGAACTGGAGCAGGTTGCTGTCAAGAATATACGCTCAAGGCTACGTATTGCGTACGACAGGGATGCACCATCGGGGTCGTCCGAACCAACATGCTCCACATGCACTGAGTGGGTGGACAACTTTCGGCAGGCCTTTGAAACCGCCACCTCTCTCCAGGAACGTTGTCAACTGCTTACACTCCTGCCGTCAACACTGACGAAGAATGAGGTTCAAAAGATGATTCCACAGGCCTCAATGTACCTCATCAGTAAATCCCGAAAACTCAAGGAAAAGCATGGCGTGTGGTATGAGCCGGATCCTTACACGAGGTGCAAGGTGAGCCCTGAGAACCTGTCTGCTGCCCTAGAGTACTTCACGAAAGACGAGCTACAATGTTCGCGCCAAAGTCCCAACCAGAAGGACGTCATCTCTGTCATGCTCAACGGAGAGAAAACGTTCGTGCCAAAGCGCTTCATGACACGCTCAATACGAGAGGCCTTCCGTATATACAAAGACAAGCATCCCGATTCCGGCGTTGGGCTAACGAAATTTTATTCGTTGCGCCCTAGATGGGTCCAATGTATTCCACACCAGGAAGTGTGCGTTTGTGTGCGCTGCGCCAATTATTATCTTTGTATTGCCGCTCTAGAGAACGTTACAGGCTCAACATTCAACACTGGTGAAATGAACTCGGCATTTCTGTGCGATCCAGCAACAAAACTGTGCCTTCAAGGAGACTGTGATCACTGCCCAAAAGGCCAGTTTCTTACACTCCAGGAACTTGATATCCCGGAGGATGAAGAGATTGTGCTTGCAACATGGGAGTCCGGCGACCTTGTGAAAAAAACTTTGGAACCTGAGACTTTCCTAAAAGTCATCCAAGTGACGGTTGGAAGTTGGGTACTTCACAACTATATCCGGCAAACGCAAAGTAAAGCGATCTACGATGAAAAACAGTGCATGCAACGCGGGAGCATTGTCTTTCATTTTGACTTTGCTGAAAACTGGACCATCGCGCTTCCTGACGAAGTGCAAGCATATCACTGGAAAAAAAAAAAAAACAAGTTTCGATATTTACATGTGTAGTGACGACAAGAAAATCTACAAACAGCTTTGCCATCATCAGTGAGGACCTGTGTCACGACGCCGCTCACGCTTGCTTGGCTCTAGAAAAAGTGAAGGAGTGGGTTGAAGACAACGTTGCGGTATACTCGTACGTGACGTACGTAAGTGACGGCGCCGCCAGTCATTTCAAGAATCGCTACCAGCTTCAACAATTTGCAAAGGACGATTGCCCACAAGCCCAGTGGTTATTTTCTGCATCTGAACATGGGACAAATGCATGTGACGGAGTTGGCGGACTCGTGAAGCACCAGGCCACGCTGAACAACCTGAGAGAACGTTCAGTAAGCGCAATTCAGACGGCCAGGACAATGGTGAGCGTTCTATCAAAGAAACTGAAAGGCGTGCATCTTGTGTATCTGGACGAAAATGAGGTTGTTCGGTATCGTGAACAAAAAAAAGAAGAGTGGCTGACGGTGCGCGCCTTCCCTGGCATTCAGTCTTGGCACGCGTGGCGGCTCAGCAAGTCATCAACAGAAGGGACCTGTGACGTATATGTAGCACGGACAGTCGGATCTGCTTGGAAGCAACTTTATTAAATGGGTACAGCGAGGAAAACCTTAGCGTAAGTGCCGAATTTGATTTCCCAAGGACTGCTCATTTTGAATGCAGGGACATCTTATTTATCACATTTTTCTTCACGGGGTATTTAACCTACTGTTTTTGTTGGTGGTTACTAATAATTTTTATCTGATCACTATAAAAAAAATCCCAAAATGTTATCCTCGAGCAGGATAAAATATATCGGCTTGCCACGATTCATTCATACACCGAGAGCATCGAAGCTGCTCCAGTTAGGCACTATGGCATCCGTCACCTGAAATTGTTTGTAATCGTAAATACACAGCCAACCTAAATATCTTACTATTATATCTTTGTTTTTGTGTGTGGAAGTAAAGTTATTTATTTTACTCTAGATGTAAAATATACCGGAAGGTACAACTTCACACTGCATCATCTTTTCTCAAATCATTAGTCTCTAATATGATACCACTTTGTACGCTTATGTAAAATGCTGTATGTAGTTTCTCCTCCCTTTTACTGTGTGACCGATCGCTCTTTTTATCAATGACCTCATCTGAATAAATGTATATAAAAGATTTGTGCAAGTTTCATGAAACTGGAACTCAGAGTCACTTCTTGTATAGGACACTGCTAAGTGTAGGCTTTGAAAAAGGACCCTACTTTGGGGAGTTGTTTCTTCTTTCACAGTGCAATGATGCAAAATGTTTTTAATAGAAATGAATGCCGAAATAGAGTATAACAGGGTACCGAAATTTTAAAAAAATCGAAGGTGTTTTTTTTTTTTATTCGCATTGGAATTTTTCTTTGTTTGATTTTTTTCCCATGTTTGCCTAAATATATTGTAACTATTGTGTCACTCAGGTACCTTATTTATTTTTTCAATAATAGCCATATATTAGTAAAATAATGTCTGCAAGTTATGTAATAATGATTAAATTATTTCATGAGATACAGATTTCCAAAGTTTGCCATTTGTCGTTCGAGCAGGCATGTTTGGCAATTTTTAGAAAACTAAATAAATTTTTAATAAATATTATTACTTTATATTACAAGCAAGTTGTACCGATAGTTTGTTTGTAAAAAGGTTTAAAATTCTCCTAATTTTATTGTTTTAATTATTCACTTTCAAACTTGCCCCCTCCATCAGTGCACGTTATTGCAACTGTCCACCTCTCCCTGCCTTACGATTTTTCTTGTCTCCAAATTTGTTTTCTGGTCAAAACTAAGTGTGGATTCGTTTATACCAGACAGTAGACAATGTCATATAAAAACATCAGTTGATTTAAAAATGTCGACCAGCCACCCTTTGGTCGATCTTATCTGAAATCACCCAGAAATAATCCCCAGGTAGATATATAAGCTTTTAAATACAAAATTTAAAGTTAGAGTAGACATTAGAAAAATAATCTAAGGTGGATGAATACATATACGCGTTGTCAGTGGCGTACCAACTTGTTTTTGAGAGAGTGTGTGTCGGGGGGGGAGGGCAAACCAGGCGCCCCCCCCCCCCCCCCCCCCCCCTTCCAGGGCCTCGGCGCGGTGCCCTTGGTACTCCTTGGGCGCCGCCGCCATTGTTTGCCCAGCTCAGTGGCGGCTGCATGTTTCAGGGGGGGGGGAGGGGGGTCGTATATCAGTAAGTAACTCCCAAACACCCCAGTTGGTGCGCCAATGCGCTTTGCTATGAAATGCAATATACATTTAGCAAATTATGAGAGACGCCGTGAAAACATACTTGAATTATTTTCCTTACCTCCTACCTGTTTGAGTATTAGGGTCGACCAATAAGTACTTTTTTTTCTTCTTTGCCGAAGCCCACACGGTGCAGGTGTGGCGCAATTCTTAGCAAAATTAGCATTTTGGCGCAATATGTAGCACACTTTCGTTCATGACGCAATGTGGCGCGAATGGCGCCGCACTTCCATCACTGCGGGTTTGTGTACTTTGTGTAGAAATTCTGAAGAGGGGGGGGGGGGGGGGGGGGTGCTCAGCTTGGGGGTGTGTTAGGGGATAAGTCACCGAAGACGAGTAGACGTTTGCATCATCGCCACCGTTCGTGCAACCGCCGCAGCCCGCGCCCGTCTCGTCGCTCGCGCCCTCGGAATAGGCATGGTTCTGGCAACGGTTCGGCGGAAAAAAACCGTGCGTCGTCTCGGGTGACTGACGCCTCGCTGTCTCTTCCTCCCCCGAACACCTTCCGGTCACTTCTTCGCCAGGAAAGCTCGCTCCTCGTCGCTGACAGACACCGTGGCACACGAGGGAAGCCCCGCAGAGCTCGGCTGTCGAGGCTCTCGGAGGCGACACCTTCGCGAGAAAGAAACGGGAGCAGGGGACGCAGCAAGGGCTGTCTTTCGACGCGCGCACTGTCGACTCCCGTCGGAGGCGTTTTGTTTTATGCGAGACCCGTTAAAGGCACCGGTCCCTGGAACGAGTAACTCGAAGAATAAAGGACGTCCCCTGGCGTGCCCGTGTTCCAATCTCCGGAGGTGGAGAACTCGCCGCCGTTCCCGTGGGGGTCCCATCGCGAGAGGAGGGAACTCGCAATGTCGACTGTGTCGCGTCTTCCAGGGGGGATCCGGACATTTCGGTGTAGGACGTTTCGGTGTAGGACGTTTCGGTGTAGGGCGTTTCGGTGTAGGACGTTTCGGTGTAGGGCGTTTCGGTGCACGGACTTTTCGGCGCACGGACTTTTCGGCGCACGGACTTTTCGGTCCGGACATTTTGGTGCGGACATTTCGGTGACTTTTTGGTGCACAGACATTTCTGTGCACGGTCAATCAAAACCGCTAGTTCTTTTTTTTTTTTTTTAGTTTATTTTTTGTAGACTTGGTCATCCATTTACACTTACTGATATACGACCTAAGTTACTTTATTAAGCGCGAGACACATGCGCGAAAAATCCATCCGATCCGACGTCCGATCCGGCAGTACGACTGCCTGATTCGAAAAATTTGGTCGCTTCAGACGTCGGATCGGCGATCCGACATGCGTCCAACGCGCCAGATAGTTTCGCACGGCGGACGGATTGTCGGATGCGTCCAGCCAATGACAGCACAGCTAGCGCGAGCGTCATGATGACGTACTGGGTCTGTCGGGAAGAAAACGGGATGGGCAACGGGAAGCCGGTGGCGTGGATCCCGCTGACCCATTCGAGAAAGATGGCCCCGGCAAAAAATGCACGCGCTAACGAGAACGAGCTTCTAACTTCGCTCGTGCTAGCTAAACCGTCAATCTGGGACCAGAGATCTGTGAACGCTGGCCTCCGCTGGAGTGCTTGGATCTCCTGGGCGGAGCCGAACGGATTGTCGTGTCGCATGCAAGGTCGGAAGCGTGTGTCTCAAACTGTCGCGTGCGGCGATTCGGAGCGGCGTTCGGACTGTCGGATCGGACGTCGGATCGGACGATTCTGCCGTCCATGTGTCTCGCGCTTTAGGCGCAGCAACATCCTGCGGGAGGACTGGAGACAACTGGTCGTTATGTCATGGTTATGTTCCGGTTTGCAGATGTCTCTTTTCCAACACTAGACGCATCACATGGTGTTTACGCGTTGGGTCGATAGAGGCATTCTCCAGGTCTTCTGTAAAGGTATTGATTTTATTATTGGTAATTCGTGTAGGAAAGGCGCCACCAGCAAGAAGCCTGCGAATGTTGAAAATAACCCGAGGCTGTGGTAAAAGACGGGAAACTTCGTGAAACTACGAAATCGTACAGCATCTATTGTTTAGCACACCTGACAGGAGAAATTGAAGTTCTTCCTATCCGTCACGCGCCGCGAGGTTTGTAATATAAATCAAGACATAAAACACGTTAAAATTACCCGAGACTGTGGTAAAACATGGGAAACGTCGTGGAAGAAAAAGGTCACAGGAAGAAGGACGTATTAAAGTTCCACGAAGTTTCCCATCTCTTACCATATGTCTCGGATAATTTTCAACATTCTCAAGCTTCTTGCCGTTGGGGCCTTTCCTACACGGATTACCAATAACAAAGCCCATACATACCCTTTCAGAGACCCCGAGAACGCCTCTATTGAACCAACGCGTAAACACGAAGTGATGCGTCTAGTGCGCGCGTAGAGAAAGATACACCGGCAAACGAACCATAACGTCCAACGTCTCCAATCCTCACGCAGGATGGTGCCGCGCCTAACAGAGTCACTTAGGTCATATATCTGTAAGGGACCGTAAATGGATGACCAAGTCTACAAAAACGTAAAGTGCAAAAAATGAGGTTGTAGCTAAAATAGTGCGTGCTACGTTTAGAGAAAACTAAAAAGAAAAAAAAAATTCGTGATTTTGACTGGACGTGCCCCGAGATGTCCGTGCACCGAAAAGTCCGTGCACCAAAAAGTCTGGGCACCGAAAAGTCCGTGCACCAAAAAGTCCGTGCACCGAAGCGCTTTACACCGAAAAGTCCTAAACCCCTTCCAGGGAAACACTAAACATTTTTTTACACCATTAATGCGTAAAAAGGCTGTTCCGGACACTAGCATTTCTTTACACGACAAAGGGTATAAAAGAGTGTTTCAGACATGTACCTTATCGCATTACTCAATGTAAAAGTGGTTTTCAGGCACCTGCAGTTCTTTACAGCATTAGGGTGTTCCAGAGGCACCTTTTCACATCACTACGGGTGTAAAAAGGGCGTTCCAGAAATTTAGCTGCAGCTACACCGTTTTAGCACCCTTATTTCAGCTAATACACCCTTTTAATTCAAAACTAGTGTTTCGGAGAATACCCTTCGTATTTGAAGAATGTGGAAATGGGCGCTCTGGTGGAGTGAACCGGCGCTCTACAGGACTTTCTTTTCGAGACTACATCGATTAATTATATAGTAATTACAGTGATGTGATTGGCCTAAGCCGTTTTGGAGCACCTTTCGGAGCAGCCAAAACAGTGTTTTGGAGCAGCATAAGTGGACTTTGGAGCAGATATTCTTAGAAAAATAAAAATATTCGTTTCAAGTGCTGGACAAACGAAGGACACTTTGCTCGCCGCAGTAAACATACTATAGTCAAGTTAAACCACCTGGGAGTCTTTCAACGTGTAACTGAAATGCCAATCACATGAAACATATTTCAATGCTTCAGTAAAATTATACATATATATGTACCTGCTATAGGTAAATAAGAACGAAACTGCATCTGTTAAAATTTCTTTTAAAGTGACCAGCTTAGTATTAAATACCACAGCATTAGGTTGACTAGTTATATAATAAATAGAGGCAGTCTCTAACTGTTGATCCACGTGACCTTTGCAGTGCAATGTGAAATTGTCACGCGAGCGGAGATAGCTGTTCGACCGAAACCATGCCACTCCGCTCCGTCGCCAACTGGTTGCCAAAATTGTACACAAAATGTAACTGTCCAGCATACGACAAAAAACAGCCCAGTCGCACGTGCTTGCCAGAGCGGCTGGCGAGGTATAAGCTAAGCACACAGAAAAAAAGAAAAGAACCTGAGCACATCGATGCAAGACATCATGAGCCAGGGTCAGAAAGTTCTTGGAGTGCTTTGTGCAACGACTGAACTCGAGACAAACAAGCGCGCTGTGCGAGTTCAGCGTAACAGAGATTGCCTTCTTTGCTTTAGCTCACTTCTCTTCACCAACTCTCACGCGGCAGATTTTTTGCGTACCGAGGTCCCCCTCGAAAAAAAGCTTACAGAGAGAAACCTAGGTCAAACAGCACTTCGACACAGCAGTCTTTGATCTAGAGGAATTTTTGTAGTAGCGTATTAAACAAGAATAGGAATGTTGATGAAGATTAGGGCGGTCCTTACGCTTCAGTTTAGAAAGCGCCATATCTGCAGCGACGTGGCGACGGCAACACTCGACGTCGCGCGACCACGGCGACTAGCAGGCAGGTACCAAATGTAGTTTTCCCACGGCCATTGCTTTCAGGAGCAAGTGCTTCAGATCACAAAGTAACTCCTGCCGTGCAAAAACGTCGTTTCGTTTCACAGCATGATGACATGGCTGGTACCCAGCACGCTAGTGTCGGACCGTCCGCAGACACCCGCGTCAAACGTTGAAGAAGTTTTGAAAAGACGCGAGACAACGAGAGGACGAGAGCGTGAAACGAGAGACGGCGGGAAAAACCATGCAAGACCGGATGAACGAGTGATGCAGGGTACTTTGTGTCGGGTGCCTGCTTGCGCCACCTAGCTGACGTGTGCTCATTACAGTTCTCAGCTTAGATTTGGTTTTGAAAGGCGAGCAAAATTGGTTCTTTGGCGCAGGCTTGGCGCAGATTACCTATATTTTGGCGAAATGTAGCAGGATGTAGCAGGGTTAGCCCCTTGGCGCAGTTTGGCGCAATTGGCGCAGCAATCACATCACTGTAATTATATACTTGGAGATGCATTCCTCAAACTTCGAGCTATTACGTTTTGCGGGATACACTGACGAGAACCAAGCAACATACTTGCATAACATTCGTTGTGGAGGCGGTCAACCTGATAGTGAGCGTTGGATTAACTTTCAAACATATAAGACGGTCACAACAGAAACAGGGTCGTAATTCCTGTTTCGTGCGTGCGCCACTGTGTCGGTATCTGCGGTTTCTGCGCACGTGACACCCGTATGTGGTGCGTGTCTTTAGGATGCTGCTAAGGTAGCTAGTGCCTTATTTTAGGGTGTTCTCCAGCACCCTAACGGTGTTGCTTTAACACCCTTAGGACGTCATGCCTGCAACAAGCTGATTTACACCCATATGACCGTAGCATGTTTACTGTGGATGAAATGCGTTACGCTTTACTTGGGTCATCCGAGAGAGGCTTTAGTTAGGCAATATCATTCTTGCCGAGACCGGGAGAAGAACCGAATGGACCAATCACCGAATTGTGCCCCAGAATCCGTACACGAATGTCCAACGAGTCCGAATATCTACTAGTGGACGTTCAGGCACGTTGGATCTGCAAACTCGATTAGATCTTTCATCTCGATGGATATTCCATCTCGCCTGCCGCGTGATATATTCGATATCCCGACTGTTGGACATGCAGACTCCATCGGATTTTCTGTCACGATAGATATTCCGTCTCGCCTATCGTGTGATCTATTGGATATTTTACTCGCCGAACATTCAGACTCGATTATATCTTCCGACTCGCCTTTCGCATGGTCTATTGGAGGTACAGTCTCGTTGAACATTCGGGGCGGGTGCTCCGCCGTCCGCAGGCAGAAATCCAGCGGCCGCCAAAGAAAGCAACCGGCGCGTTCGGCTGGCGCGAGAAGGGCCCTCGAACGGCAGTCGAGCAAGAGCGGAAAATAACGCCGGGGGTTATTTAAAGAGCGGCTGCCCAAACAAACGCCCGAGGAGGAGCGGGAGCCTCAGTATCCGCGGACGGGCAGCCGGCCGCACCGGACAAACAGGCCGCAAAGCCCCGAGGCAGAGAGGCCCACTTGTGGAAGCAGGGTGCAACGACCGCCGGACAAAAACAACTCCGGCCGTCCCGCCGCAAGTTCGGACACCTGCGTTCTAAGTACGACCAACTGCGTAAAGACTCACGCCGAGATGCCACGTTCATACACTCGCGACTGCGTACGACCAACCGATCGTACCGCAGTCGGTCGTAGTCATGTGTGTGAAAAGCAGCCTTCAGCGTGGCAGGGCTCGTTGTGAAGGGTTCAAACACTCGCGTTTCGAGTGTGACCGACCGCGTTACGACTCCTTGCGTTCGACTGCAGTCCCCGAGAGAGCGAGAACGGAAAGGCGTCTGTCTGGGATGCCTCCAGAAGGCGCTAGTCGCCTTTGACCGTGCTTCGGATGCGCGGACACGTTTGAAGCTCATGAGACGCCCAAGTGGCTCTCGTTCATCATCCCGTCAGGGACTGCGTTGCGCGGACGCCGGCCGCCGTAGCAACGACCTGGTCGTAAGCAGTCGTAAGCGGCCGTGAGGGCCCGTTCGCACACTCGCGTTTGCTTAGGACCGAGTTCTTGCGATCTCTGACGACGAGAGAACAGACTGGCACGCTGGCACCATCTATCAGGTGACCCTGGAACTGCATTTCACTAGAGCGACGGTACTTGCGAGATCGACTGATACGAAAATGGTCGTTCATAACATTATCAAAAGTTTTAGAGCACAGCTCTTAGGCGCCCGTTCCCGGCTTGAGCGGCGTCGCCGTGGGCGTAACCGTGAGGTCACTTGACCCTTGTGACGTCAAGGGGTCACGTGACCTCAGGGAGGTCACGTGACCCCCTCTAAGGTCGTGTGACCCCCCTCCCCTGAGGTCACGTGACCCCCGTGACGTCACGGCTCGATGGTGCAGAGTATTTATACCCTTGATTTTCTGATGATTAAACCAGTTGAGGTTGGCGCGTTGTGTTGTCTCGTTCCTACTCTCGTCCCTGTCTTGAAGCGCTCTTATGTTCTCAAACAGGATATGATACCGCGCGCTGACGTCAGAGCGCCGGGCCCTGATTGGAAGGATTAGAGAGTAGAAAAGCAACCGCTCCCTCCAAATCAGAACGAACACAAGCGTCGCCCGCTCCTCGGGCAATGTCTCGCGTTCGAATTCAGGACGCCGGCGTTCGAACGGCTAGAGACAAAGGCGGCTAGCCTTTCCGTCCACCCGCTAACCTCCCAATCCACCAAAGCTCGGCGCTCTGGCCGCACGCTCTCATCTCTATGGCTCCCCCTCAGTTCCTCTCCGTGTTGGACGATCGTCCCTCGAAAGTTTCTGCACCCTCCCGACGCGAACCCCGGCGCCCGCTCGCAGCGCGAGGCCGCTTCGAGCAGTCCCGCTGGGGCTGTCACCGCGTGCAGGTCGACCCTGGAAGAGACCGCGCGAGCAAAGAGCTCCCGGTCCGCGCCCATCCGGCAGCGGCGCAGCATCTCGACGAGCGACCGCGAGTAGGCGGCGGCGGCGGCGGCGGCGCAGCACAAAGGCGGCGGAAGCGAAGGTCTGCAGTAAGACGGATGGGGCCGACCCCGCCGCCCGTCCGCGACGCCCAGACCGTTGAACCCGCTTTCTACTTTGGGCTTCCGGGAGGCGCCCGCAGACGCCGGGAGGACATGCGACCGCTCCATTAACCTCGCCGGGCCATGACTCGGGCGTGTCGCCGACGGGACGTCCCCAAAACAGAGGGCGCTCACTGCCTCCCGAAATCCGCGTCTCTTTCCCGACGCTCCCCGAAACGCCGCCTATCAATACAGCGCTGGATGAAAACTGAGGGAGAGGAGGAGACGAGAGGGGCGTCAGAACGGCCGAGCGAACAAGTGGGTTTCGAGTCCTCGCCGCTGCAAAAGCTGTGCGCTGACGTCCATGTTCCCCGAGAAATGGCTCTTTGACGCTCTGTGCTACCAGATCCTCGTGCTCCAAATATGCGACCGGGCCAGGCTTTGTGACTAGGGTCATACCTACCAGAGCTCGGTGTTCCGACGGCCCCGCGCTCT